>NC_056748.1:148829610-149129610 GCF_019279795.1 Protopterus annectens | reverse complement strand
ATATTAAACCGACTCCACCTTCTATTCTAAGGCCTAAATCTTGATCTATGTCTAAAAAAATGATGCCCAGGCCACATGTTCAGGCCCCTATGCCTAAAAAACAAATGATCAAAATGGCTGAAGATCTTATTACTCTAATCAGGGGTAGTCAACCCCCCTTCTAAGAAGCCTAGGACTGAGCTTGACTATGAATCTAATGATCAGGACTCTGTTTCTTCTAATTCTTCCAATGACGTGGCTTTGTCCATTCCTACTTATGAAGATTCTGATGCAGAGGATTCCATTCCCTCTGCCCCCCCCCCCCCCGAGGACTTTTCTTTTGGGAAAACTTTACATACCTTAAGGGAGCATTTCCACTGGGAAAGTCAGGAATTTTCTGAATCTAAAAAGAGGCTTACAGATTTCCTTTTTCTACCCCAGCATAGGCCTTTGGCTAAACCTCCTGTACTAGACATTGTTGATGATGTGTTTTCGGAATCCACTATGGCCCCTGATTCCCTGCCTCCAGCTTTTAGTAAACCTGACTGATACCACAGAGTTCCTGAGTCTCACAAGTTCCTTTTCAAAAATCCTGTTGCAGACCCAGAAACCATTTTTCAGGGGCCCAAGGGCATTAAGGCTTCTACTGCTAAAAATCCCACTCCTTCTGATAGAGACTCCAGGGTGCTGGATAGATGGGGTAAAAAGGTTTATGCTTCTGCAACCTTGGCAATCAGGGCTTTAAACTGCCAATTTCATATGCTAAAATATCAACAGCATATTATGGGACTGCTATTACATCCGAGTGACGTCTCCAGGCGTTTCTGCAGTTACCTCCTACTGCTCCTCTAGGCGTCAAATATTACTTGTTCATACTTGCATTAATAATTTCAAACCATGTTACATATAAGGTATCAGGATATTTTATCTTGAAGCATACATGATGGCAAACACAGTTGTACTGATATTTGACCTCTGTCAATGAGTATCTATTAGAATTGCAAGGTGATGACTTAATTTTTAAAGGCTGAGGGCACACCTACTAGGAGTTAAAGGTACACACTCAAAAGACTTGTACTGGAGGGAATGAGTTAAACAGAAAATGATGTTGATTTCTGATTGTGTGGAAAATAAAGATTTACAGGATTCACTGCATTCAGCTGAACAAGTTGGAAAACATACTTTGCAATGTGGTTTTGATTCTTACTGGGTCTGTGCTTAGAAGGCATCCTTGGCTTAAGGAGCAATCTCTGCCTGATCATGTTAAAGCAAAGTTGTTGGATGCTCCTTTAAATCAGGACCGTCTGTTTGGCAATAAGGATGAAGAGGTTCTAAAAAAGATGGAAGCTAAAGCTAAATCTATGCAAACTGTGAAATATTTCTTACAAGTGCTATCTCCAAGATTTAGTAGGCACTGGCCTACTAAGAATTGGTCCTTTCCAGCTCCTGTCAGACCAAACCCAGACACACCAAAAGTACCAGGTTTCAGTCCCAAGGGACTCTCTGAACTAAGCAATGGGGGACCACCACTTCCAAATCTGGAAATAACAAGACACCCCCTATGGTAAACAGTCTCAATGACTTTCCTTTAAAATTACCAAGCACTTACCTTTTACCCGCCCCTTTTGGGGAAAGATTGCTCTTCATGCAAAAAACTGGGAACTCATAACCCAGGACAAATGGGTTGTAAATATAGTGTCCCAGGGATACAGATTTTATTTCCACACGTTGTCAACACCAAACGGGTGGCCAGACCTGCCGCTAAATCAGTGGGCAGAGGCTCAGAAACAAGTACTTTCCCTCTTAAACATGGGGGCTATTGAACTTTTACCAGAAGAGGAAAAGGGACAAGGTTTCTATTCCAGACTTTTCCTGATACCCAGAAAAGACAATTCACGGCATCCATTTCTGGACCTGTCTACTCTAGTAGGAGGGTGGCCTAATGGTTAAGGTGTTTGCCTTACAAACACAAGGTGCAGGGTTTGAGTCTCACAAGGGATAATTGGCTAAGCTTAAAATGGCTCGAAAGGGCAGTTAGCTTAGTACTAACCTATGAACCTATAAACACCTTTCTGGACATTCCAAAATTCAAGATGCTGACTCTTCACCAGTTACTTCCTGTGCTAGGCAAGGATGCCGGGTTGGTAACTCTAGATTTAAAAGAAGCTTACCTGCATGTCCCAATCAGGGACTCTTGCAGAAGATACCTACGCTTCAAAGCAGGCTACTTGCATTATCAGTTCTCTGCACTGCCCTTTGGCTTGTCTACTGCACCCAGGGTATTCACAAAGTGCCTGGCTCCAGTAATTGCATTTTGCAGGCAAAGAAATATTCAAATATATCCATACTTGGACGATTGTCTAATTCAGGCAGAAAACCAGGCCATACTTATAAATCATCTGGCATTTGTAAAAAGGATTCTAACTTGTCTAGAGTACACCATAAACGAAAATAAATCACAACTGGTACCCTCTCAGCAGATTACATTCCTGGGTGCAAGCTTGAATACAACTGCCCAGGTGGCTTTCCTCACGCCAGAAAAGCAAATTCATTTGGTAATTTACTTCAAACAAGTGGCCACAAATACCCTGCTGTCTGCAAGACAAATACTGCAAGCCTTGGGGTTCATGGCCTCCTGCATTCTTCTAATTCCATATGCAAGACTGCATATGAGGAAACTTCATTGGTACTTAAAAAGTCTAGGGAGTCAACATTCTCACAGCCTGGAAACAATGATTCCTATCATACCTTGCCTATGCCTGGAGTTCCTATGGTGGTTGGCCTGCCACCAAAACAAGGGACTGCCATTCACACTACCCCCTGCCACCCAAACCCTAACCACAGATCAGACTATGCATGGGGGGGCTCACCTGGCAGAGAAGTGCATTCAGGGCAAATGGAACCCAAATCAAATACACCTACATATCAATCAAAAAGAAATGTTAGCAGTGCAGAATACTCTTGACAGCCTTCAAAGACTACATTCAGCCAGGACAACTAATGGTAAAGACGGACAGCACCACGGTTATGTGGTACATAAACAAGCAGGAGGGTACACATTCCTACCCCTTCTGCAGACTAGTCATGGCATTGTGGAACACGGCCTTGAGCTACCAAGTGCAACTACAAGCTCAATTCCTGCCAGGAAAACTTAATACACTGGCAGACGGACTAAGCAGAAATCTCATGGAACCACACAAGTGGAAACTGGAACTACGGATTTTCAACAGGTTGACAAGCAAATGAGGGAGCCCAGACATAGATCTATTTGCCTCCCCCCACAGTTACCAGTTGGACAAATTTTGCACAAGGACTCCTCACAAAAAAGCTTGGAAAGTGGATGCTCTGTCATTCAGCTGAAAAACCTATCAGTCTACGCCTTTCCCCCTCTGCCTCTGCTCTCCAAAGTTCTGCTAAAAGTCAAACAGGACAAACCAAGAATGATTTTCATTGCTCCAAACTGGCCACGCCAACACTGGTATCCACTCCTGCGCAGTGTCTCACAAATTTCTTCATGGCACCTTCCTTATGGTCTCAGCAGGAGAACCAAATTCTGCACCCTGAGCTCCCAACATTGAACCTTGCAGCTTGGCTAATCATTTAAATTCACCCTTAGCATCCCTCAGCAAACCTGTGATGGATGTCATTTTGGAGGCGAGAAGACCTAGTACTAGAAAATCTTATTCTGACAAATGGAAAAGATTCTGTGCTTGGATTCGGTCTCAAGGGATGAGCACAGCTGCACCCAGTTTACTTCCGATTTTACAATACTTAACTGAGATGCTTCACAAGGGCCTGTCCTTTTCCTCCATTAAAATCCATGCCTCAGGAATTTCAGCTCATTATAACACAGAACCCCCCATCTTCTCTCATCCTCTGCTCAAGCAGTACCTCAGAGGGGCCAAAAACTTGAGACCACCCAGGAGAGCTCCAACCCCTGCCTGGGACCTTAACTTTGTATTGGAGAAACTCACTCTACCTCCTTTCGAACCAGCTGCTACTGAAGACTTAAAATTTCTTTCTTGGAAAACAGCCTTCCTTCTAGCAATCACTTCAGCTAGAAGGATATCTGAGTTATAGGCCCTTATTGCAGTGGAGCCTTTCCTCATCTTTCATGCAGACAGGGTGTCACTCAGGACCAATCCATCCTTCATGCCCAAGGTGATATCCAGTGTGGCTGTTAATAAGTCCATTCATTTGCCAACTTTTTTCCCAATCCACAGAACAAAGGGGAACGGATTCTGCATTCGTTGGATGTGCACAGACAACTTAGATTCTACTTGGACAGGACTAAACCTAGAAGAAAATCTGAACTGCTGGTAGCATTTGCTGCAGGGGTAGAGGGAAAGGCTATTTCAGAACAAACCATTTCTAAATGGATAAGCCACTGCATTTGTTTCTGCCATAAGCACCATGGAAAACCTTTCCCCCAGGGGATCGGATCTGATTCCACCAGGGCTGCATCTACTTCTACAGCCTTTCTCAGAGGTGTTCCTACCAGGGATATTCTAGAAGCAGCTACCTGGAGTTCAGTTCATACTTTCACCAAGCATTATCATTTACCAATTTTCTCTAAATCCAGAGCTGGCTTTGCCACTGCTGTCTTGCAGGGCCTTATAGCTGGTCCTAATGCTGAATCCATCCTCCCAACCATAGCTTTGGGAATCTACCCAAATGTAATGACTGCAACAGTGAAACACAAAGAACATAGTACAGTTGTGTACATTTACCATAAATGTAGATGTTAGTGTGTATTCACTGTTGCAGTCCTGGTTACCCTCCCTCCTGCCCCCTGTTTTTCTCTTACTGTACCTCTTCTTTCTTTTACTATGCTTAAAAGCCTTTTTTGTGTATTTGCTTTTGGTTGGAGGTATATTTTTGTGTTTTTAATTTTATTTTGCTCCCCATTAGGGGGGCACCTGACATCTGGGGCAAGAAAAACTGAAGTAATGGCATCGGCTGCATGTTTTATACACCTGACGACCTGACGTAATGGAAGAAGTGACAGCAACCGACGCAGGACCCAAGACTTTGTTAATCAGGCCGACTGAGGGCAACCTGCCAGCAGATTACCCAAATGTAATGCCCGCAACAGTGAATACACTCGAACATCTACATTTATGGTAAGTGTACACTACTGTACTTTCTTGATTCTTCCCGCTCCATTCGCCCTGCGGACTCACTCTGCTCCCTTGCCCCCAATTTCCACCCGCCCCCACAACTCCTACATTTATTCCTCTAAAACTACACCCCAATCACATCTGCTCCAATCTTGCAGATCACCCATTAGCACTCCCAAACCTCCTGTTACAACACCACGCCTCTAATTATCTTACCTCCCACCCCTCTTTGTTACATCACCTCACCTGCTGAT
The DNA here is from genome assembly GCF_019279795.1 of Protopterus annectens. Lineage (NCBI taxonomy): Eukaryota > Metazoa > Chordata > Ceratodontiformes > Protopteridae > Protopterus > Protopterus annectens. The sequence goes on along the minus strand of NC_056748.1, from coordinate 149,124,257 downwards.
ATATCTCCTAACCAGTTCACACTACCTTATCTCCTATTCTCCTGCTTTTCAACTCAACATAATGACTACATCACCCATTCCTCATCAAGTACAACTATTACTCTTGGTCTCACTCTTTACTCCTCTTACCATTACCTATCTGCTAACCTCCTATGAACAACCATTATACCCCACCCTTCTCTTCCCCTCCAAACACACTTCATCTCCAACACTGACTATCTCTCAAAATTTCATAAACATCACATTCAAACCCTGCTACCTTCAAGCCAAATATCATAGACTAGCACACATAAAGTATACCTATCTAAATATTAGAAAATTACTTGACTATTATTGTAAGCTTCGCTGTCCCATAACAAGAATATACCTCCACTCCTTACTAGATGGGGACATTCATCCTAACCCCTGCTCAAACAACACCCTTGCCACTGAAAAGTGCAACCCTAACAACACTAGTACACAAGGCCCTACCAAACCTCCTAACTCACTGTCTATAGCACATCTCAATATACGTAGCATCAGCAATAAAATTGCACACCTCCACGCCCTCCTTGATGTCCACCTATTTGACATCCTATGTTTATCCGAAACATGGCTAAATCCTACGGTGAAAGACAATGAAGTCACTCCACCTGATTACAGTATTCTTAGACTAGACCGCGCAGCCAAAAAGGGAGGATGGGTAGCAATCCTATCTAAAGCAGAGCTACAAGTTAGCACTGCAAACATTAGACCACCTTCAGACAGCAGTGCTGAAATACTCATTTCTAAACTCCAGGTAAACTCGTGTAAATCCATATATATTATCTGTATCTACCTACCTCCCGGAAATAACATTAACACACTTGAAAATATCCTTAACTGGCTTTCTATTAATCTCCCACAAGAAACTATAGTCTTAGGAGACTTTAATATCGACTGGAAGTCCTGTAGTAATGTTCACCCTACCACCCATATTAACCTATATGGCTTCTCTCTAAAACTATTTTCTCCCTTACCAGAATTAATAAATCTAACAACAAAGAAAGTACCTTAGACTGTATTCTTACCAATACTCATCAAACATATAAAGCAGGAAGCCTACCAGATGACCTAAGTGACCACTCACTAACTTTTATTATCAGACATAAAACCAACCTATCTTACCCAAACACTTTTAGGACAATATGCACCAAAAAGCTATTTAACCCTGACCTTTTCCAGACAGAACTCAAGGAATGCAATTGGTCACCACTAAAATCCCTCCCACTAAGTGAAGCAGTAGACTACTTCAATTCTACATTCTTAGCCATCCTTGGCCATCACGCCCCAACTCGCTCTGTTAGAAATAAAGCTAAACCTGCCCCTTGGCTCACAAATGCTACCAGGCAAAAAATCTTTCTTAGAAACAAATCCTAGGCAAAATGGCGTACTGCTAAAAATACTATAAATCACCAAACCTTTAGACAACTTAGAAATAATACAAAAAAAATCCTCCTAGACAAAAAAAACTTTTACTTTCAGCTACAGCAACCGTAACAAAGGAAACCACAAACGTTTTGGACTAACATTAATAAACTGCTATACCCAGGGCAATCTATCACACCTAACCCACAAGACTCTAATCCTGAGAACCCCACACAGACTGCTAATGCCTTCAATTCCATCTTCCCAGATGCTATCCAAACTCTAGCTAACCAACTATCTCCAGATACCTCAAATCTGCCTACTTCTACTACAAGCCAACCTCCATCATTTCATTTACACCCAGTTTCTACTTCCTTTATCTGCTCCCTTCTCCAAAAACTAAAACCTACCACCCCCTCAGCTGACCAACTTCCAGCAGAATACCTGCAAAACGGAGCTAAAGCCATAGCCTTTCCCATCTCCATTCTAGTTAACAGAACCATAAATGAAGGAACTATCCCATCGATCTGGAAAATCTCTGACATCATCCCATTACATAAAAGTGGGAAGTCCATTGACTTTTCTGTCATCCTATAGCTCTACTATCTCCACTAGCAAAATTAATGGAGAAATGCATCCATAAGCAACTACTTAACCATTTACTCCAAAATAACTTACATGCCAACTGTCAACATGGATTTAGACCTTTCCACAGTACTACTACTGCCCTGCTATCCTCTCAACATGGATTTAGACCTTTCCACAGTACTACTACTGCCCTGCTATCCTTCACAGACTGCATTAACAAAAACCACAACAATAATATGCTTTCCTCCACAGATATTATTGATTTGGTTAATCACCAGCTCCTTCTAAATATACTGAAATCCCTATCATTGGAACCCCTAGCCATAAATTGGTTCAGATCTTACTTAGACAATTGACAACAGGCTGTGCTATGGGATAATAATGTATCTAATCTCCTTCCCATCTCCCTTGGTGTTCGTTAGGGCTCCATATTAGGCCCACTCCTATTTTCAGTCCTTATTATTGACCTACACTCAGCAATTCCTCATGCCACTTGTATTTGGTACGCAGACGACTCTACTATTATTTGTTCAGTCACTTCTCCAACTGAACTACAGACCCTTACCCAAAAGGCATTCAACACAGTTGAACAATGGTTTTTAAACCGCTGCCTCCTCCTATACCCCCAAAAAACTAAACTTTTACTATTCACTCCAACCCAAAAATCCACCCCAATAAATTTCACACTCATATCTAATAATGGCACTCTCATATCTCCCAACCCAACCACTAAACTCTTAGGAATAACAATAGATAACAACCTTAACTTCAACACACATATAAATAGCACAATGAAATCAATAAAAAAAAAATGGGGTCCCTCTATAGAATCAAACCATTTCTTAACCAGTAGCCAGGGCCGCTCTAGCCAGAACTCACTCTCCACTCTACTCTATGCTTCACCTATATACACTAATCTTTCCAAAAATAACCTCAACAAACTGGCAATCTCCTATAATAATATTGCTAGATTTGCCACTGGCTCTCCTTTTTAGAACTCATCATTGTCTTAATCTAAAGCAGCTAGGATGGCTAGAGTTTCTAAACCAGCTTCAATTTCACCAGCTTGCTATAGCCCATAAGATCATGTATCAACCCACCAACACACCAATACTTACTAGCCTCATTACCCCTTACAACAATCTTAAGAATCTACGCTCCTCAAACAAACTGCTGATCAATACTTGCAGATCCAACAACTTGGCAGGAGACTCTGTGTTCTCTAATACTGTTGGAAAGCTCTGGAATCTTCTGCCCTCTGGACTAGTATCTCTGTCTTCACTAACACTTTTTAAACAGAATCTAAAACTATTTCTCAATACGCATTGGTTATGCCCCTGTACTAACCCTGACTAACTTTCTGCCTTTGCACTAATGAATACTCTGCACCCTTCTAGACTTATCCTTCAGGAACCAAATGACCATGATATTGCAATTCAAATATATGTTTATATGTAAATAGTAACACCTCTTGTACATTACACTTTACTGATGTTCATCGTGCATACAGCTGCAGTAATCACAGATGGGTTTTCTGCCATCAGGCTGTCCCTCGGTCGGCCGAATTCCAAAGTCTTGGTCCGGCGTCGGTTGTCGTCGCTCTCTCTTCTGACGTCAATGAGGCCAGAGTATATAAGACACAGCCGACGCCATGTTCTTCAGTCTTTTTGCCGCGGTGCCGAAGCAGAAGCAGTTCGGTCGGCCAGCTCCTGAATTACGAAATTTTGGAAACCAAAGTCTTCATTAAAGCTAAGTACCCGTTGAAACTTTTCTTGCCTCAGACCGATGTCAGAAAAGTTAATAATTGTATTTCTTGTGGGAAGCAAATACCGCATAAGGATTTCCATTCCCTCTGCATACCTTGTTTGGGCCCAGACCACGGCGTCTCGGGCTGTCGCTGCGCTACCTTCAATAAACGACTATTAAGCCGTCGGGCGGAGTTCGCCCAACACTACTTTGGTAAAGCTTTTGATTATAAAATGTCACTCCGACTACCGTTTGTCAAAAAAGCAAGGAAAAGGACCGACACGCGAGGCCCGCGGTCCCCGCCGACACGCCAAAACAGGCTACCGCGTCTCAGCGCGCGCCCTGACTATCGGCGACACTCCTTTGGCGGTGTCCTCTGTACCGAGACCGCTGGGTCCTCGGCCCTTTCCCAGACTACAACCAGCCTTTGCTAATGTTGAGCCTACTAATGTGGACAGGTCCACCTCCACCCATGGTGTATTTAGGCCCTCATCTTCTTTTCAATTAAGGCCTTTACTAAATCCAAAGCCAGGCATCCCACGAGGCCTGTTGCACAGGGCCCATCTCCAGGTCCCATGCCTAAAAAACAGATGCTTAAAATGGTTGTGGATTTAATTACTCTTATCAGAGGTTCTCTACCCCCTCCAGTCAAGAGACCCAGAGTGGTGGAAGATTCTCCTCTTCTGATCAGGGATCCATTTTATCAGAACATTCTGATGCAGAGGAACACTCTTACTCCTTTTGAGGATTCGGATGCAGAACAGTCCATTCCTTCTGTATCTCCTCCTGAGGATTTTTCCTTTGGGGAAACCTTGCACACCTTGAGGGAACACTTCCATTGGGAAGGCCAAGACTTTTCAGATTCCAAGAAAAGACTTAGGGAATTTCTTTTGTTACCTCAACACAGACCTCTGGCTATACCCCCTGTTTTGGACATACTGGATGATGTCTATTCGGAGGCTTGCCTTAACCCGGATTCTCTGCCTCCTGCAATAGTCAAACCTGATAGGTATTACAGAGTACCCAGCTCTCACCAATTTCTCTTCCAAAGCCATAATGCTGACCCTGAAACCATTTCACAAGGCCCCAAGGGATTGAAGGCCTCCACTGCCAAGAATCCACTTCCTGCAGAAAGGGAATCAAGATCTTTAGAAAGGTGGGGTAAAAAGGTATGTACCTCGGCCACCCTAGCCATGAGGGCCTTAAACTGTCAGTTTCATATGCTTAAATATCAACAGTTCCTGTTATCACAATTAAGGAACAAAATGTCTCAACCTGAACAATCAGATTTAAAGGAGTTACAGGATATGATGCATAGTGCAGAGCAAGTGGGTAAACACACTTTACAATGTGGTTATGATGCCCTAGAGGCTTCAAGTAGGCGAGCGCTGCTATGGGACCAGTCATTCGCAGACATGCTTGGCTTAGAGAACAAAACTTGCCTGATCATGTGAAAGCTAAACTTCTAGATGCTCCTTTACAAAAGGATGTGCTGTTTGGTACTAATGCTGAAGGAGATATTACGGAAGATGGAAGAAAAAGCCAAATCCATGCAAACTGTCAAAACCTTTTTCCAGGTCCAACCACCACGTTTTAGCAGAAATTGGCCTTCAAAGAACTGGTCCTTTCCAGCCACTGACAAGCCCCAAAGAGGTAGATACAGATGCACAAGGGGCAGAGGGCAATCACAAGGATCATATAGAGGACGACAATGGCAAACTCCAGCACCAAGAGGTGGCGAGGACAGTGCACAACAATACAGGAAGCAAACACAATGACTCCCTCATTTCCATGCCAAGCACGTCTCAGCTGGCAGCACCTTTGGGAGGAAAGCTAGCATTATTTGCAAACAATTGGCATATTGTCACAACAGACAAATGGATCCTGGACATTATAAACAGAGGCTACGAATTTCATTTCCACACTCTTCCAAAAATGAGAGGCATGCCAAACCTGCCACAGAATCAAAGGGCAGAGGCACAACTACAAATTTCAAAGCTTTTAAACATGAGAGCTATTCAAGAGGTACCTTCTCACGAACAAGGTCAAGGTTTTTATTCAAGGCTTTTACTGGTACCAAGGAAAGGAACCGACTGGAGACCCATTTTGGACTTATCCATCCTAAACACATTTCTACTAAAATTCAAGATGCTCACATTACAGCAACTTCTTCCCATGCTGGGCAAGGAGTTTTGGCTGGTAACATTGGACCTCAAGGAGGCATACCTGCATGTCCCAATCAGACAAAGCTGCAGAAGATACCTCAGATTTCTTGCAGGTTCAATCCACTATCAATTCTCTGCATTGCCCTTTGGCTTATCTACTAGAGTATTCACAAAGTGCCTGGCATCAGTGATTGCCTACTGCAGACTTCAAGGGATACAAATTACCTTATTTGGACGATTTGATCGGACAGCAAGCACATACTTCTGGAACATCTGACATATGTGACACGGCTGTGCATGCCCTGGGATACACCATCAACAAAGAGAAATCAAGGCTAACACCATCTCAGAAAATAACCTTCCTGGGTGCCAATTTGGACACAAACACCCAGATGGCCTATCTTACGCCAGAAAAACAAGGGCAACTATCTCAGTACTTCAAAATACTAGCAAAAGTACCAGGCTTACTGCAAGGAAAATCCTGCAGGCTCTGGGATTCATGGCATCTTGCATTCTTTTAATCCCATGTGCAAAGCTGCATATGAGGAAACTTCAATGGTACCTAAAACCTATGGTCTCAACACAGTCACAGTTTGGAAATACTACCAATAATCCCATGTTTGCAAAAGGAATTTCTATGGTGGGCCCAAGCATGTCAAGCAAACACAGGCCTCCCATTCTGCAAGCCTCAAGCAAAGCAAGTTATCACAACAGACGCCTCAGATTACCTGGGGGCTCACATGACAGGTGCATCCAGGGCAAATGGTCCCAAAAGAAAAGCACCTCCACATCAATCAAAAGAAATGCTAGCAGTAATAAATGCAATTACAGCTTTCAAGGACTTCCTGCATCCAGGACAATTACTGATAAGAACAGACAACACCACAGTAATGTGGTACATAAACAAACAAGGAGGAACACATTCATACCCCTTGTGCAGACTAGCCATGACCCTTTGGAACTTGGCTCTGGAATGCAAATCGAACTTCAAGCACAGTACCTGCCAGGATTGGAAAACACACTGGCAGACAAATTAAGCAGAAATATGACAGATCCACACGAATGGAAGTTACATCCGCAGGTGTTTGCAGAAATAACCCAAGTGTGGGGGCCAGACATAGATCTTTTGCCTCCCACAGGAATCATCAATTGGAAAAGTTTTGTTCGAGGACCTTTCATCCAAAGGCCTGGAGAGTGGACGCCCTTTCATTCAGTTGGACAGCATGGACAGTTTATTCCCACCTCTGCCTCTTCTGCCCAAGGTACTTTTGAAAGCAAGAGCAGACAGACCAAAGATGATACTGATTGCTCCAGATTGGCCAAGGCAACACTGGTACCCATTGCTGAGGAGCCTAACACATACTCCTCCTGGTCCCTGCCTCTAATGCCACTTCTGCTAACTCAGCACAGTTACAAAACTCTCCACAGTCAGCTGAAAACACTCAATCTCGCTGCATGGAAAATTCCTTAACACCACAACAGACCCTACTCTCCAAGGAGGTGCAGGATGTCATTTTGGAGGCCAGAAGACCATCAACTAGAAAAGCTTACTCAAAAATGGAAGCGGTTTTGTTCTTGGAATGTGAAAAAGGCCAGGACCCTAGAAAACTGAACTTGCCTCGGTATTACAGTATCTAGCTGAGCTGCTGAACAGTGGACTTTCATTTTCTTCCATAAAAATCCATGCCTCAGCTATTTCTGCAGAATACAACACGGATCCTCCTTTTCTCACCCACTCTTACAGTTCCTCAGAGGGGCCAAGAATATTAGACCACCAAGGAAACAACCAATACCAGCCTGGGATCTTAATTACATACTAGAAAAATTAACATTGCCTCCTTTTGAACCAGCTGCCTCAACAGAATTGCAATATTTGTCCTGGAAAACTGCCTTCCTTCTGCCTATCACTTCAGCTCGTGAGTTTGAATTACAGGCCCTCATGGCGGTGCAGCCCTTTCTCATTTTCCATCAGGACAGGGTCTCCCTTCGTACCAACCCATCTTTTATGCCTAAAGTGGTATCTAGGGTAGCTTTAAATCAAGCCATTCACCTTCCTACCTTTTACCCCAATCCTCAAAACAAAGGGGAAAGGCTGCTACATTCCTTAGACATCCATAGGCAGCTACGTTACTATTTGGACAGAACAAAGTCCTTCAGGAAATCAGAACAACTCTTTGTGTCCTATGCTGTAGGGGCTCAAGGGAAACCAGTTTCCAAGCAGACTATTTCAAAGTGGATAGGCCACTGCACGGTTTTGTTATTCCTATCATGGGAAATCTGTTCCTACAGGTATCAGATCACACTCCACCAGGGCCACAGCTACCTCTACAGCCTTCCTCAGGAGTTCCTACAAAGATATTCTGGAGGCAGCCACTTGGAGTTCTGTACATACCTTCACAAAACACTACCACCTGCCTTTATATTCCAGAACAAGAGCAGGCTTTGCCACTGCTGTTTTGCAGGGCATTCTGGCTCAACCCAGTTCCTCCTAGTACCTACCACCCTGTGCGTAGCTTTGGGATTCTACCCATCTGTGATTACTGCAGCTGTATGCACGATGAACATAGTACAGTTTTGTACCTACCATAAATGTAGATGTTCGAGTGCTAATGCAGTACAGGTTTCCATCCCTCCTTCCCCACTTGGTAAAGGCATGGGGCCTAACAACCTCTTCATACAGCCTGACTGGGTTATCCTTCTAAGGTTTATTTGCTTGCAACCACTGTTTTGGATTATATTGCATTACATGTATACGATATAAGCATAATTTATGTATTGCCTTCTTTCGGGGGGCACCTGACATCTGGGGCAAGAAAGACTGAAGAACATGGCGTCGGCTGTGTCTTATATACTCTGGCCTCATTGACGTCAGAAGAAGCGGCGACAACCGGCGGACCAAGACTTTGACCGAGGACCCTGGCAGAAAACCCATCTGTGATTACTGCAGCTGTATTAGCACTCGAACATCTACATTTATGGTAGGTACAAAACTGTACTTTTGTGTCTTGCTCACGATGAGTACTGTATTAGTATTTTATTATCAACAGCTGTTTTAACTTGGATTGTTCCAACTTTCTTTATTGTATTTTGTGTGTGTCTTGGAGCTTTTCTCCCCGGCCTCTACTGAAAATGGACATGTATCCAGTTAGATTAGCCCGGTCAACAAATGTAAAATAAATAAATAAATAAAAATAAATTAAATAAAAATAAATAAATTGCAGTTCTTTTTTCAAAGCAGTATCTGGGTGACAATTCCTTGAGTTGTTCGTATTTGGTGACTCAATATATCTCCAAGTTACTTGACAGGAAAATTTTTGTTTATCTCCACCAAAATTTATATTTATGTAGTTTAGTAATTTATCTGTAGATTTCTGACGTTTCAAACTTGAAAATAGTAAAATGTTCCTATATTATTATACTAGTTTATGGAGCTCTCAAAATTCACTACTCTCCATTGGCTGTCTAGGCTCCGCCCCTTGCTTTTGGCAAATCTTGATACAGATAAAGCATTCATTAGAGTCAGCTGTGATGTTATGAGTAGGATGATGGTACATTTACATTCCGTGGTAGAGTAATAGAGTTGATAAGAATGACATATGAAGGGCTTGAAGCAAGAAATACGGCAAGAGGGCTTCTTTCTGACAAGTTCTGTTTAAACAGAACTTGTCAGAAATACGGTAAGAGGGCTTCTTTCTGACAGGTTCTGTTTAAACAGAGGAACCACGCAGGGATGTCCTCTTTCTCTGTCCTGTTTGCTTTGTATTTGCAGCTTCTGCAAAGAAATTAATAGAATCTCAAATTCAAAGCTATAACTTGTGCAGTAGTCATGAAAGGCTATCTTTATTTGTAGATTACTGTATTTATCAACTACAAAATATAAAGAACATTTCAGTGCTATGGAACATTTTGAGACAGTTTAAAGTCTTTTCAGGATGTAAAATAAATGAAGGGAAAGCACCCATATGTCAACTAGTTCAACATTAGCCGTACATTTGGGGATTTAACATGAAATATGCAAGTTTATGGACTAAAAAGGATTCTGTTATGGCTGACAAGGTTATCTTGGAGGAGACTAACTGAAATAAATACAATTTGTTGAGAAACTGGAAGGTCATGATTATGGATATGAATAGTTAAACACATGCGACTCCCCTCTTTTCATCATTCTTGACAAGGTAATTCTTTATTTTTCAGTAAGTACTGCTTGATTTCTTCCTAACTTCAGAATATCTGCCTAAATACTTAATCCTTCAATATTCAGGGTCTGCATATTAGTTTCCAAGTACAACAACAAGCAGCAAACAAATGAAGCAAAAAACAACCAAGAAGTGATCCACAAATCTTGAAAGAACACACTTTATTCCTCTGACGTCTCGGCCGTAGCCTTCAAGGAGTAAAGAACTTGAAAAACATCCACAATATATATACTAGCAAATAATCAATTAAACAATTAACTAGTTAGACACAATCAAAAACTTAAAAGCACAAAACCATTAAATTAATGCCCTCCAGTTCATATCTTCATTTAAACCCTGAGGGTATAAAGTGCCAAACTTTGAAATATAAATAGCCTCTTTGTATAATAAATATTGTTTAACATTATGAACATCAAAAAACAAGACACATTCATTTTTTCCAACACTGTGAACTGGAGGGCATTAATTTAATGGTTTTGTGCTTTTAAGTTTTTGATTGTGTCTAATTAGTTAATTGTTTAATTGATTATTTGCTAGTATATATATTGTGGATGTTTTTCAAGTTCTTTACTCCTTGAAGGCTACGGCCGAGACGTCAGAGGAATAAAGTGTGTTCTTTCAAGATTTGTGGATCACTTCTTGGTTGTTTTCTGCATATTAGTTTCCCCTCAAGTGTTTGGCAGTGCTCTGTACAGACACACCTTGAGTGAAATTTTTCCTGTAAAAGGAATATATGCAAGGAAACGGCTCCAGTACTTAGTAATAATGACCATCCCTCCTGGCATGTCTAAAGATCAGTTCCCTGTGCTTTCTCCTATTAACCTGGTGAACTTGGGCATTCTGAGGCAGTGCAGCAACTGCCTCATGTACACAGACAATCCTCTCCTGTTACCCCCCCAACACTCAGACTTGTGAGAGATGCACTTATATATCCAAATTGGAAGCCATGCACTCTCAAGCCAAGACTGGAATAGCTGGTCAAGAGGAGAAGTCCACACCTGCACTACATGCAACACATAGCCCTCCGGAACACCCAGCATCAAAGCTCTCACATAAAAACACAAACCACACACCTATCTTTACGGAGGCTCTCAACAGAAATCTACCCAAACAGCAGAGACCTCCAAGGCAGAAATGCACTCGACCACCACAACACAGCACAAACCACAAGGCACATAGCTCACCTACTCAGTTTGTCCCTCATCCTAAGCCCTTAAGGCAAAACAGCTTGCTCAGTACACTAATCATAGGTGACTCGATAGTGAGGCAAACTGATGTTCTACTCACTAGGCTGAATAAGGAGAAGGTAACAGTCAGCTCTCTGTCAGGTGCCAGAATCCGACACATAACATATGCACTCAGGTCACTCCACAACAAGTATGACTGTGTCACTGTCCATGTGGGTGTGAATGACCTGAGACGCACCTCCCTGGACTACATGAAACGAGACATGGTGGAGCTCTCGGATTATGTGGCCCAGGCAGGTATGACCCTAGCCCTGAGCAGTATCCTACTGTCATCCAGAATGATACAGCGGTACAAGCAGAAAATGATTGACTTCAACAATTGGCTAAGTTTCTGGTGTCATTCTAAGCGGATCCAGTATCTGTCTGATTGGGATGACATGATTGACAGACCTCAATGCTTTGCCAGAGATGGCCTGCATCTGTCACCCCTGGGTTTCCGGATACAGGCCAAGGCTCTTGCCACCCCTATAGTGCCTTTTTTAGGCGGTGCTCCAAAGGCCAAATTACTACCGTAACAACTACAAACAAATGCAATCTGAGGATCATGCTGCTCAATGCTAGAAGTCTAAATCTCAAGATGCACTCGCTCGAAGCACTTCTCAAAATGGAGAACATCAACATTTGTGCTGTAATGGAGACCTGGTTTAAAGTAGCAGAAAGCACCCCTGCGCTACCAGGCTATAGCTCATTCCACACCTTTTGGCCCCAGAACATCGACTGAAGCTCCAAAGGCGGGGTGCTGTCTCCATATTCATAAAGGATATGCAGACCTCCAGACTTGGTAGCCCAGCATAACGCATCTGAGATACTTCAGGTACAACTGACATTGGGTAAGACCGCGATTCAGGTCGTAGCCTGCTGTAGGTCCCGAACCATGTCCCAAGACTCTCACGCCACGTTCTTAAGCACCCTGAAAACTATTAGGGTCCACCCCAACACTCTCATACTAGGTGACTTCAACTTCCCCACCATCAACTGGGAAAACTACTCGTGCACCAATGCACTGGCCCAACGCTTCCTGGAATTCAATTCCAATGCCCTGGACCAGCTCATTCTTACCCTCACTAGAGGAAGCAACATCCTTGACCTGGTTATTACTAACATGGGCAACCGTTGCTGTACACCAGTAGTCAATTCCTCCCAGGTTAGATCTGACCACAAGCTAATCACCATGGAAATCCACATCTTACCCACAGCCCCCGCAAAGGTAACCACCATGAAAAACTTCTCCAAATCTGACTTTGAGCTCCTATAAACAGGGGTGACCAACTTCACGGCACCCATGTCAATGGAAAATAGATGCATGACTGCAGAATCATACACCGATGCACTGTACAAACACGTACATAAATGCGTGGAACTAGCCATTCACAACAGAACCAAGACACTCCCCTCCAAAAAAAGGAAGCCAATCTGGTGGTCCCCTGCCATTTCTAAACTCTGCAACAGATGGAAGAAACTTTTGCAGGAAAAGAAGTCCCAAGACTGGAAAAACTCCCTTATTAGCCTTAACAAAAAGTTGAGATTTGTCATCTAAAACTCTAAAGCCAGCTATGAAGGCAGAATTGCGGCAGACACTCAAAACAACCACAAAACCTTCTATAAGTTATATCGAGAATCTCCACAGCAATACCCAAGTTTGCTCTGAGTTACTGCACAATGGTACCTCCCATACTGAGTCAACAGATTCAGTGCCAACTTTATCCCCCGCAAAGGAGCAATCACAGTACTGGAGGAATTCCAGGCGCCCAGCATTACTGCAGCACAGGTTAAAGCTGCATTGTCCAAGGCCAAGAATACAGCTTCCATGGGACCCGACAATATCCCTGGATGTGTTCTATATGAACTACAAAGTGAACTGGCACTACATCTGTATGCCCTGTTCAGTCACAGCCTCACCTCAGGCTTTGCCCCTACCGAACGGCACACTGCTACAGTCATCCCTCTCCATAAAGGGGGTGTGACTACAGACCCTGGGAAGTATCACCCCATTAGCCTGGTGAGTCTGATATGTAAGGCTATGGAGTGCATCATCATGGACCTAATTAACAAGGATATAGGGAATCTCCAAACTCTAGATCCCACACAATTTAGTTTTGTTAAAGGTAGATCGTGCCTACTCAACCTGGTTGACTTCTTTGAGTCGGCCACCAGAGCTGTGGATGAGGGCAAGGCAATTCATACAGCCTACGTCGATCTGGCCAAGGCCTTTGATACCATTCCCCACTTAGGAATTATTGATAAATGCCAGGCATCAACCCATGTATCTCTAGGTGGGTTGCAAATTGGCTCACAGGTAGAACCCACAGTGTGAAAGCAGCAGACTGCCGACCAGTCAGGAGTGGAGTCCCACAGGGATCAGTCCTGGGTCCTCTCCTGTTTGGCATCTACTTCTTAGATGTCCAGGCCAACACAGAGTGACTCTAGCTAACCAGGTACACAGACAACTGCAAGCTGGGAGTCATTATTAACTCCCCAAGTAATGTAGTCATCCTACAGAAAGGTTTCACTGAGGCCAGTGACTGGTGTCAAAACCATGGCCTTAAGCTTAATGCCAAAAAATGCATCATCATCCTCTTTGGGAAAAACTAAGTTCCCACTAAATACCACATCGATGGGAGCCCACTGAACACTGAAGGCATTATAAGAGATCTGGGGACACAGGTTGACAGCAACCTCTCCTTCTACCACCACATTGCCACTGTGGTCAGAAATTCCTTCTATGTGTCACATCTCATTACCAAGGGATGTAATGTGATCCTATCTCGCCTACATTCTCTACAGATGGGTTCGGAGCCGATCCTCGGCTCCGACTCGGCGCTATACAATAGAACGCAGTCTCTTATTGGCTGAGTCACCTCATATCCCAGGATGCACCACCGCTACTTCCCCAGATCTCGTTTGCCGCTTTCCAGCATAGACGTGGTCTCGGACTTGGCTGAGCTAGGTACCTCTAGTCAGAAACTTTTTCTGTCAAATTTCTCTCTAAAACTCACCCAAAAGCTGTTTTAACGGCTAGTGTTGTTGTGTGATTGTTTTTGGTACCTTTTGTGGAAGATTGTGTATTTTTGTTGGTAAAAGGTTCCGTTTAAGTTAGAGGGGCCTAGCCCTGCCTTAGGCGTTTAAATTAGAGCCTAGTTGTCGGTGTTAACTGTTTTGTCTGTAATTGTTGTTAAGTTTTTCTTTAAAACCATGTCTAAAGAACATAGACCTTCCGGTTTTAAAAAATGTGTTAAGTGTGGTTACAAAATGTCTATAACGGATGATCATTCCTTGTGTGTATATTGTTTAGGTCCCAAACATCTCCAGGAGTCCTGTAGCGTTTGCCACGCTTTTTCCTCTCGATTCCTCCAAGAGAGGAAAAACAAATTGATTTTAAAAGGGCTCATTGCCCCTTCTTTTGAGGAAGCCTTATCCTCTTCTTCTTCTCCTACTGGCAAGAAGAAAAATCTTGACTCCGACCAGTCCGTCGGATCCGATAGCTAAAAGTCTAGGCAGGCTTCTCCGTCGGCTCCACGGACTTGAGCCGAGGCGGAACGGTCTGCCTCGATGTCTCCAGCCTCGACTCCTCTGGCTTTGGAGTCGAGGCTCGGGCATCGAGGCGTGTCACCTTCATCGGCTCCACTGCCTTGGAGCCGATGGGGTTGCCCGCTCAGACACTTCCACGGGCCGAAGTCCACATCGGCTCCAAGGGAGATTGCAATAGTAGTGGAATCTCCTCGGCCCGATCGCCTCGAGCCTTTCTGAGCCGGTCCCCAGTTTTTCGGAGCTGGCGGAGAAGTCGACTCGGACCCAGTCGGTCTCTTCTCGTTCTTCGAGGATGTCCGATTCGGACGTAGACAGGGTGCTTCAGAAGCTTTTCCAGTCACGGTCTTCGCTAAATTGATCTCGACTCCTGCCCAGTTGGCTCTGGAGCCGATCCCCATCCTTCTACTTCCATTCCTCCTCCGACAGCCTTGGCGCCCGTTGGAGTCGGTGTTGGTGGATCGGTCGAAGTTATCGAGTCGGCTCCGACTCTAACTTCAACCCGTCCTCGGGTCGGGGTTGATGTGGACCTCCTCAGTCGGCCCTGGGGATGCCGGATCCGATCCTTTCGGTTCGAGCCTCCCTCTAGTGCGTCGGCTGCGGGCTCCGGCTAGTGTTGTGGCCTCGGGGACGGGACCTTCCCAGGATTCTGGGGTCCGCCCTTCGATGCCATGAGAAGTGCTTTAGCCAAATCCTCTGTGGCCACTTCGACCTTTCCACCACCACCACCTTCCTTGGGCATGGAGACTGGCGCTTCTGGAATCCCCCTGTCTCGTGACAGCGGAGCCCCTGGGCCTGAGGTTACCCCCATTGGCGGTTCCCTTCTTCCTGGAGGTTCCTCCGACACCCTTTTGGAGGAACTGCCCAGGAAGAGACAGTGTAAGAGGAAACACGTCGACTCCCCTGACGAGTCCCTCACATCGGATACCGACCTCGATGATGCGGAGGGGTCCCCAAAGTCGTCTTCGGAAGATGTCTCCTTTGCGGACATTCTGGAAATCCTTAAACACCGAGGCGACTGGCAGTCCAAACCCCCTTCCGCTGAGGAGTCGGTGTTCCTCAAGGCCTTCGGGGCTCAGCCCTCCGCCTCCTGGGTGTCTCCGCCCTTCGATGAGCTTCTGGATTTGATCTCTCGAAGGCCGTGGGAACACCAGTTCTGTGGAACCGGTGCCAGCTCGTCCCAATAAGTTTCTCTCGGCACCCCGGACAAGGATTTTTATCTAAAGGTGTGGCTGTAGATGCTATGGTGGTGGCATCTGCCACCCAACAAGATGTGGCAGAGGCTTGACGTCCATCCATCCCCCTAATAAAGAGTCTAGGAGCATGGATCGATGCGGCAAGCGTGCCCTTTCTTCAGCGACCTTTACGTTAAGGTCTCTGAATTATCTGGCACACTTCACCAGACTACAGAGGATCTGATCAAGGAGCTGTCGGATGCCCTCTCGGGTAACTTACCTGAACAGTTAACACAGCCGGTTAACTCTCAGTTGGCTACCCTATCCTCATTATCTAACTCGTCCATGAGGCTCATTTCCTATGCGGCCGAAGGAGCGAGTAGAGCGGCTGGGACAGGTGTTGCTCTACGGAGACAAGCCTGGCTACGCCTGTGTCATTTTGCAGAGGCCTTTAAGTCTTCCTTTGCCGACGCCCCCTTTGATGGGTCCTCATTGTTTGGACCCAAGGTAAAGGACACTTTGACTCGCTGCGAACAGGAGGGTAAGACCTTGGCTGCCGTAGGAGCCCGCTTTTCCACTCCCCTCGGGCCTTATCCCAAGGCCCGAAGGGGAGGGAAAATGTGGTTCCGTAAGTCTCAGAAGCCTTACTTGTCGCAGCAGAGCGACCCCCCCCCTTCTAGAGGCAGAGGAGGGGGAAATTTTTCAGGAGACGCCGTCCCAGAGGCGCGGAGGCCCCGCAACACTGGAGACCGCGAGTCCTTTCGTGGCTCCTCCTCCTTCCAGCATCCCTGAAGGAGTACCCGACTGTGCAGCTCCGGAGCCAGTCGGGGTCGTTCTCGAAGCACCTAAAGGCCTGGGAAGATATTACTCAGGACCAATGGGTGCTTCGAATCATTGCCGGAGGTTACTCCATCCCCTTTGTTCAACCACCCCCACCAGTCCAAAGAATCCCGGACCCACCACCCAGTCAGCGGGATCATGCAGCCAATGAAGTATCAAAGCTGCTTCAAAAAGGAGTCATCCAACCTGTCCCCGCAGACCAGGCCGGATTAGGGACTTACTCAAGATTCTTTTTGGTGCCAAAAAAGACCGGGGACTTGAGACCCATTTTGGATCTCAGCAAACTAAACCGATTTGTAAAAAAGTCCAAATTCCGGATGGTCACTCTACAATCCATTCTCCCGCTTTTGGAGAAAGGAGTTTGGATGTGCTCCATAGACCTCAAAGGCGCCTACTATCACATTCTGATGGATCAGGCGTCGTGGAGACACTTACGCTTCAGCCTAGGAGACAGTCATTTTCAGTTCGAGCACTGCCCTTTGGTCTCACCACAGCCCCCAGGGTGTTTACCAAATGTTTGGCAGTCGTGACTGCTCACTTGAGAAGTCTAGGATTCCAGGTGTTTCCATACCTAGACGACTGGCTCCTAACTGCTGCCTCCAGGCATCTACTCTTGGAAAATTTAGCAGCCACTATAGCACTGGGCAAATCCTTAGGAATCACCTTCAATTGGTCAAATTCTGTATTGCAACCATCTCAGCGTATTCTGTTTATCGGTGCAGAAATAGATTCAAGGCAGATGCGAGTCTATCTCCCTGCAGAAAGGATCGCGACGCTTCAGTCTCAGGTTTGGGCCTTAATCCTCAGACGTCGTGCTCCAGCAAGAATGGTCCTACAACTGTTGGGCTCCATGGCAGCCACCATTCTTCTGGTCCCCTTGGCAAGGTTGCACATGAGGATACTTCAGTGGCTCCTCTCAGTCCAGTGGTCTTATCAGGACCGTCCCCTCAGTCACCGCATTCTGATCACGGACACGTGCAAACAGGATCTTCGTTGGTGGCTTTTATCCCCCAATCTGAATCAAGGCGACCCTTCCCCACTCCCCTCTGCCACGCTGACTACGGACGCCTCCCAGACAGGGTGGGGGGGTCATTATCTGGACAGGTCGGTCCAAGGCACGTGGCACCCCGACGAGAGTCTTCTTCATATCAATATCCTGGAGATGAGGGCGGCGCTTTTAGCGTTGCAAGCACTACGATCACCTCCCCAGGGTACAATTGCCATTCAATCCGACAGCATGTCGGTAGTCTGGTACTTAAACAAGCAAGGAGGAACCAGGTCCTATCCCCTTTGCAGAGAGGCCATGAGAGTATGGGATTGGGCGATTGCTACCAAGCGTTTCTAAGGGCAACGCACATTCCGGGAAATCCAGCGTGATAGCCGACAGACTGAGCAGAACTATTCTCTCCCTCACGAGTGGTCCTTGAACAACAGAGTGATAACACAGATTTTCACAAGATGGGGAGTCCCTGTTGCGATCTCTTCGCAAGCCCCTCAATGCGAAATGTCACCACTTCTTCACTCTGACCCCAGTTTGGGAGACCCCCAAGGACGCTCTAGTCCACGCTTGGCCCTACGGTCTGCTATATGCCTTTCCACCGGTTCCCCTTCTCCCCAAGGTGATTCAGAAGGCGATTCGCTTGAGAAGCAGAATGATATTAATCGCCCCATACTGGCCTCGGCAAATCTGGTTCCCCTTTCTTCACAGGTATGCATTGGAGGGTCCTTGGTTCCTGGACCAAGTTCCGGACCTTTTGACTCATCAGTCAGGACAACTCCATCAGTCCCTCCATTCGTTGAAGTTGACAGCCTGGCTACTCCTCTTCCAACCATAATTACGAGCCATTCTTTGGCTCCTGAAGTCATACACATCTTGTCTTCGGCCCACAAGACTTCTACAAAGAAGATATATAGCAGTAAATGGAAGAGGTTTGCTATTTGGGCCCAACTCCGAGGATTAGACCCAATGACAGCCTCGGTATCAGAAGTACTGAAGTTTTTAGCCTCCCTGTTCCAGCAAGGTTGCTCAGTATCTACCATCAAAGTACAATTGGCGGCTATTTCCAATTTTCATGAAAGTGTGCAACCTCCCTTAATGAGCAACAAGCTCTGTAAAGCCTTTATTAAAGGAGCTTGGCTTTTACGACCCCCCACTTCGCAACCTGCACCTCCGTGGGATCTGAATGTGGTATTAGGTGCTTTAACCTCACCACCCTTTGAGCCGGCAGCAACCTGTGATCTGAAATTCCTTTCTTGGAAAACTGCCCTTCTAATTGCTATTACTTCAGCCAGACGGGTTTCAGAACTTCAGGCTCTATGTGTTAAACCGCCTTACTTGGTATTCCACAAGGATAGAGTATCTCTTAGGCCAAACCCATCTTTTATACCAAAGGTTTGTTCTAATTTCTGTCTACAACAGTCCCTGGAGCTACCGGTCTTCTTTCCCAAATATTCCAGTAGAGCTGAATATACTTTTCACTGCTTAGATGTGCACAGGCAATTACGCTTCTATTTGGATAGGACACACAAACGGAAATCAGATCAACTGTTTGTGTCCTTTTCGGATAATAGATTAGGCAAAGCCGTCACTAAAGTCACTATTGCCAAGTGGATCAGGGACTGCATCACTCACGTTTATCTCATCTCAAACAAGGAGCTCATAGCTCGGTTAAAGCTCATTCTACTAGAGCTATGGCCACTCGGCAGCCTTTCATTCCAAGCTCTCTATTGGCGACATTTGTGCGGCTGCCACGTGGACATCTTCACACACCTTTGTTTCTCACTACAAATTAGATGTGGCATCCAGGGGTCGAGCTTCCTTCGGTTCCACAGTTCTCAGGAGTGTTTTCCAGTGAGCCACCCGGGAATTAGGTGCTAGGGCGCTGTCCCATCTGTAGAGAATGTAGGCGAGATAGGATCACATTACATCTTTTAGTTATGTACTTACCATAACTTTAGATGTATGGGATCCATCTGCCTACATTCCTAATAACCCACCCTCCATCCCCCTGCCTTGTAGACCAGGAGAGACCGGACGATCCGAAATTGATCTTCTTTCCTCTCTTGAAAGACCTGAGTATGTTATGACAATAGTATGTCTCTGTGAACATGAATGCGAACAAACAAGATCTGGGGAAGTAGCGGTGGTGCATCCTGGGATATGAGGTGACTCAGCCAATAAGAGACTGCGTTCTATTGTATAGCGCCGAGTCGGAGCCGAGGATCGGCTCCGAACCCATCTGTAGAGAATGTAGGCGAGATGGATCCCATACATCTAAAGTTATGGTAAGTACATAACTAAAAGTTTTGCATACAGTAAGAAAGAGGTCATCATCTCTCTCTACTCTTCCCTCATTAAGCCAATCATCGAGTATAATGCCCCATTTGGGATGAACCTCACTAGACACCTGCAACAGCTTGAAAGGCCACAAAAGTGCCTCACGAAGAGGATCCTAGGCCTTAAACACGTCCTACATGGACAGACTCAAAAAAACTCCAGCTATTCTCCATCTCATGTAGCCTACTAAGAGGCGATCTCTGCTTGACTTACAAAGCCATGTCTGGCCCAGCTCTGTTAAAAATGCTACAGCTAAAGAAATCCCAATCCCTCTGCACCACATGCACTAGAGACCTCAACCTCATTACCACAATCAACAGTACATGCTGGAGGAACAGGCTCATAACCCAGAGACTGCCCATGCTCTGGAATAGACTTCCCATACATGTCAAGCAAAGCACCTCACTGGCGGTCTTCAAGAGAAGTCTTGATGAGTGGATGGGAAATAGAAAGTTCACCCTGGGGATAACTCCAATGTCTGTACCTGATAGAGGCACTGGGAACTAACAATGTCAGGGCACTTCTATGGGGTAGGCTTCTAAAGGCTCCAGGGCCATTAGCCTAGTACACACCTATGAACCTGTGAACAAGCAGTGAAAATGTTTGTCTTACCTACAGGCCAAGGGTGTTTATCAAACAGAAAAGAAATTCTGGATGACCATTAACAAAGAGTTGAAGGAATTTATTTGAGAGTTGGAAAGGACAACGGTTTTAAGTGATTCTCCTCCTAAAACAAGATGGTTTAGGGTTACCTGGCTTAAAGGGGTACTTTAAAGATGCACAGTTAAGGCTCATATCTGTAACCCAAACAGAAGGTTATAAATCAGATTGTTAAAGAATGATGATGAAATTATGTGGGGGTAGTGTGAGAGAGAGATTAGGATTTTAGAGAAAAGTCTTTAAGGAGAATGCTAACCATACAGAATATGTAGCAGAGACTATTCTAAGGACTAAGTCAACACGGGAATGGAGGAAGGAGATTTTATCAGGAGGAATGGCTGTGAAATAGGCATATAGAAAATAAACAAGAGGAGGATAGGATTTACTGAAGGAAATTAGCAAAGGAACCAAGGTATTGGGAGCAAATAATTTGAAGGAAAGGGGTACTAGAGTGGGATGATAGTAAGCAGGAGTGTAGACTGTGGGCAGGAGATTGCTTTCTCAATCAGGGATTGTAGAAAAAGGGGTAGGCGAGTAGTAAGTGACAGCTAGTTACTGGAAACTGTAAATGCTTGTAAATGTAAATATTGTACTGTTGATTATTGTACCACTCATTTGTATTGTACAAGTATTGCACAGTTTTCTGTTCTGTCGTGTCACTTCTGTTACAAATTGTGTGTTACTGTGAATGTATTTAATGTCCTGTCATTGGAGCTTTCCTCCCTGGCCTCCCCGGAAAATAGGTTCTATGCCTAGTTTGACTTTCTCAGTAAACAAATGTCAAATAATTAAAGTGGAAAAAAAACGTGAGTCTAGATCTCAAGATGCTGTTAAAGAAGTGGGCTATTTAGAAAAAGTAAGGAAGGCAGGAATTGAGCAATTTATGTAATGTTGGATAGCATGAATATTGCTGAACATAAAAATATTTACTGCGCAATAATAATAATGGAAACTGCTCATGTCGCACCTTAAAATGTGGTGATTTAATAAACATGTTTAAAAAGTGTGTGTATATCTTTTAATCAAAGCTGAACTTTAATGCCAGATTAATCTAATGTAAAACATTAATCTGTTAAATTCCAATAAGGATGTTCTTGTGCTTAATTTAGTGTCCTCCAGGAATGAAACAACAAGTGCTGGTTTTCTACACAAAACTGCTGGGAAGGATCAGGCAGCCTCTTCTTCCACATATCAATGTGCACAGACCTGTTCAGGTAAGGGTTGTTGGTTTCGTCAGAGACCCATTCAGGTAAGGGTTATAGGTTTCATTACAGACCCGTTCAGGTAAGGATTGTGTGTTTCATTGCAATATTACACACCTACTGCTTTGTACATTATGTTGACGTGAGTATATGATCAATTGTCCTGCTTCTGTGTTTTTTTATTTCTGTAAATATATGCATTTGTTTGGTTCTGTTTATTTGAAAGCAGTTATAATTATTTTATATTTTTCTGGTTGCAGAAATTAATCAGACTTTGTGGTGAAGTTTTAACAGCTCCAACAGAAAATGAGGAAATCCAGTTTCTTTGTATAGTTTGCGCAAAGCTGAAGCAAGATCCATATCTGGTCAATTTCTTTCTGGAGGTATTTATGTCTTGCTATATTTTGATAGTTTCCACAGAACAATCCATGCAGACAGCTTCAGATGATGTATAGTTATGCCCTTGAGGAGACTAAATTTTAAACTAAACTGAATTACATTTAATTGGAGCTTATTAGCTGCTGTACAGAAAATCAGAATCAGCTGAATAAATTTACGGCATTTGTTGTCTTAAGAGTTTTTGTGTTTCATTAGAACCATTAGGTTGGAGCTAAGCAGTAGTTTAATATAAATGTGCTGATAACAGAAGTCTTGAAAGTTGACTTGTGCTGGAAAGTAATTTGTTTGCATGAGTAGGGAAATTAACTTAAATGATTGGTGTTTTGAATAGCAAGAGGCTTACACACCTGAAGAAGGCAAGCTCAGAGCTTAGGCAAACTGAAATAAAGTTATCTTTTTGTTTTTACGATGGGATATTTTTCACCTCTGTCCTAGAAGGCTTCTATCACTCTATCTCCTGTGGCTGCTAACTGATTGATAGTATCATTGTGACTGAAACGGGCTTGTAACACTGCTCACGGAGTGGCGTGGTAGTGTAATGTCTGCAACTGTCATCATATGTTTTATCATTTATATTTTAAATTGCTTAATCTCAGAAGGATGCTGGAAAACACCAATGTACAAAGGAACTGTTCTAATGGGAGACATTAGCTGAGTCCCCATGTAGAACATTACTGTTCGTGTCAGATCTAGCCATCGAGGACCCTGGAATCTTCACCCTTGAACGCATTAGTTCTTGAGCCATTCCTCATCTCCCCTCCCCTGAAGCCAATTTCTCAGTTGCCTGGGCCACTAATCAAACTGGTGATGTTGGTGTTGCAGACGGGAGTAAATCCCCTGACACAAGCAGAGCTGATTCAGGAAAGTGCAGTTTTGAGTAAAAGTGTTTTGTAACTTTGATAGCAAAGAATCTACAGAGCAGAAGTGTTACATAAAGGTTGCTTGGCTTTGGAAGCACATATACAGGTTTTCAAAGAACTGAGATGTGAGGCTGGAAAAGGAAATAAGAAGGAGCGATTTAAAGGACTAGCTGTGTAAGTAAGGGATGAATATTAAAATCAGTGTGGTACAGAGAACCTTGGCATAATTGAGAAGTAAATGAGGGCTTGTTGTTGATATAAGTTTTTTATGGCATTTTCACCATGCTCGAAGGAATGTCTGTTTTGGAAATGAATCGAGTCACTTCTATGTAATGCAGCGGTTAATTCTTGAGTTCGTTTCTAATTCAAGCTGGAGTAAATTTTTCCAGCAAGATGAACGTAAGTATTACAGCACACTAAATATGGAAACGTT
This sequence comes from Protopterus annectens, assembly GCF_019279795.1. Classification (NCBI taxonomy): domain Eukaryota; kingdom Metazoa; phylum Chordata; order Ceratodontiformes; family Protopteridae; genus Protopterus; species Protopterus annectens. The sequence goes on along the minus strand of NC_056748.1, from coordinate 149,100,498 downwards.
TTTGTTCTTCTTTGTTTCAGCAAGTAAAATGTCAGCATAACTACTGACTGACATAGGTTTCAGCCTCTTAGTGCAAGAATCTGGGACAAGAGCCAAATCTGTGTCAGATTTTAAGTATTCTTATATACTTAGAAAGTTGCTGAATAGCAGGTTTTGCATTACCAGGCAGTTTCTGGAGGATATGAATTCTGAAATATAAATATCTGTCGTTATTTAGTAACTTCAGATGTTCTTCGTGTTTCACTGCTGCAGTCCTAACCATTGGGTTATCCATGCTGTGGTAGCCCTCATTTGGTCCGAATACAGAGTCAAGGTTTTGAGTGTCTGCTGCTGTCGCTTGCTGGGTGACGTCAGGTCATCCGAGCTATAAAGGAGAGCAGGCTACGCCATTACCTCAGTCTTTCTTGCCATGGTGCCCATAGCAGAAGCAATTCACAACAGTGTCAGTCAGCTGTTTCAAGGTTACGAACTTCAGCTGAAAACGTTTAAAGCTACGTACCCCCATTGGGGATTCTTCCTTTTTCTTGCACTAACTGATGTTCAAAAAAGTCAATAACTGTCTCGCCTGTGGGAAGCAAATACCACACTGAGACTTCCATTCTTACTGCTTCACTTGCTTAGGCCCAGATCATGAAGTACCCCACTGTTGGTTCTGTGCCCTTTTTAACGGCAAAACTATTCGTCGTAGAGCTCTGTTTGTACCCAGTTATTTTCATTGTCCATCTCCGATTACCGATATGGCATTCTCAGTCAGCAAACCGCAGATCTTCCAAAAAAAGTAAAGATAAGGATAGAGACAGACCGCATAAGGCCAAGCCTTCCGATGACACTACTGCTAAATGGGTCGGCAGTTCATTAGAATTCAGTGAGGCACTTTCGCAGCCCCTGATGCCTGACTCAGTTATTTTGCAGGCCTCTACTGAGACCTTTTTGGAGTCCTGTATGCTGCAGATGTCTGCATCGTCTAACAAGCCTTCGGCATTCTCGGCCTCCGTTGGGTCTGGAGCAGCTAAGCAGGCAACGGCTTCCGAGGATACTGCTCCCACTTCGGATTTCACTTCAAGGCCTTCGCTGTGTCTTCCGACTAACACACCGATGGCACCAAGGGATACCATTCAGGCCAGACTTAGACCCACTCCAAAGAAAACAGCAAAAAGTCTCCATTCCACTACTCCTCCCCCTCCTCAAACTAGAATGTTTAAAATTGTGGTGGATGTCATCACTTTCATCTGGAGTAATCAGGCCACTCCAGCCAATAGGAGAAAGGAACCTTCTCCAGACATCCTATCGGACTTAGACTCAGAGGGATCTGACTCCTCTGTTTTTGAAGAGGAAAATCCTCTTACTGCCTATGAAGACTCAGATGCAGAAGACTCTATTCCTTTTGCATCACCTCTGGAGGGCTTTTCCTTTGGGGAATCGATTTCCCTCTATCCAAGAAAAGGCTAAGATAGTTTCTGGACCTACCCCAGCATAGGCCTCTGGCCATCCCACCCATTTTGGAGGTGGTAGATGATGTTTACCAAGAATCCAGTCCTACTCCTGACACCCTTCTACCTGCCCCCAGAAAATCTGACTGGTACTACAGGGTACCTGACTCTCATAAATTCCTCTACGGAAATCCTATAGCAGATGCAGAGGTGATTACTCAGGGACCTAAGGGAGTTAAGGCTACCTCTGCAAATAATCCTACTCCCTCAGACAAAGAATCCAGGGCCCTTGACAGATGCGGTAAAAAAGTATATATCTCTGCAACTTTAACTATAAGGGTTCTCAACTGTCAGTTCCATATGTTAAAATATCAATAGCACACTTTGGAACTTTTGAAACAGAAAATTTCTGCTTCACCAAATTTTGCCAATAATAGAACAGAATTACTGCACTCTTCATCTCAGGTGGCAAAGCACTCCTTGCACTCTGGATTTGACGCCCTAGAAGCTTCTAGCAGGGCAGCAGTGACAGGATCTGTTATCAGAAGACATGCATGGTTGAAGGAACAACCTCTCTCTGATCATGTCAAAACTAAAGTCATGGATTCAACTCTTGACAGAGACCGCTTGTTCAGACAGAATGCTGAAGAGGTATTTAAAAAGATGGAAGACAAAGCAAAATTGATGCAGACTGTTTAAAGATTTCCTTCAAGTACAACCTCCTAGATTCAGCAGAAATTTTCCCTCTAAACACTGGTCCTTTCCTGCACCAAACAGGCAGGCACAAGGCAGACAGACCCAGCAGGGCTCAAACTTAGGGTCAGCAAAGAATTAAACAGTGGCTTCCCCTCTATCATTAGAGCAGGGGGTTCAAAAACAACCCTGTATGCTAAAAACTCTCAATGACTACCTTTCCCATCTCTGCCTGCCTCCACCACACCAAAAGCTAGGAGGAAGGTTATCTCTTTGCAGAGAAAATTGGAACTTTATAACAAAAGGTCATTGCTCAGGAGTACAAATTCAATTTCTGAGAACTACAACCTCCAAGAGGGTACCCAGACCTACCTCCAAACCAGTGGGCAGAAGCACTAAAACAAGTGCAAAACCTAATAGCCTTAGGAGCAGTAGAACCTATGCCTCCAGATCAAGTTGCAAAAAGATTCTGTTTCAGACTATTCTGTGTACCCAGGAAAGAGGGAACTTGGCGTCCCATCCTGGACCTATCCTTTCTCAGTACTTTCCTGGTAATCCCAAAATTCAAAATGCTTACCTTACAACAGCTTCTACCAATGCTGCCAAACAAAGCTTGGATGGTCACCTTAGATCTAAAAAATGCTTACCTGCACATTCCAATAAGGGAATCATGCAGAAAATTCCTGCGCTTCAGAGCCGGATCATTTCACTTTTCTACTTTGCCATTTGACTTGTCTACTGCTCCCATGGTATTCACCAAATATGTAGCTCCTGCCATTGCCCTTTGCAGGCAAAACAATGTACAGATTTACCCTTACCTGGATGACTGTCTCATCCAGGCAGACTGCAAGGAACTGATCCTGCAGCACCTCTCATTTGTAAAAACCCTATTCACCTCTCTGGGGTTCACTATCAACGTAAGGAAATCAAAACGGACACCTACCAGGAAAATCATATTTCTGGGAGCCTTACTGGACACAGAACAGCAAATGGCCTTTCTGTCTCCAGAAAAATAAAGTTTCCTACCAAAATACTTCACTACTCTGGCCTCCCAAACCCAACATTCTGCCAGGAAATTCCTGCAAGCTCTAAGGTATATGGCCTCATGCATCCTCCTGGTACCTGTGGCCAGACTGCACATGAGGAAAATTCAGTAGTAGCTAAAGAACCTATGGTGTCAAGCACTCTCAACCTCTGGACACCTCCCTCCCTATGATCCCTTGCATAAGATCAGAGTTCCTCTGGTGGGCCCAGGCCTATGGTCTGAACAAGGGACTTCCATTCACTCTCCATCCGTCAGACAAACTATAACTACAGATGCTTCGGACATAGCTCGGAGCACCCACCTAAAAGGTAGATGCACCCAAGGTCTCTGGGACGTTCAAATAGTATCCTTGCACATTAACCAAAAGGAAATGATAGCAGTGCAAAACTCTCTGACATCCTTCAAACCCTACTTCAAACTAGGGGTTCTTCTCATAAAAACAGACAACACCACAGTCATGTGGTACATCAGCAAACAGGGAGGGACTTGATTTTACCCCCTGTGCAGACTAGCCATGAAGCTGTGGCTAGCAGCCTCATCCATGGGACTGCATCTTGTAGCCCAATACCTGTCAGGCATCAACAACACCCTAGCAGACCACTTAAGCAGAAACCTGCTGGACCCACAAAAATGGCAAATCCACAGAGACATTTTTCTGCAAATTACCCACACATGGCGACCCCCCCAGGTGGACCTCTTTGCCTCTCATTTAAATAACCAAGTACAGAAATTGTGCACCGGGGAGTACCATCACCTGGCCTTGGAAGGTCGATGCCTTGACCTTCCCTTGGAATACCCTTTTTGTGTATGCATTCCCTCCTCTTCCTCTCATTCCAAAAGTATTAATCAAGATAAGGGAGGAAAAACCAGAAGCAGTGCTCATTGCTCCAGATTGGCCCAGACAGCACTGGTACCCACTGCTTAGCAGCCTCTCTCTCCAGCCACCTTAGCAGCTACCTCTGATACCTCACCTGCTATCCCGGGGGGGGGGGGGCAATGCTGCACCCAGACCTTCAGACACTCGAGTTCTCAGCATGGCTTATTCTACCATAACCAACAAGGAATCTATGCTAAGCAAGCAAGTCCTTGACATCATAACAGAAGCCAGAAGGCCCAGCACCAGAAAATCTTACGCTGGAAAATGGAAAAGATTCTGCACCTGGAGCCAGTCCAAGGGGGCAGACATTAATCTGCCCTCCATTCCTCTTATTCTAGATTATCTGGCTGAGCTTCTTAATAAGGGTCTCTCCTTCTCCTTCATAAAGATCCATGCCTCTGCCATCTCGGCACACTTTAATACAGAACAGCCACTGTTCTCCCACCCTCTTATCAAACAGTTTCTTAGAGGAGCCACTAATATCAGGCTTCCCAGAAGACAGTCCACCCCAGCCTGGGATCTGAACTATGTTTTAGAAAAGCTTACTCTGCCCCTCGAGCCTGCAGCATCCTCAGAATTAAATTACCTCTCTTGGAAGACTGCCTTTCTCCTGGCTATCACTTCAGCTAGGAGAGTGTCAGAGCTTCAAGCTTTAATGGGCATTGAGCCATTTATCATCTTTCATGCAGACAGGGTCTCCCTGAGAACCAACTCCTCCTTCATGCCAAAGGTGGCGTTGGATGTTACCCTCAACCAGGCCATCCACCTGCCCACCTTCTTCCGTAACACCCAGAACAAGGGGGAAAAAGGATACTGCATTCTTTGGATGTGCACAGGCAACTCCTATTTTATCTGGATCGTACAAAGACATTCAGTAAAACTGACCAACTCTTGGTCATCTTTAAAACAGGGGCACAGGGGAAACCAATATCCAAACAGACCATTTCCAAGTGGATAGCACTCTGCATCTGTTTTTGCTACTCCTTGCATGGAAAACCACCTCCTAGGACCATCTGAACCCATTCCACTAGGGCAACCTCTACTTCCACAGCATTCCTTAGATGGGTACCCACCAAGGACATCCTGGAAGTTGCCACATGGACTTCAATCCACACCTTCACCAAGCATTACCATCTGAATCTGTTCTCAAAAGCTAGGGCTAGGTTTGACTCTGCAGTTTTGCAGGGCATGCTCTCCCAATCTTAAGTTCATATCAACCTTCCATACATTTCCTCAGCTTTGGAATCTACCCAGATTTGATGACTGCAGTAGTGAGAAACGAAGAACATAGTATATTTGTGTACACTTACCATAAATGTAGATGTTCGAGTGTCTTCACTGCTGCAGTCATGTATCCCTCCCTCCTTCCCCGTGATATCTGCTGTCCTTACAGCGACACATATTTCTATGGGGGTCTCTGACCCCAGGACTGCTAATAACTATTAAAATTTAACTTCTTTGGTTGGTTAAGGCAAGAAAAACTGAGGTAATGGCATTGCCTGCTCTGGTTTATAACTTGGATGACCTGACGACACACAACAAGCGACAGCAGCCGACGCTCAAATCCTTGACTCCGGTATTCGGACTGACTGAGGGCTACCACAGCATGGATAACCCAATGGTGATGACTGCAGCAGTGAGAACACTCGAACATCTACATTTATGTAAGTGTACACAACTGTACTTTCTGCCCATGATGTTATCAGGGTCAGCTTCTTTTCTTGGGTTGACACATCTCAAGGTTCTTAGGACATCTATTGTGTTTAGCACAGCGCTTCTTCATCCTTGCTGACAAGGAGTTTGCGTGCACCATTTTGTTATCCACGTCAAACCTGCTGAAGAAATTATTCAGTTCATTCAAGACTACAGTGCTGTCATCACAAGAGGCTGATGCAGGGTCTTAGTGGGTTATGGTTTGTTTGCCCATCCATAGACGTCTGGCATCGTTTTGAGCATTAAAGTGACCCTGGATCTTTCTGCCACAGCTTCTCTTTGCTTATAGGTTCATAGGTGTTTACTAGGATTTTCTTCGTGTTTCACTGTTGCAGTCATCACACTTGGGTTATCTGCCTGCAGCTAGCCCTCAGTCGGCCCGAATACCAGAGTCTTGGAATTTCTGCATCGGATGCTGTTGCTTCTTCCATGACGTCAGGTCGTCAGGGGTATAACACATGCAGCTGACTCCATTACATCAGCTTTTTTTGCTGAGCAGAGTCCGAAGCAGTTAGCAAGTGCAGGTCGGCCGCATCCTGAAATTTTCGTTTTTCGAGTTTCAGATGTGAAGTCGTAAAGATAAGTACCCTGTTGGGGATCCTTTTCTCTTGCTCTAATCGATGTCAGAAAAAATTAATAATTGTCTTGCCTGTGGAAAGCAAATACCTACAGAGATTTTAATTCTTACGGCATCACTTGTTTAGGCCCAGACCACGACGTCCCTCGCTGTCGGTTTTCTGCCTTGTTCAACGCCTGAACTATTCGTTGTCAGGCTATTTTTGTCGCTAAATTCTTTCGCTCTTGTTCTCCATATTTCAAAATGGCTTCCATAAGCCACCCGACTACCAATTTTCCGAAAAAACGTAAGGATAAAGACAGAGACAGACCGCATAGGTCCAAAACTGCTGACGACGCTTCCGTTAAGCTAGTCACCAGTCCGCCGGTACTCAGTGAGGCACTTTCGCAGCCCCTGATACCCACTTCTACAGATTCGCAGGCCTCTACTGAGACCCATTCGGAGTCTGGTATGCCACGAGATACTACTTCGACTATGGAACCTGTGGATGTCTCTACCTTGGATGGCTCCGGAGCTGTTGTGCAGGCACTGGCTTCTCAGGGTGTATTCAGGCCTTCCGATGTTCATATTAAACCGACGACTTTGTCTGAAACCAAAAATACCGAATTTCTCAGGCCCAGAGTTTGCACTACGCCTAGGAAACCAACAACCAAAGCACATTCTCAGGCCCCCATGCCACAGAAAAAAATGCTTAGAATGGCTGAATACCTTATTACTTTAATTAGGGGAAGCCAGCCTTTCCCCTCAAATACCTAGAACTGATATTCCTTGTGATTCTTCAGATTATTAGTCCGATGACTCTGATCCTTCTGATTACCAGGACATACCTTTATCTACTTATGAGGATTCTGATGCACAGGATTCCATTCCCTCTGCTTCCCCATGAGAGGATTTTTATTTTGGTGAAACCCTGCATACCCTTAGAGAGCATTTCCGCTGGGAGTGCCAGAACTATCTACAGTCCAGAAAGAGACTCTGGGAATTTTTAAACTTGCCTCAGCACAGGCCTCTAGCTATCCCTCCTATTCTGGAAATTGTAGATGATGTCTTCATGGAACCCTGCCTTACCCCTGTTACTTTGCTTCCAGCTCCAAGGAAACCTGACAGGTACTACAGAGTACCTGACTTCCACAAATTCCTCTTTAAGAGTCTTGCTGCAAATCCAGAGACCATTTCCCTGGGACCTAACGGCATTAAGGCTACTACAGCCAAAACCCCTACCCCTTCGGACAGGCATTCTAGGGCTTTAGACAGATGGGGTAAGAAGGTATACACCGCTGCTACTCTTGCCATCAGGGCTTTAAATTGCCAGTTTCACATGTTGAAGTATCAGCAACATATCATGGAACTAATTAAACAGAAAATTATGTTGATTCCTGATTGTGCAGAACATAAAGATTTACAAGAGTTAATGCATTCTGCTAACCAAGTTGAAAAACATACTTTGCAATGTGGTTTTGATGCCGGGCTGCTGTCACTGGGTCTGTTCTTAGAAGGCATGCTTGGCTTAAGGAACAAATCTTGCTAGACCGTGTCAAAGCAAAATTACTAGATGCTCCATTAATCCAAGAACGTCTGTTTGGCATTAAAGCTGAAGAAGTCCTCAAAAAGAGGGAGGAAAAAGCTAAATCTATGCAAACTGTTAAAGATTTCCTACAGGTACAGCCACCTAGATTCAGTAGACATTGGCCTTCTAAAAACTGGTCTTTTCCAGTCCCTCCCAGACCTTCTCGGTCCAAACTAAGGGGCAGCAGAACACCAAGACCACAGTCTCAGGGTATGCACAGATCTAAACAATGGAGTGCTCCCGCCTCAGAAACTGGGAGTAGTAAGCCACCACCCTATGGTAAAAATTCACAATGACTTATCCTTAAGTCTTCCAAGCCCTGCCCAAGTACTTGCACCCTTAGAAGGAAAACTGGCCCTGCATGTAAAAAAACTGGGAGTACATTATCCAGGACAGATGGGTCTTGAACATTGTATCCCCGGGATACACATTCTACTTCCAGTCACTTCCATCCCCAAGCGGATGGCCAGACCTCCCCCCAAACCAGTGGACAGAGGCCCAAAAGCAAGTACTTTCTCTTCTCAGTATCAAGGCTATTCAACCTTTCCCAGCAGAGCAAAGGCGGCAAGGTTTTTACTCCAGACTGTTTCTGGTACCCAGAAAAGAAAACTCTTGACGCCCTGTCCTGGATCTGTCTATTCTTAACACCTTCCTGGTGGTTCTAATGTTCAACATGCTTACTCTCCAACAGCTGCTTCCCATGCTAGCCAAGGACTCCTGACTAGCCACCCTAGACTTAAAAGAAGCTTATCTGCACATCCCCATAAGGGAATCTTGCAGGAAATATCTACGTTTTCTGCACTTCCCTTTGGCTTGTCTACCGCACCCAGGGTATTCACAAAATGCCTAGCTCCAGCCATTGCATATTGCAGGCAGAGAAAAATTCAAATTTACCCATACTTGGACGACTGCCTGATTCAGGCGGACAGTCAGGAATTAGGTTCATAGGTTTATACTAGGCTATCTGCCCTAAGGCATTTATAAGCCTAGCCCAAATTTTTGTGGCTTTACGCCACCCCTATATGAAAAATACTGTGCCCATTAGTTTGTTGTGCCTCTGTCCAGCAGTGACACAGAGATGATTCCCGATAAAAACCTAGATCTCCCATCCACAGGTCAAGATTTCTCTTGAACAGAGCCAGCAAGGTGCTCTGCCTCACATGGATCGGGATTTTATTCCACAGCATAGGAGTCTCTTGAGTGATAATCTATTTTATTCCACAGCATAGGAGTCTTGAGGATAAATAAATCCTCCAGCACATCCTATTTATATCCAAGGTTTAAGTCGCTCTAGTGGTTTTGGTGGATTTGGATTTTTGAGGTGGAGCATGTCCATTAATTCCGGGTTGACATGGCCTTGTATGTCAGGCACATGTCACCTCTGAGCAGACGGTATGCAACTGAATAGAGCTGGAGTTTCTTCAATCTGGCAGCATATGACAGATTTTGGAGTCCCTTTATCCTTTTGGTGAGGAACTTTTGGGGTCTCTCCAATTGCTGCAGATGTCGGGTGAGATACATCCCGAATGGGGCATTGTACTCATCATTGGTCTGATAAGTGAAGAGTACAGGGAACAATGACCTCACTAGATCTGGCTGTGAATCCCTTCATGATCAGGTGGGCAATGTAGAAGGTCTTTCTAACCACTTTAGCAACGTGGGAGCAAAAGAAAGGCCACTGTCAACCTGGGTCCCCAGGTCCCTGATAACCTCTTCTGTGCTTAGTGGATTGCCACCTATATGGTAGCTTGGGTATGACTATACATTTTTGGCGTTAACTTCAGGCCATGGCTCTGGCACCAGCTATCTGTTTCCGTGAGTCCCTTCTGAAGGATATCCGTGTCCGATGCACTTTCCACTATGGCGCCCAGTTTGCAGTCGCCTGCAAACTTTGTCAGCCAAAGTCCTCCCATGTTGGCCTGTACTTCTGAGAGTAGATGCTTGAACAATAGGGCCAACCGACCCTGTGGGACACCACACTTCACTCCGGCTTGGAGCATAGCGCCAGCAACTCTAACCCTGTGGGTTCTGTCCTTAAGCCAGTTTGCAACCCATCTTGTGACATATGGGTTTACATTTAAGGGGTATTGTGTAAGGTCAAGGTAGGCTGTATGGACTGCCTTTCCTCATCAATGGCCTTGGTGACTGTTTCAAGAAAGTTCAAAAGGCATGATCTGCCCTTGACGGTTAAACTGGGTCGGGTCCAATGTCTGCAAGTCCCCTATATCTTTGTTTATGAGCTCCATTATGATCCTCTCCATAGCTTTGCAGACTAGACTTGTTAAGCTTATGGGGGGCGGTAACAGGGTCCCGTGAGCACCGAGGCTTTGTGGAGTGGGAGGGGACCACGTCGCACCGCCACCCTTGGGCACGTGTCCTGTGGTAGGCTGAGATTAAACAGCTGCCTTATGTGCGGGTTTAATTCCTCATTTAGCTCGTGTAGCACACAGCTGGGGACACCATCCGTCCCATTGATGCTGTGTTTTTAGCTTTAGAGAGAGCAGCTTTCACCTGCATTTGAGATGTCTGGGAGGCTACACTCTGCTGGGATAGTTATCTCTTTAGGGTAGAAGTTTGCACTGAACCTGTCTGCCAGTATGTTGGCAATGTCTGTGGGTTCAGTGATTTTTGTATCATTTTGGACTAATTCTGAGCATATCTGGGAGTTTCCACCCACGCTCCTAACATAGCTGAAAAAGGCCTTATGATTGTCCTTGAATCCATGGCAATTTTTCTCTCAAAATTGGCCTTAGTTGATTTTATGAGTGCTCGTTTTTACTAATAATGATCAGGGTGACTTCCCTTTTATGGATTTTGTTCTATCATGTAATAGCTTTCTCCTCTTATTGTAAAGTTTGTTAATGGCTGGGGTGCACCAGACTGGACGCTTGCCCTTTGTGGAAAGCGTCTTGGTTTGATTTGGGATTGCCTGATCCATGCAGTCCTGGAGGTGTTCATAGAAGGCATTTGTAAGGGCTTCAGCTTTGGTTGTGGTTTCCACTGGCTCAGGGCCTTGAAGGATACCACACCAGTCTTGAGTAGTGTGAAGTTTGCTTTAGAGAAGTTCTTCACTGTGGTCTTTTTTGTTTGGGGTGGGGGCGGGATGTGGATTTCCAGTGAGATTAGTTTATGATCAGATCTCACCAATGAGGGATATACTTTCGGTGTGGAGCATTTTGCCCCCATGTTTGTGATAATGAGATCTAGTATATTTTCTCCTCTCGTGGGAACAGTGACTAGCTGTTCCATGGCATTTGAATTTATGAACTACAGGAACCGTTGGGCTAGAAAGTTAGGGCTGAGTAATGTTCCCAGTCTGTATTCGGGTAGTTGAAGTCACCCAGTATGATGGTGTTTGGAGATACATTTATACCCTCCAGTGTCTTCAGGAAGGCTGTGTGGGGTTCCTGAGTTTGAGAGGGTGGCCTGTAGCATGCTACAATTTGTAGAGCAGTTTTGCCTATGGTTAGTTGCACCTGGATGGTTTCAAGCTGCCACCAACCTGGAGGTGTGGGTATCCTTTATGAATATGGATACACCCTCCTTTTGTGGTGTGGTCCGGTTTTGGGGCCGGCATGATATGAAGTAAAACCTAATAGTGCCGGGTGCTCTCAGGAGCCTTGAACCAGGTTTCAGTTACAGCACAGACATCGATGTTCTCCATACTGAGAAGGGCCTCGAGTGTGTGCATTTTGAGATTTAGACTTCTGGCATTGAGCAGCATTACCCTCAGTTTCTTCCCATTTTTGTTTTCTAGGGTGGTAGGTTTAGAATTTGAGCCTTGCCTAAAAAGGCACTATGGGGTGGCAAGAGCCTTAGCCAATATCCGAATCCCAGGGTGACAGGTGCAAGCCGTCCCTACTTGCGGCAACGTTTGTCAAGCATGTCATCCCAGGCAGACAGACACTGATCCCTTTGAATGACACCAGACATTAAGCCAATTGTTAAAGCTGATCATCTTGTCTCTATATTGTGGCATCATTCTTGGTGAAGGAAGGATACTGCTCAGGGTCAGGGTCATACCTGCCTGGGCTATATAATCAGAGCTCCTCTATGTCTCTTTTCATGTAGTCCAGGGAGGTACGCCTCAGGTCGCTCACACCAGCATGGACAATGACTGTGTCATATTTGTACTTGCCGTGGACCGGAGTGCTTGTGTTATGTGGCGGATTCTCTTACTGTGACCCTCTCCTTGTTCAGCCTGGTGAGTGGGACGTCAGTGTGTCTGACTATGGAGTCACCTATGACAAGTATGTTTGGTGTTGTATTTGGCCTTAAGGGCTGTGACTGCTTTGCACACTGCTTTTGTGGTTTATGTGTTGCTTGTGGGGTGTCTTGAGGTAGCAGTTGTTTGGGTGTCTGCTTTGGAGGCCTCTGCTGTTTAGGTAAATTTTTACTCAGAGCCTCCGAGTATGTTTTTGTGTGTTTGTATTTGATTCAGTTGTGTGGTAGCATTATGTAAGGCTGGTTTTGTGGTGTGTGTAGTTGCCTTCTCCTCCTGTCTGGTCTTGCCAGTCCTGAGTTGAGAGAGCTCAGCCTCCAGTTTGGCTAAATAGCTGCATCTCTCGCAAGTATTTGTGTTATGTGGGAGGAGGAGAGGGTTGTCTGTGTACATGAGGCAGTTATAACATTGCCTCAAGATTCCCAGATTCACCAGCTGGACCGGAGAAGAGATTGACAACTGACCTTTGGACATGCTAGAATAATATTGGGAATTCCTTAATAATTGAAAACAAGGGCCAGTGGGGAGTGAGGGTGTAGTGCTTTTAATTTTTAGTGCTGACTTATATAATTGCTTTAGTGAGCAAGTGCCAGGTAACTTGAGTGCAATGTGTTACAAGTAACTAAATGCAAAAACGACAAACAGCAACTTTCTTTCAAGTGAAACAAGGAACTAGTACAGTAAGCAATGCAGATATCACTAGTGATCCACAGAAGGTGGAATTAGCTTCCAGGGAAATAACAAGCAAACAAACAACAAGCATATAAACAAAGCTAGATTCAGCAGGCCTGGATCTAGTCTATGCTAGAGCAAACAAGGTGTACCAATTTCAGTAAGATACAGTTCAAATATTCAGGCACTATAAACCTTTAACCAGAAATTCTCAGGTCAGAAGGGCAGAGTCCAGCCTCTTCTCCCACAAGAGTGCAGACCACGAACCTTCTTAATGTAAAATAACTGGCCTGAAGCCCAAGTGCCTAAACCAGAACTAATACCCTTGGACACTGGGCTCTCAATCAGCAGTTCCCAACTTAGAAGGATGAAAGCTACCTGTCCTGCCACCACAGTGCTTGCCACAAACCTTCCCAATATAAAACAACTGGTCTGAAGCCCAAGTGCTTAGTCCAAAAGACTTAGAATGATAGCTACACTTTAATCAAGTTACAACCAAGCAGTAATAAATACAATTGAATACTTTAGAGAATGTCTGGATTAGTGCTCAAGTTACACAAACAAAGCTAGATCCAGCAGGCCCAAATCCAGTCTATGCCACAGCAAACAAGGCGCACCAACTTCGGTAAGAAGCAGTTCAGATATGCATGCACTATAAGCCTTTAACCAGAAATTCCCAGCTCAGAAGGGCAGAGTCCAGCCTCTCCTCCCACAAGAGTGCAGACCACGAACCCTCTTAATGTAAAATAACTGGCCTGAAAGCCCAAGTGCTTCTCCAGCACCTGACATTTGTAAAGAGTCTTCTAACTTCACTGGGCTATAACATCAACGAAAAGAAATTACATGTGGTACCCAGCCAAAAGATTGTATTCCTGGGAGCAAGCTTGAACACAACTTCCCAGATAGCATTCTTCCCTCTGGAGAAAGACGTTTATTTGACAACCTACTTCAACCTACTGGCCACAAAAACCCAGCTATCTCCAAGGAAAATCCTGCAAGCCCTGGGGTTCATGGCATCTTGCCTTCTGTTAATTCCATATGCAAGACTGCATATGAGAAAACTTCAGTGGTATCTAAAAAGTCTATGGTGTCAACATTCTCAGGACCTGGAAACAATGATTCCTATCATTCCTTATCTAAGGACAGAGTTCCTTTGGTGGGCAGAGGCCTGCTACCACAACAAAGGACTCCCTCTCACTCTACCCCCTGCTGCCCACACCCTAACAACAGACGCATCAGACTATGCAAGGGGGGGGGGTGGCTCACATAGCAGGGCAGTGCATTCAGGGCAAATGAAACCCAGGACAGATGCACCTGCATATCAATCAAAAAGAAATGTTAGCTGTACAGAATGCTCTGACAGCCTTCAAAGACCTTATTCTTCCAGGACAACTATTGGTAAAGACAGATAACACCACAGTTATGTGGTACATAAACAAGCGTGGAGGAACCCATTCCTACCCACTCTGCAGACTAGTCATGGCTCTGTGGATCACATCATTGAGCTACCAAGTGAACCTGCAAGCTCAATTCCTGCCAGGCAAACTAAATTCACTGGCAGACGACTTAAGCAGAAATCGCATGGACCCACACTAATGGAAACTGGAACCCAAAATATTCAAGCTCTTGAGGAACAAATGGGGGACACCAGAGGTAGACCTGTTTGCCTCCCTTCAGAACTACCAGTTGAACAGATTCTGCACCAACCCCACAGTCAAGCTTGGAAAGTGGATGCCCTGTCCTTTACCTGGAAACCTGAAAGCCTCTCAATTTATGCCTTTTCCCCCTCTGCCTCTCCTCTCAAAGGTTCTACAAAAGATCAAACAGGACAATCCAAGGACAATACTGATTGCCCCAGACTGGCCACACCAGCACTGGTGCCCCTTTTTGCACAGTCTGACAGTGCTGCAACCATGGCACCTGCCTCAGAACCCTTCCCTGCTGTCCCAGCAGGCGGGCCAGATTCTGCTTCCTCAGCTTCAAACCCTTAACCTTGCAGCCTGGCTAATTCCCTGAGCTCACCTCTAGCAACCCTTAGTAAGCAGGTGCTGGATGTCATTCTTGAGGCAAGGAGGCCTAGTACTAGAAAATCCTATTCTGAAAAGTGGATAAGATTCTGTTCCTGGAGCAAGGCTCCGGGGATGGGCACAACTGTGCCCAGCTTTCCTCATATTCTAGATTATTTAACAGAAATGCTCCACAAGGGCCTATCTTTCTCTTCAATTAAGATTCATGCCTCTGCCATCTCAGCGCATTATAATACTGAGCCACCCCTCTTCTCTCATCCCCTGCTAAAGCAATTCCTTAGAGGGGCCAAAAATGTGAGAGCACCCACTCCAGCCTTGGGACCTTAACTTTGTATTGGAAACACTCACTCTTCCCCCTTTTAACCAGCTGCTACAGCAAGAGTTGAAATTCCTTTCTTGGAAAACAGCCTTACTTCTAGCCATCACTTCAGCAAGAAGAGTGTCTGAACTGCAGGCCCTCATGGCAATAGAACCCTTCATTATCTTCCATGCGGACAGGGTTCCCCTCAGGACTAATCCATCCTTTATGCCCAAGGTGGTGTCTAGTGTTGCTCTGAACCAGTCCGTTCATTTGCCTACCTTTTTCCCTAGCCCTCAAAATAAGGGGAAAAGGATACTGCATTCTCTGGATGTGCACAGACAGCTTAGATTCTATGTGGACAGAACTAAGCCTCTCAGAAAATCTGACCAGCTGCTAGTTAGCTTTGCTGCAGGGGCAGAGGAGAAGGTCATTTCTAAGCAAACTATTTCCAAATGGATAGCCCATTGCATCCATTTCTGCTACAAGCACCATGGAAAACCTACCCCACAGGGGATAAGATCACATTCCACCAGGGCTGCATCTTCCTCTACGGCATTCCTCAGAGGAGTCCCTACCAGGGACATCCTGTAAGCTGCTACCTGGAGCTCTGTACATACTTTCACCAAGCATTACCACCTGCCTATCTTTTCTAAATCCAGAGCTGGATTTGCCACAGCAGTCTTACAGGGCCTGATTGCTAGCCCTAATGCTCTTTAACTGCCTCCACCCTTCCTTAGCTTTAGGAATCAACTCAAATGTGATGACTGAAACAGTGAAACACGAAGAACATAGTACAGTTGTGTACACTTACCATAAATGTAGATGTTTGAGTGTATTCACTGTTGCAGTCCTGGTTACCCTCCCTCCAGCCCCCTGACTTCTCTTGGCTCTAACTTTCCTTCTTTTTTGTCATATATTATTTCATGTGTATTTGCTTTTTGCTGGGGGTGTTCCATACCATATAATTGCTTCCTGTTGTGGGGGCACCTGACATCTGGGGCAAGGAAAACTGATGTAATGGCGTCTGCTGCATGTTTTATACCCCTGACGACCTGACGTCATGGAAGAAGCGACGTCATCCGACGCAGAAATCGAAGACTCTGGTATTCAGGCTGGCTGAGGGCTACCTACAGGTAGATAACCCAAATATGATGACTGCAACAGTGAATACACTCGAACATCTACATTTATGGTAAGTGTAGACAACTGTAGTTTTTCTAACCTAAAAGCAGGTAATGATGTTGAGTTGGGCCTAAGCTGAAGGGCCCTTTTGTTCACAGGGAGGTAGATCCTTTCTTTCATGAAGCCACAGGCTAATCTGAGATGTGGGAATTTGAATGGCTGAATTTTTCACCCTACTTTGAAGACCATCCTGGGGGAGTGGTGGACCCTTGTAATGGCAGGGAGTAAAGGAGCAGGTCAGAATTTGTTTCTTTTTCAGTAGTAGATGTGTGGTCTTTCCTTGTACAAGTCTGATATTAGTTCACAGGGGGCAAAGTGGCAGTTTATACCCATTACTGCAGTCCAGAAACTAGTGGGATACAAAAGGGACTTATTCTTATAGGTCTTTGTTGCTGACCTTTTCCTGGCAAACTGCTACATTTAGCCTGATGAGGCAGCCTGGAGATTTATACTCCTCATAAGCTTGTTAGAATTTCCTCTGTTTATGCAGACCAGTGCTTGGAGATGTCTGAGAGATGCATGTCTTGACTGAAACTGTATATTTTCTAAGTGCCCTAAACTGGCTCACATTTGGACAGAGGTGGAAATTCTGTACATTAACTCTGATTGGGTGCTGTTTGACTTGCTGACTCAGTGATATTATGGATGTACCCACCTTGAATAGATTTCTTTCTCACAAGAAGACTTTTTGGGGTGCTGTTGGTAATTACTTCTTGTAAGTACATTACCAAATGGTGCAAATGGATGGCCCTTCCAGATTCCTGCCATTGGTGTTAGTTTATAAGTATATGTAAATATTATTAATTATAAGCAACTGTCCTGGCAGATGAGCTTAGTATGAGATGTAGCTCACTGTGGGCAAAGGTAGCACAAATTAAGTGCTGACATAGCCAAGTGAAAAGCGAGGGAGATGTTAGGGTTTTTAAAGATTGCTTTCTTGCAGGGCTATATCTAGTTGTCATCTGTGGGCTGTTTTATAAAAAGTAATTTGCTGTGTGGTACTTTTGAAGTATTATTTTGTACGTTCATAAAATGTAACCGTTTGCTTTAATGTTAACATCTGTCTTTTGCTTTGGTTTAATTTGCTTATGTCTGCCTGGGACCCATTGCTCTGTCTTTGTTCCCAATTGTCTCCTGCTGTTTATCATTTATAAAAAAAGCATTGCTGTGTTGCAGCTGATGGAAAACACATTTCACTAACAGCCAGAGGACAGCACCCCCACCTCCAACTTTTAATATCACAAAAGTAGGAAAAAATCTCCTCCCAATAAAAACGCACTGGTCTTGTACAGAGATTACCAAGTCTAACCTTTTGACCTGCATTAAAAGCTGACTAGCTGTCTGGTCCCCAGTTTTCTTTAGGGAAGCCACATCTCTGGGTAAAATGAGGTGGTGCATATGTGTTGATTTCATCTCTGGTATCACAATGGCTGACTTCGTATTTTTTAACTTTGTGAATGGCATTAAATAGATATTTGAGAAAGATGGGCAGTAGGAGAAACTAATATTAGAATGCTTTATAATATACTGTAACATTTAACATGTGCAGAATTACATTTTTAAGTGCAATAATCTCTACAGTTGGTGGTAGTTGGCAGCACTGAGCCTTAAAGAGACTGTGAGACCCTTTGTCAATGGAGGGCTGGCTTTAAAATGTCAGTCTAATACTGCCCAGACTTTCAAGTGTTGGTAATTAATATGAAATGCAAGTGTCTTACCTTCTGTTTTATTACATATGCTACTTTGTAGTGATAGTTGCTAATAACAGATGCTGAAGGAGGTTTTAACATTTTAAATTAAACTGTATTTGTTATCCTGAGAGAGTAGAAACTTGTGATGAATTGAATTTAAGCTAGAAGTGTGTTTCTGTGTGGCTATTATGATTTACTTGGTAGATCATTAATGAAAGCAGTAAGCAAAGTTAGCACTTAAAATGCATGTAGCATTCCTTATTGGTTTCATTAAGGCTGATGATGCATCATCTTTCTGCATTTTACAAAACAGTAAAATGACAACTGGACTTGATAGGAAAGGCATACCAAAGTCCATATTGTACTTAGGGTTTTTACTTGGAAGCATTTGCATATAGGTCTTTTATATCCCAAGCAAACTTCAGAGAATTTTTCACCGGTAGATAAATGCTGGAGGTGTGATAGGACATCAAGAGGTAATTTGGAATATGTGTTTTGGGATTGTCATGAGATGGTAGATTTAAAAAAAATCCTACAGAATTGTCAGGAGTGTTGCGGGAGCAAAGCATGTCAACTAAGGAAATTATTGTTTTGAGCTGGGGCACAGGATTTGAATTGGCTAGACCTAGTGAGGCCTTACTCAGTTTAATGCTATTGGCTGCCAAAAAGCAATTAATAGAAAATGGAAGTCAAAATGTAAACCAATTGTAACTGAAATACTGAATATTGTAAAGTAGATAAAATAACTGATGCTGGGATCTTTAGAAAAAGGAAGGAATAGCTTTGTAGAAATAAATGAAGCTTGCCAGATGAATCCATGCCCAGTAATGCTTGGGAGGAAAAGTGAGGTTTAAGGAAGGTAGTAATTGAGTAATTTATGTCTTGTCCCACTAAGACATTGGGGACCTACAGACACTGGATCAGGGCAGATCCTGCCTCTTGAACTTGGTCGACTTTTTTGAAACAGTCACTAAGGCCATTGATGAGGGTAAGGCAGTTCACACAGCCTACCTTGACCTAGCAAAGCTCACCAGCTTAGATGTAAACCGTGCCATGTCAGACTCTAAGCCGGGTCATGCCATGTCCCACAGGGCTCAGTCCTGGGCCCCTCTTGTTCGGCATTTATTTTTCTGAAGTGCAGGCAAACATATTGTGGCTGACAAAATTTGGGACCCAAGTTGACAGTAACCTCTTTGACACCCCACCTGATCATGAAGGGATTCACATCCAGATCAACCAATGATTGAGTACAACGCCCATTGAATGTACCTTACCCGACACCTGAGGCAGAGCCCCTCACTGACTCTGTTCAAGAGAAAACTTGACGAGTGTGGATGAGAGATCAGGTTTTTACCCCAAATCTCTGTCTCTGTATCACTGCTGGACAGAGGCAACAAACTAAGTATAGTATAGTATTCCTAAGCTAGGTGGTGAAACCTATCACACACACACTGGCTTATAAATGCCCTAGGGCAGATAGCCTAGTATGAACCTATGAACTAAACAAAACACCTGGTCCTCCTGCTTCCATCATCTTTCTTCCTCCCACAACAGTTGACAAGTTCTGTGCACTGCATGAGAATGAAAACGATTTGCTGTGGTTTGTGTTCTGTTACTGTATGTGTACCCATCATACCTCTCATCCGTCCACATTTTCTCAGAATGCCCAGATTTTTACCTTTGTCTGTTCCTCGTAAGGTTTGCTGTTTTCTGGCAAATCACAGAAGACTGAAGTCACTACATAATGACATACATTTAAGTTTCAGACTTCATATCCTTCAGAAGATGCATAGTAACATATGCTGTTATTTTAACAACTTTCTAAGTTTGTAACAGCAGTCCTTGACATCTGTCTCTGTTTTTGGGACTTTGTCCCCCCCCCATTATTTTAGCCTTTGTCCAGATTTCTTGTGCTAAGAGGTTGAGAGGTATGTTATTGTCTGCAATGTAAAAATTTAATAAAGGGGTTTAAAGTGAGAAAGCACAGGTTGGAAAAAATGACACAAGTCTTCCCAAAATTGTCAAATTTATATTGTCAGTTTTAGTTGAAAATTAATTTGGCAGTATTGTGTTGTGTAAGGGGGTGCCTTCCGTGGAAGGTTGGGCACCGGGCTGGCAACTCGACACCGTAAAACTCCACTGCCAGTCATGAGTGGACAAGGTGATCCGCTGTGGCGACCCCTAACTGGGAAAAGCCGAAAGAGAGAGAAAGTTTGTGTAAGGGGCCTTTTGGCTAGAATTTGAAATAATTTGTAATTTAAGTAGCTATAATCACCCTTGCAAGATTCTCTGAGTCCTTAAGGGAAACATATTTAGAACTATTCACAATTTCTAAAAGCTTCATATTCTTAGGCAAATGGTGAGGAATTTTTATGGTAACTAATTCAGTCCTTTTCCCCTGGTTTGAATGATTTTCATCTTCACTGGTAAAAGTAGTTGTATTTTAATTAATCATACCTCTGAATGATGATGTAAAGTTTAATTCAGGTCCTGAAGAACGAGAGAAAGAGAGAATGCAAAAAATTCAGCTTTGTTGAGAAGGCTGCTGACGTTATATTGTTTCTCTTGGTGTTTCTGACTAAACTAGTCTATTCTCTTTGCATATTGCTACATGGAAAGCTGCAACAGGCTGCTTGTTGATCCTAAATCTTTCTTTTTGGCTGTATGTATGCCTTTTTGTAGGTTTTTCTTGGTTGAGTTACTTACAATGTGTGGGTGTTAGAAAACAAGCCAAGTTGATTGTCTAGCTTTAGTGTTGGTAATTAATGTCATATTAATGTTTTATCTTTTTGTGGAGTGGTTTGCTATGATGTTTGGCGTCTGTGTAAGAATTCTAAGGATTTTAAGTATTTTCTTGTTTTTACATATTAAACACTTGCTGGCAGTCAGTAAGACATTGCATTACTGACTGCTGGCATGCCAGACAATTGTCTGGAGCTCACAGTCAAAGAAAACTTAAATTTGCAAAAAACCTTCTCAGCTGAACATTTAAAGCAGGTGTTTCCCTTACATGTTCAAACCTTCTCAGCTGAACATTTAAAGCAGGTATTTCCCTTACATGTTCAAACCTTCTCAGCTGAACACTTAAAGCTGGTGTTTCCCTTACATGTTCAAACCTTCTCAGCTGAACACTTAAAGCTGGTGTTTCCCTTACATGTTCAAACCTTCTCAGCTGAACACTTAAAGCTGGTGTTTCCCTTACATGTTCAAACCTTCTCAGCTGAACACTTAAAGCTGGTGTTTCCCTTACATGTTCAGTTAAGAGCATTCTCTCACATTTCCGTACATGTTCAGTTAACATTTTTTTCACATTTAAATAAAGGCTTACAAGTTGCACTGAGTACTGTGAAGGCAGTACCGCAACTGAGAAGCACTGTGTGTGGTCTGACTTTTAAGTAGTGTAAGCTTGAATGCGATAAGACAGCTGACACAGCTGGTGCTGCAGGAGTGAAGCAGCAGACGCTGAGTATTGTAGGTGTAAGTTAACAGTGGTAAACGTCGCTTTGCTGTAATTACTGTACCTTTAGCACATTCCCGCTGCACTGCATTTGTTATGTTAAAGGGTGTTCATGTTTTCTGGCTGGCTGTCATATCTTAGCCCATTTAAAGAGCTATGTGGGAACAATGACCACGTTCCCTTTCCTGGGTGCTTCTGGAATCACTGAAAAGAAATCAGGTCTTTTATCCTTATGTCAGACGGGGTTTCTTAGAGCTCTTTCATCTTATGAGTGATTGCCACCTTTGTCTGTGAATATTTAGCTGGCAGATTCATCTACTTAGAAAATACTGTTGCAGCAGGCCTGTCAGGATCTGCCAGTTAATTGCAGAGATGGTCCTACTGGTGCTGTAATGTTTATTCCTCCCAAAGCAATCGACAAGTTCTGTAGTTCTGCACTGGGGGTGCAGGATGTCCTGCCAAGGCACTGTTAACCAAACTGCCTATAATCCTTTCTTATGAGGCGAAAGGATAGAGAAAGAAAGAAAAGGTTATTTTTGGTTTGATAGCAGCATGTTGGCCAAAATAGCTGGGGTCTTTCTTCTGGGAAGTGTGTTGCACTCCTTTGGTACTGCCTTTCAAGTAAGATATCTTTTTCAGCATCAGGTAACTGCAGCTCACCTGCACGTTCGACGGTATTCTTGGTAAAATATAGCTTTCATTGCAGGCTGTTTGTATTGTGTAAGAAGCTAGAAGACCTACAACCAGGAAGTCCTAATTGTCCAACCAGAAAATGTTTATTTTTATTTATTTTATTTTACATTCGTTTACCAGGAAATGTTCGACTGTGCAGGATTGTCCGTTTTCAGCGGAGGCTCTGGGAGAAAATCTCTGAACAGTAATAAATTAAAATATAAAAACATACAGTATTAAATGCAGTAAAAATACAGTAATAAAATAGTAAATATAGGGAACATGTAGAAAAATT
The DNA here is from genome assembly GCF_019279795.1 of Protopterus annectens. Classification (NCBI taxonomy): domain Eukaryota; kingdom Metazoa; phylum Chordata; order Ceratodontiformes; family Protopteridae; genus Protopterus; species Protopterus annectens. The sequence goes on along the minus strand of NC_056748.1, from coordinate 149,078,077 downwards.
CAATACAAGTAAAGATAAAAAGATACAATATGCAACTTGGACAACATTTGTAGTTAAACAGATGCCTTTGTCTGGGCTACAACATTCATTAGGAAGCAGAATTGAGACTCTTGATTAGAGTTTGGCTGATATAGTACATGAAAGTAGCAGAAACAGTATTGACACTCTTGACTGGATTATTCTTTTGATAAATATATTTCACTTAGTGTTCGATGTCGAAAATATATGATGGTGTTAGCAAGTAAGTAGATACAGCTGAATATGCAGTAAACTGTAAAAGAAGGTATCTAAATGGATGAAATACGAATAAAAAGGCCATCTGCTTTATAGATGAGTAGAGCAAAAGAGGTTAGATAGGAGAAGAGGAAGTGTGTTTAGGAGGGTTTGTGGATTTATTCAGTGCAAGTAGAAGATCATGAGTTATGTAGATGTGACTTAAGAAGGCGCTTGAAGTCAACGTGACTTGTGTACTGACCGGATGTTAAGAGGGAGTGCATTCCAGGCTTTAGCTACAGTAGTAGAACAGAGAAAGTCCCCAGAGTTATATTTGCTCGTAGTTATATCAATTAATGTTTTATTGCTGGTACTTAGTAGTCGATTGCTAGCATAGCGGTGAAGGAGTCCTTGTAGGGCAGGGTTTTCGTAGGTTGATAGAGGATTTGGTGGGCCATGATAAGTTGGTTAAAAGTAATTAGGTTTGGTAATTTTAGCCAGGATAGCTTTCTAAGGGATTGGCAGTGATGGGATCTAAAAGGTGAATCAGTAGCAAATTTTGCTGTTTTGTTATGGCAGATAGTTTATTCAAGTCTCCTTTATTTAAATTGGTTAGGACAGGGGAGGCATAGAAGAGTGTGGTGAGTAGGTGGGTTCTTGCAATGGTAACTTTACTTTAATATGTTAGGTAATTTTTGCATCTATAGAGCGTACCTAGCTTTTTGTACACCTTCGTGATAGTTCGTGATAGTTTGTGCTATATGTTTGTCGAATTTCATATTGTGGTCTATGATTACACCTAAAAGTTTAGTATGGGTCACGGGTGTGAAAGGGGTATTGTCAAAGGATGCAATTTGAAAAGATGGACTTGATTCAGTAGCCTTAGAGGGATGGAGCAACATTAGCTGAGTTTATTTAGGGTTAAGTATTAGTTGTGAGTCAGAAAGACATTTTTCTGTTTCTGAAAAGGATTGTTGGGTAATTAGTTGTCATTGTTGGAGTGTTGGGGCAGAGCGTATTAGGGTAGAATCATCAACATATTGGGTCAGTCTGGCATGGAGGGTAGCTTTGTGTAGGCTGTTAGTGAAAATAGAGAAGAGCAGGGGTCCAGGTATAGATCCTTGAGGGACACCTAAGTTCACGGGGAGAAGGGGGGTGTTTTCCCATTTTACAGCTTGTTGATGATTTGAGAGAGAATCTTTGAACCAAGATAGTGTCGAGCAGAGCAGTTTCAGATCTTATGGTGCAAAATGAAGTTTGGAATGGGAAACTGTGTCAAAGGCTTTGGATAAGTCTAAGAATATGGACGAGACAAGATTACCTATATTACTCTGTTGATTTATGGTGCTGGAGAAACTAATAAGAGTGGTAGTGGTACTGTGGTTTGGGTGGAACCCATGTTGTGTTTCATATAGGAGATTATTATTAAGTAGTTTAGTGTTTGGGCTTGAATGTATTTCTGAAGGATTTTCACCTTTTAATGTCAAGACAACAGATTTATTCTGCTTCAGGCAGGCGTTTCTGCAGGTTTGATGGAATGTCTTATTTGCTTAACCTACTATTTTTTTCTCTTCTGTTGTGGTTCATTTCTGTGCTTGTAAACTTGCTACCCACTGGAACCAGCCATGACTTCACTTGCTTCACTTCCATCTGCTATTTCTTTAAAGGAGTTCTGCACCTTAGCCTACCTAGAAGGTGCTAATTTCCTTTTTTGGGGATTTTATGTTAAGAAATTTGCACATTCCACTAAGTTGCATGTGGACCTTTTCTTTAACTTCCATCTCTATAAAATTTTAGAATGTTTAAACATGGCTCTTGTTTGTATATAAATGTGAGTAGAAATGTAACTACTCTGTGTTTCACTAGAACTTACTAAAATGCAGTGTAAGCAAATGGAGCTTTTCTCCTCGGGCCTCTGTTGTAAATGGGTATGACCCAGTTGGACTTTCCTGATAAACTCCATTTTAACCATTGATTTATGGTCACTTTAGGATTCTGCCCTGGAATGCAGCATTTCGTTTAGCATTTTCATCTGCCTGGGAGGGTGCCAGAGTTCTGAGTCACAATGTGTCATAACTTTTTTTTAATTGTTTTTGGGGTGATATTTTTGTCCGTATATTAACTGTCTTTCTATTCAGTATATGTTTTTCTGTTTATCAAAGATTATGGCTGTGTGGAATGGGGGAAGAAGACTGAGTGGGTGGGAAGAGAGGTATAGTTTTTGCTCAAGACTTCGATTTTAGACTGGCTGACAGTGTTTGTAGGCTGGAGTATTCAGAAAATCTTTTAAGGTTAAGCTTCTCTCAGCTAAAGTATTTTTGCAATGTATATATTTTCCTGCTGTGTACAACTGACTTCCTGTATTACATTTCTTGAGGAGAGATTGGCTTTGTCTTCTACTCTCTGTACTCCAAAAGTTTATATCTGATATTAAACTAAAACCAAAGATGCTTTCCTTTTTTTCCCCTCATCCTTAGGATATAAAATATTTTACATCTTGTGTATAGTAAGGAACCAGTTTCCGTACATCTTCAAGGCTGAAAACCTTAGGAGGTTATATCAAGTTGTTTTTCAGTTTTGTTCCTAACAAGTTATGAACTTGTGTTGAGGACCAGATTTAGGTGTTTGTACGGTTGCCTGCTGCAGTGTGGTTCATTGCATATGGGATTATGCTGCAGTCTGAAATGTGTCCTGATGTTTTTAGTTTTCAAATGTTCCCGCTGTCTCCAAACCATGGATATCAGTAAGATGAATGATACAGAGGGGGAGATGTTCCCATGCTATCTTCAGTGCTTGTTCCCCCCATTACACAGAATGATTAAAAGTGTGTATATTGGTAACTTCTTTTGCAACCTTCCCAGCTAATGTAAGTAACCCTTTTTTTTATATTCTTTTTTTTTTTAAACACCTTTATTGAATTTTCACTTGTGACATAGGCACATTTACATTTATATAAATGTAATCAAACTGTATTGTTAAAATTTAAACATTATGATTCACCTATATTGCTGTATATCATATAAACTAGGCAACATTACATAAATTATGCAATCCCTGACTTTTTTTTTTAAACAAGAAATATCTTAATTAAACCATCATGTATTACATAGACAATCATACATTTATATCGTATCATAGGAAGTTACTAGGCTGTTGATCCTGAGGCCCTTACAAGCCTAGCCAAGAATTTAGCCCATGTTCCAACAAGTCAGCACCCAATGCGACTGTCTGTTCCCCATTCAGTTATCCAGGTTGTGCTTAAAATGGTTTAATGAAGTACTCTGCTTTACCTGGAGAGGGAGTCTGTTCTACAGAAGGGGGAGTCTCTGGGACACAAATCTGGCCTGCCAACAAGTCCTGTTGATGTCACAGACCAGGTTGAGGTCTTGCGTGCGGTTTACTCAAGTGGAGCTTGACTTCTGGATATGCAGTAGTCCCATCAGGGTGGGGTCTGAGATTGCTTTGTATGCCAGACAGAGGTCACCTCTGATGAGTCTGTAGGAGACTTGAGTAGAGGGACAGAGCTTTTAGCCTGTGTGTGTAGGGTAGATGTTTGAGGCCCTAGATTCTCCGGCTGAGGAATCTCTGTGGTCTCTGCAGCTGCTGCATGTGCTTTGCGAGGTACATGCCGAAAGGGGCATTGTGTTCAGTAATCGGTCTTATAAGGGAAGAATACAGGGATGTTATGACCACCTTGTCCCTGAATGAGATAACCTTACTAACGAGGTGGGCCATGTAGAAAGCTTTCTGTACAACTGAGGCAATATGGTGGTCAAAAGTCAGTTTGCTATCAAACTGGGTTCCCAAGTCCCTCACTACTGATTGCGTGCTTAGTCCCTTATTATAAATGTGATGATTTGTGGTATGTCATTTTCCCTTAAAGGGATGATGCATTTTTTGGCATTCAGTTTGAGGCCATGTTTTTGGCATCAGTCATTTGTTGGGTGAGACCCTCTTGGAAGATGTTCACATCACTAGGGGAATTGATGACAGCACCCAGCTTGCAGTCATCTGCAAACTTGGTGAGCCATAGCCCACTAGATTTGGCTTGCACCTCTGAGAAGTATATCCCAAATAGCAGAGGCCCCAAGACTGATCCCTGGGATACACTGCTTTGTTACATGCCTACTACTTGAGGTGGCTTCCCCTATTTTGACTAGGTGGGTTCTGTCAGTAAGCCATTGAGCTACCCATCTGGTAGCATATGGATTGATGCCTAGTTGAGAGAGTTTATGTATTATACCTGAGTGGGCAATAGTATTGAAGGCCTTGGCCAAGGTCAAGGTAGGTGGTGTGCACCGTCTTCCCCTTGTCTATGGCCTTGGTGACTGTCTCAAAGAAGTCGAACAAATTTAACAGGCATGATCTCCCCTTGACAAAACCAGACTGTGCCAGGTCAAGTGTCTGGAAGTTGCCAATATCCTTGTTAATGAGGTCCATAATAGTCCGCTCCATGGCCTTTCAGATCAGGCTAGTTAGGCTGATAATTCTCTAATTTCCTGGATTGGTGGATGCTCCTCCTTAGTGCAAAGGGATGACAGTAGCTGTCCTTCATTCGGCTGGGACGAAACCGGTACTTAAGCTTTGGTTGAATAGGGTGCCCAATGGTGCTGCAAGTTCCTGCCTGAGTTCATGTAGGATGCAGCCTGGGATGTTATTGGGTCCCATGGAGGCTATATTTTTTGCCTTTGAGAGGGCAGTGATGACTCCCTAGAGATAAGTGGAGGGGGCAAGTTCTGGGGATGTCCTGTTTTACTGATGGGGAGAAAGAGGAGTGAAGTTTTCACTGAACTTGTCTGCCAGCAGGTTGGCTATATCTACACAGTCTGTGTATGTGGTGTCTTTGACCACCAGTTGTGAGCAGATCTGGGTGCTTCCCTTGAGATTGCGGGCATATGTAAAGAAAGCCTTATGATTGTCTTTAGTAGATGTGGCCAGTTTGGACTCGGAAGTTTTCTTTGGAGGATTTCACTAGTGCTCTTATTTGCTTGTTCAGACTAAGGAGAGATTGCTTCCAATTAGACATCTGCTCTTTCTTGGTCCTGGACAGCAATTTTTTCCTTTTGTTATAGAGTTTATTTATTGTAGATGTCCACCAGACAGATTTACTCTTCCTTGAGGAGGAGGATTTTGTCATGTCTGATATTCCTGATGCCATGCAGCTATGTAAATGCTCATATTGTACTTTGATGTAAGTTTGGACATATGCGCCAGTTTCTGAGGAGGGGTAGGGGGCTGTGAAGCTGTTTATACTTTCCCTCAGGAGATTGTAATCAGCACTGGAGAAGTTTTTTTGTTTGGCCCTAGCGGGGGTGGGGGGGTGGTGGTCAGGGGATGTTCATTGTGTTTCACTATTGCAGTCATTACTCTTGGGTTATCCTGCTGGCAGGCTACCCTCAGTCGGCCAGAATTCCAAAGTCTAGATTCGGTGTCGGTTGCTGTCGCCTCTTCCCTGACGTCAGTGCGCCAGGGGTATAAAAGATGCAGCCGACGCCATTTTCTTCAGTCTTTCTTGCCGCGTGGTGCCCGAAGCAAAAGCTGTTCGCAAGTGCCGGTTGGCCGACTCCTGAGACTTTCAAATCTGAATTTCAGAACCGAAGTCTTCATTAAAGCTAAGTACCCCGTTGAGGAAACTTTTTTTCTTGCTCCAGACCCGATGTTAGAAAAAGTTAACAATTGTATTTCTTGTGGGATGCAAATACCTCAAGGATTTTCACTCGTACTGTATTCCTTGACTAGGCCTTGATCGCAACATCGCTAGCTGTCGGTTTTGTGCTAGATTTAACCAACGCACTGTAAGCGTCGGTTCGATTTTGCATTTCATTACTTTGGCCGACGATTTAATTATATAATGCCGGTGGAACAGCCGACAACCGGAGGTTACAAAAAACGCAAGGACAAGGATAGGCATCCGAGGTCCAAAACCGACGACGAAGCCTCTTCTAGGCCAGTCGCCGGTTCACCGGTTCTCAGTGAGGTGCTTTTGCAGCCCCTGGCGCCTGCTACCTCAGAGCCACAGGCCGCTACCGACTCCCACGTGGAGCCGACTCTGCCTCTGGAAACTCAAGGTATTGGACACTTTGAAATCACTCTCTCAGATGGGTCCAGAGCCGCTGAGCAGGCATCGGCTTCTGAGTGTGTCTTCAGACCTACACAACTATATGTTAAGCCATCTTCAGCTTCAAAGACAAAGACTAAAGCAGCTTTAAAGACAAATAAACAAGTACAGCATTCTCCTACTCAGACGTCCATGCCTAAAAAACAGATGCTCAAAATGGCTGAAGACCTAATTACTTTGGTTCATAGGTTGATACTAGGCTATCTGCCCTAGGGCATTTATAAGCCTAGCCAGAATGTTTGGCTTATGCCACCCTTTTAGATTAGTTGACTGTGCCTCTGTATAGTAGGTCACAGAAGGTAGCCCTTTTACGGTTTGTTTACTGTACCTCTGTCAAGCAGCGACACAGAAGAGATCCCAGGGGTAAACTTACGATCTCCCATCCATTCGTCAAGATCTCTCTTGAAGAGGGTCAGTGAGGGGCTCTGCCTGACATGGATTGGGATTTTGTTCCAGAGTGAGGGGAGCCTCTGGGATATGAATCTGTCCCTCCAGCATGTCCTATTTATTTCTGTGCTGGGGTTCAGGTCCCAGGAGCATGTAGCTCTAAGGGATTTAGATTTCCTGAGGTGAAGCATGTCCATTAATTCTGGGTTGGACATGGCTTTATACGTCCGATACAGTTCGCTCTGAGTAGGCGGTACTCAACTGAGCAGAGCTGGAGTTTCTTTAGCCGAACTGCATAGGGCATCTGTTTGAGCCCCTTGATCATCTTGGTGAGATACGTTTGGTGTCTTTCCAGTTGCTGAAGGTGTCTGGTATGGTACATACCAAACGGGGCATTTTACTCAATTAGGGGCCTGATAAGTGATGAGTAGAGGGGCACAATGACCTCTCTTTATCTAGATGTGAACCCTTTTATGATAAGGTGGGCTATATAGAAGGTCTTTCTAACCACTTTGGCAACGTGATTGTCAAAGGAGAGATTGCTATCTACTTGGGTCCCCAAGTCCCTAATTGCTTCTTCCGTACTTAATGGATTACCACCTATGTGGTAATTTGTGGGCACTTTGTTTTTTCCAAAGGGGATGACTATGCACTTTTTGGCATTTAGCTTTAGGCCATGGCTCTGGCACCATTTATCCATCTCTGTGAGACCCTTTTGGAGGATGCTTGTGTCAGTCGGAGAGTCGATTATAGCACCCAGTTTGCAGCCATCTGTGAACTTGGTCAGCCATACTCCACCCGTGTTAGTCTGTACCTCGGCGAAATATATACTGAACAAGAGAGGTCCCAGGACTGAGCCTTGTGGGACACCACTTGTAACTGGTTTAGAGTCTGACATGGCACCTACTATTCTGACCATATGGGTTCTATCCCTTAGCCAGTTTACAACCCATCTTATGATATAGGGGTTGATATTTAAGCTGGTGAGCTTATTTATGATGCTCGAGTAGGGTATTGTGTCAAAGGCCTTTGCGAGGTCCAGGTAGGCTGTGTGGACTACCTTCCCTTCATCTATGGCTTTGGTAACTGTTTCAAAGAAGTCGACCAGGTTCAAGAGGCAAGATCTGACCTTAACGAAGCCGAATTGGGTAGGATCCAGTGTCTGAAAGTTACCAATGTCTTTGTTTATGATTTCCATGATGATACGTTCCATAGCTTTGCAGACCAGGCTAGACAGGCTTATAGGGTGATAGTTTCCAGGGTCTGTTGTGGCACCACCTTTGTGGAGTGGGACCACTGTTGCTGTATGCCATTCCTTGGGAACATATCCTGTAGTAAGGCTGAGATTGAACAGTGACTTTATATGAGGGTTTAGTTCTTCTTGGAGCTCGTGTAAGACGCAGCCTGGGACACTGTTTGGTCCCATTGATGCTGTGTTTTTAGCTTTGGAGAGGGCAGCTCTCACCTGTGCATCTGTGATCTCAGGAAGGCTACACTCTGTTGGGATAGACATTTGCTCTTTGGGGGGGAACCTTTCTGCCAGGATGTTGGCAATGTCTGTGGGTTCAGTGAATTTTTTGTCATTTTGCACGAACTCAGAGCATATCTGGGAGTTGCCTCCCTGGTTTCTGACATAACTAAAGAAGGCCTTGTGATTATCTTTAGTGTCTTGTGCAATTTTTCTTTCAAAGCTGGCCTTAGAAGATTTTATGAGGGATCGTGATGTCTTCCCTTTATGGGATTTTGCTCTGTCATGTAGTAGCTTTCTCCTTCTGTTGTATAGCTTATTTATGGCCGGGGTCCACCAGACAGGTCTCCTGCCTTTGGAGGAGTGAGTCTTGGTTTTATTTGGGATAGCATGCTCCATGCATTCCTGTAGGTGTCCATAGAATGCTTTTGTAAATGATTCTGCATTTTGGGCCGTATTGTCCACTGGCCCAGGGGCTTTGAAGGATTCCACCTCAGTTTTGAGAAGTGGGAAGTTTGCTTTTGAGAAGTTCTTCACCGTGATTTCCTTGGCTAGGGGAATATGGATGTCCAGTGAGATTTGTTTATGGTCTGATCTTACCAATGAGGGGTATACTTCTGGTGTGGAACATAGAGACCCCATGTTGGTGATGACCAGATCCAGTATGTTTTCCCCTCTTGTGGGAGTGGTGACCAATTGTTCCGTAGCATTTGAGTTTATAAATTCTAAGAACCATTGGGCGAGGGTGTTTGGGCTTGAGTAGTTTTCCCAGTCAATGTTTGGGTAGTTGAAGTCACCCAATATAATAGTGTTTGGAGAGACCTTCATATTCTCCAGTGTTTTCAGGAAAGCCGAGTGAGGTTCCTGTGTTTAGGAGGGTGGTCTGTAACAGGCTACAAACTGAAAGGCAGTTTTACCCACTGTTAGTTGCACATGGATGGTCTCCGAAGCTTCGTGCAGTGCCACTAGCCTGGAGGTGTGGGTATCTTTGATAAATATGGATACTCCCCCTCCTTTTGTGGTTCGGTCCGAGTTTTGGGGCCGGAAAGCATGGTATGAAGTATAGCCTGGTAGTGCTGGGGTGTTGTCGGGAGCCTTGAACCAGGTTTCTGTTACTGGAAACTCAAGGTATTGGACACTTGGAAATCACTCCCTCAGATGGGTCCGGAGCCGCTGAGCAGGCATCGGCTTCTGAGGGTGTCTTCAGACCTACACAACTACATGTTAAGCCATCTTCAGCTTCAAAGACTAAAGCAGCTCTAAAGACAAAGAAACAAGTACAGCATTCTCCTACTCAGACTTCCATATTGATCAGGGGCTCCCATCCCCCTCCTGATAAGAGGCCTAGGCAAGAGATGGAGTATGATTCTTCTGATCAGGTATCTATTTCCTCTGATTCCTCTTCTGAACAGGATTACGCCATGCTTCCCTATGAGGATTCTGATGCTGAAGAATCCATTCCTTCAGCCTCTCCTCCTGAGGACTATTATTTTGGGAAACACTGCATACTATGAGGGAGCATTTCTACCGGGAGAACCAAGATTATTCTGAATCTAAGAAAAGGCTCAGAGACTTTCTGCTTCTTCCTCAGCACAGACCCCTTGCTATTCCACCTGTTCTAGACATTGTAGATGATGTATTTTCAGAGTCCGGACTGTCCCCTGACTCTTTACCCCCTGCACCTGCTAAGCCAGACAGATACTACAGGGTCCCGGATTCTCATAAATTCCTATATAAAAGCCCCGCTGCTGACCCAGAAACTATATCTCAGGGTCCCAAGGGGGTTAAGGCTTCCCACTGCAAAAAACTCTGTCCCCTCTGATAGGGATTCTAGGGCTCTAGACAGATGGGGGAAAAAAGTGTACACTTCTGCCACCCTTGTCAATTTCATATGCTTAAATATCAGCAATATTTAATGTCACTACTTAAACAGAAAATGTTGACAAATGCTGAATGTTCAGAGAACAAGGAATTGCAAGACTTATTGCATGCACCGGAACAAGTGGGAAAGCATACTTTGCAATGTGGTTATGATTCACTGGAAGCCTCTTGCTGTTACAGGTTCTGTTATTAGAAGGCATGCTTGGTTAAAGGAACAGAATCTGCCTGATCATGTTAAAGCAAAATTATTAGATGCACCACTACAGCATGATACTTTGTTTGGTACTAAAGCAGAAGAGGTGTTGAAAAAAATGGAGGATAAAGCAAAATCCATGCAGACAGTCAAGGATTTCTTACAGGTACAGCCACCCAGGTTTAGCAGGAACTGGCCTTCTAAAAATTGGTCCTTTCCAGTCCCAGACAGACCACAAAGAGGCAGATACAGGTGTCCCAGAGGCAGATCTCAGCCCCAAGGCTCATACAGGACTAAACAATGGGGTGCTCCTACCTCCAAAAGTGGAGAACACAAATCACAACCTTACAGGAAACAGTCCCAATGACTTTCCTCTACCAGTTCCAAGCAGTTTTCTTTTGACAACTCCCTTAGGGGGAAAGCTAGCACTTTTTTCATCAAATTGGAAAATGGTTACCCAAGACAAATGGGTTCTGAACATAGTGTCCCAAGGCTACAGGTTCCATTTTCTCACACTACCAAGGTCAAAGAGCATGCCAGACCTGCCACACAATCAATGGGCAGAGGCACAAAAACAAATTACAGCCCTCATGGGCATGAGGGCCATTCAGCAAGTACCACAACAAGAGCAGGGGCAAGGATTTTACTCCAGACTTTTCCTAGTACCCAGGAAGGACAAAACCTGGAGACCAATTCTGGACCTGTCTATACTAAATACGTTTCTGGAAGTTCCAAAATTCAAAATGTTGACTCTTCAGCAGCTACTGCCCATGCTGGGCAAGAGGGCTTGGCTCGTAACTTTGGACCTAAAAGAGGCATACCTGCATGTCCCAATCAGACAATCTTGCAGAAGATACCTCAGATTCATAGCTGGCTCAATGCATTACCAATTCTCTGCACTGCCCTTTGGCTTATTTACTGCGCCCAGGGTCTTCACAAAATGCCAGGTACCAGTAATTGCATTTTGCAGACAAAGAGGAATTCAAATATATCCCTACTTGGACAACTGCCTTATTCAAGCAGAGGCCAAAGACATTCTACTAAAGCATCTGGCATTTGTAAAAAGATTACTAATTTGCCTAGGATACACAGTAAACAAAAATAAATCAAAACTAGCACCCTCTCAAGAGATAATATTCCTGGGTGCAAGCTTAAATACAACTACCCAGATGGCTTATCTCACGCCAGACAAGCAAAAACAACTGACTACTTACTTCAAGAAATTGGCAACAAAAACCCACTTATCTGCAAGGAAAATCCTGCAGGCCTTTGGTTTTATGGCATCCTGCATTCTGCTAATTCCATATGCCAGACTGCATATGAGGAAACTACAATGGTATCTGAAAAGTGTTTGGACTCAGCATTGCCACAGCCTGGAGACAGTAATTGCATTCATTCCCTGCCTATGACAGGAGTTTCGATGGTGGGCAGAAGCCTGTCACCACAACAAGGGTATGCCATTCAGTTTACCCACAGCCAGACAGACACTGACAACGGATGCATCAGATTATGCCTGGGGGCCCCATATGGCAGGAAAATGTATTCAAACCACATGGCCTGCAAATCAGATGCATCTTCACATCAGTCAAAAAGAGATGCTAGCTATACAAAATGCCCTGTCCGCTTTCAAGGACCTGCTTCATCCAGGACAGTTACTGATAAAGACAGACAACACTACGGTCATGTGGTACATAAACAAGCAGGGAGGTACACATTCTTACCCCCTCTGCAGACAAGCAATGACCTTATAGGACACCGCATTGGCTTTTCAAGTTCACCTGCAAGCACAGTTCCTGGCAGGAAAAACAAATACTCTAGCAGACGAACTAAGCAGAAACCTCATGGATCCCCACGAATGGAAACTGGATGCACAAGTCTTCAACATGACAATAAGGAAATGGGGATGCCCAGACATAGATCTATTTGCCTCCCCTCACAACTGTCAATTGCAGAGATTTTGCACAAGGATTTACCACAAGCAAGCATGGAAAGTGGATGTTCTATCGTTCAGCTGGAAAAATCTAACAGTATATGCTTTTCCCCCACTGCCTCTCCTTCCCAGAGTACTCCTAAAGGTCAGATAAGAGAAGACAAAAATGAGTCTGATTGCACCAGACTGGCCACGCCAGCACTGGTACACAGTCCTAAAGAGCTTGTCTCAAGGTCCAGCATGGATATTGCCTCAAACTTCTCACTTGCTTACCCAACAAAACAATCGGATCCTGCACAGCCAACTCAGGACCTTAAACCTGGCAGCATGGGGGATAATGTAGCCATTCAGAACACTCCTCTTTCAAAAGCTGTTATGGATGTTATCTTGGAGGCCCAGTACCAGAAAATCGTATGCAGAAAAATGGAAGAGATTCTGTGCTTGGAACCAGGAACAAGGCATTGACACGTCTGTACCAAATATTCCTCAGATTTTACAATACTTAACTGAGATGCTGAACAAAGGCCTTTCTTTCTCATCAATTAAGATTCATGCCTCTGCCATTTCTGCACAATACAATACGGAACCACCTATCTTTTCTCATCCTTTAATAAGGCAGTACCTCAGTGGGGCCAAAAACATTAGGCCTCCAAGGAGAGCACCAATTCCGGCCTGGGACCTCAATTATGTTTTGGAAAAACTTACACTGCCTCCTTTCAAGCCAGCATCAACAGCAGATATAAAATTCTTATCCTGGAAAACAGCTCTGCTCCTAGCCATAACCTCTGCAAGGCGAGTCTCGGAGTTACAAGCACTCATGGCTGTGGAACCTTTCATCATTTTTCATCCAGACAAGGTTTCACTGAGGACAAACCCTACATTTATGCCTAAGGTGGTGTCCAGTGTGGCCCTCAACTAAACCATTCACTTGCCTACCTTTTACCCAAATCCACAGAACAAGGGTGAGAAAATTCTGCATTCTTTGGACATGCACAGGCAGTTGCACTTCTACTTGGACATAACTAAAGCTTTCAGAAAGAGAGCAACTTTTAGTTTTTTATGCTGCAGGATCACAAGGAAAGGCTATCTCAAAACAGACTATTTCTAAATGGATAGGCCATTGCATCCGTTTCTGCTACCTTCAACATGGCAAATCAGTGCCTAAGGGCATTAGACCTCATTCCACCAGAGCAGCAGCCACTTCAGCAGCCTTCCTCAGAGGAGTACCAACCAAAGAAATCTTAGAGGCTGCAACTTGGAGTTCAGTGCACACCTTTACAAAGCACTACCACTTGCCTCTCTACTCTAAGTCCAGAGCAGGCTTCGCCACTGCAGTTCTGCAGGGCCTCATAGCCTCTCCTAATCTTATTTAGCCCTGCCACCCATCCTCAGCTTTGGGATTCAACCCGAGTAATGACTGCAACTGTGAAACATGATGAACATAGTACAGTTGTGTACCTACCATAAATGTAGATGTTCGAGTGTATTCACTGTTGCAGTCCAGGTTACCCACCCACCATCCCCCTTTTCTTTGCTGGGACTTGCCTGCACTTCTCTATCCTATACAACCTTTTTGGTGTATTTGCTTGTAGATGAAGGGAATGTTATTTTTGTGCATGCATACTTATTGGCATATTTTTCAGCCTACCAATTTGGGGGCACCTGACATCTGGGGCAAGAAAAACTGAAGAAAATGGCGTCTGCTGCATCTTTTATAGCCCTGGCACACTGACGTCAGGGAAGAGGCGACAGCAACTGACGCCAGCCCTAGACTTTAGAATTCTGGCCGACTGAGGGTAGCCTGCCAGCAGGATAACCCAAGAGTAATGACTGCAACAGTGAATACACTCGAACATCTACATTTATGGTAGGTACACAACTGTACTTTTTGGGGAGATGGTGACGTTGAAAGTGACTGCTTTGTGGTCAGATTTTACTAGGGATGTTGACACTGTAGGGATGCTGTAGTAGTTACTCATGTTGGTTAATACCAAGTCCAAGATATTTTCATCTCTTGTGGGGGTGTGAACAAACTGATCCAAGGCATTTGCAAATCAAGGAATCTCTGGACGTTTGTGTTTTGGCATGAGTATTTCATCTTGTCTATGGTTGGATAGTTAAAGTTGCCACAGGATCGGGTTCCTATTACATGATCGAATGCTAAAAATAGCGAACTCTAATTTGTCGAACCCAAATGCACGAAACAACAGAATATCGAAGGAACGGATCAGCAATTTTTTTCCCAGGGGAAAAAATTTGCTGGGCCGTTCTCCAGACTTGGTGCGATCTTGGAGTTGGTATATTTAAGGTGGGGGGTGGGCACTTTGTTGCCTGTACATTTTTTTTTTTTTTTTGGATCACCAAATTTTTTTTTTCCCTGGGGAAAAAATTCGCTAATCCGTTCCTTCGACATTTTGTGGTTTCATGCATTTGGGTTCGATAATAGATTGTTTGCTATTTCTAGCCTTTGATCATATAATATGAACCCGCCCAGGATCAGGGTAAAGGGTAGAATCTTGATAGATTGGAAGAGGTCAGGATAGCTGGAGTGGGCATCTTTAGTCAGAGTTGGAGCCTTGTAACTAGCTATGATTTGAATAGGGGTCTTGTCAGTTGTTAACTGCACCTGGAGTATTTCCTGTGCATCACACTGTTTGACCAGCCTAGAGGTGTGTATGTCTTTTATATATATTGCAACTTCACCTCCTCTTGTTTTGCTGCCTACGGCTTGGGGTCTGAATGAATGATAGGATGAGTAACGTGGTATGGCTGGGGTGCTCTCCGCAGCTTTGAATCAGGTTTCTGTGACTGCGTAAATGTCATCTTCTTTCAAGGTTAAGAATCTTGCAGTTAGTGTAGTTTCATGTTTAGACTCCTGGCGTTTAGCAGCAAGGCCTTTAATTTATGTTTTGATGAACTTTTCATGTTGGTAGGTTTGACCACATGGCATTGCCTAAAAGAGGCATTATGGGGGAGGCAAGAGCCTTTGCCAGGAGCCTGAAGCCCAAGGGAGACAGATGCAAGCTATCTCTGGCAAAGCATCTTGGCTTGTCAGTCATGTCATCCCAGGCTGTCAGATACTGGATCCCCATTTGGATGACACCAGAAACCAAACCAGTTGTTAAAAGTCAGTCATTTTCTGTTTGTATTGAGACATCATTCTGGGTGACAGCAGAATGTTGCTTAAGGCTAGAGACATGCCTGCCTGGGACACACACTCCACGAGCTCGATCATGTCTGTCTTCATATAGTCCAGGGAGGTACATCTCCAATCATTCACTCCAACATGGAGTATGACAGAGTCATAGCAGTACCTGTTGAGAGACTTGAGTGCATTGGAGATATGGTGTATTCTGGCACCTGACAAACAACTAACCATGACTTTCTTCTTATCCAGCTTGGTGAGGGGTACATCTGTGTGTGTGCTTGTGTGTCACAGTGGAGTCTCCTATGACTAATATGTTGGGTTTATGTTTAGGCCTTTGTGGCTGTGAGACACAGGTGTGTGGACTGTGTGTGGTGTGGTGGGCAGTGGAGTTTGCATGCTTTTATGCCTCAGAGGTCTCTCTTGTTTGGGTATGCTTTTGTTGAGGGCCTCCACATATATGCGGGGTGTGTGTTGTGTAGGTGTGGGTGGTGTTTGAGGTGTGGTGTTCATGTTGCCAACCTTCTCAGTGCTAGATATACTGGTTTGTGGGGGAGAGAGAGCAATGACACTAGGTGCTTGATGTAATTGCATCTCTCACAAATTATGTTCCTAGGTGCTAGTAGTAGAGGGTTGTCTGTCTACCTGAGGCAGTTGCTACACTGTCTCAGGATGCCCATGTCGACCAGGCTGGCAGGAGAAAATGTAAGAAATTGTCCATCCATATTTGTCAGAAACTGAAAGAGCTAAGTGGGTAAAGGGAGGAAGGTCTACGAGTAGTATTACTAGATGATAACACAAGAAACCACACCAACACAATCCTAGTTGCAAGCATTTTGTATTACAAAACTTCCTGACAGTCCCATTTGTGAGCGTTATACACCACTTCTAATTTACCCAGACAACTTTCATCACAAACCTTCCTGACACTCCCATTTGCGAGCGAGCATTATACACCACTTATAATTTACCCAGACAACTTTCATCACAAACCTTCCTGACACTCCCATTTGCAAGCATTATACACCACTTATAATTTACCCAGACAACTTTCATCACAAACCTTGCTGACACTCCATTTGCGAGCGTTATACACCACTTATAATTTACCCAGACAACTTTCATCACAAACCTTCCTGACACTCCCATTTGCGAGCGAGCATTATACACCACTTATAATTTACCCAGACAACTTTCATCACAAACCTTCCTGACACTCCCATTTGCAAGCGAGCATTATACACCACTTATAATTTACCCAGACAACTTTCATCACAAACCTTCCTGACACTCCCATTTGCGAGTGAGCATTATACACCACTTATAATTTACCCAGACAACTTTCATCACAAACCTTCCTGACACTCCCATTTGCGAGCGAGCGTTATACACCACTTATAATTTACCCAGACAACTTTCATCACAAACCTTCCTGACACTCCATTTGTGAGCATTATCCACCACTTCTAATTTACCCAGACAACCTTCCTGACACTCCCATTTGCAAGCGAGCATTATACACCACTTATAATTTACCCAGACAACTTTCATCACAAACCTTGCTGACACTCCCATTTGCGAGCATTATACACCACTTATAATTTACAGACAACTTTCATCACAAACCTTGCTGACACTCCATTTGCGAGCGTTATACACCACTTCTAATTTACCCAGACAACTTTCATCACAAACCTTGCTGACACTCCCATTTGCGAGCATTATACACCACTTATAATTTACCCAGACAACTTTCATCACAAACCTTCCTGACACTCCATTTGCGAGCGAGCGTTATACACCACTTCTAATTTACCCAGACAACTTTCATCACAAACCTTCCTGACACTCCCATTTGCGAGCGAGCATTATACACCACTTATAATTTACCCAGACAACTTTCATCACAAACCTTCCTGACACTCCATTTGCGAGCATTATACACCACTTATAATTTACCCAGACAACTTTCATCACAAACCTTCCTGACACTCCCATTTGCGAGCGAGCATTATACACCACTTATAATTTACCCAGACAACTTTCATCACAAACCTTCCTGACACTCCCATTTGCGAACGTTATACACCACTTATAATTTACCCAGACAACTTTCATCACAAACCTTCCTGACACTCCCATTTGCGAGCAAGCGAGCGTTATACACCACTTTTAATTTACACAGACAACTTTCATCACAAACCTTCCTGACACTCCCATTTGTGAGTGAGCGCTATACACCACTTATAATTTACCCAGACAACTTTCATCACAAACCTTCCTGACACTCCATTTGCGAGCGAGCATTATACACCACTTATAATTTACCCAGACAACTTTCATCACAAACCTTCCTGACACTCCATTTGCAAGCGAGCATTATACACCACTTATAATTTACCCAGACAACTTTCATCACAAACCTTGCTGACACTCCCATTTGCGAGCATTATACACCACTTCTAATTTACCCAGACAACTTTCATCACAAACCTTGCTGACACTCCCATTTGCGAGCGAGCATTATACACCACTTATAATTTACCCAGACAACTTTCATTACGAACCTTCCTGACACTCCATTTGCGAGCATTATACACCACTTCTAATTTACCCAGACAACTTTCATCACAAACCTTCCTGACACTCCCATTTGCGAGCGAGTGTTATACACCACTTCTAATTTACCCAGACAACTTTCATCACAAACCTTCCTGACACTCCATTTGCGAGCGAGCATTATACACCACTTATAATTTACCCAGACAACTTTCATCACAAACCTTCCTGATACTCCCATTTGCGAACGTTATACACCACTTATAATTTACCCAGACAACTTTCATCACAAACCTTCCTGACACTCCCATTTGCGAGCAAGCATTCGTTATACACCACTTATAATTGACACAGACAACTTTCATCACAAACCTTCCTGACACTCCCATTTGCGAGCGAGCGTTATACACCACTTATAATTTACCCAGAGAACTTTCATCACAAACCTTCCTGACACTCCATTTGCGAGCGAGCGTTATACACCACTTCTAATTTACCCAGACAACTTTCATCACAAACCTTGCTGACACTCCCATTTGCGAGCGAGCGTTATACACCACTTCTAATTTACCCAGACAACTTTCATCACAAACCTTCCTGACACTCCATTTGCGAGCGAGCGTTATACACCACTTCTAATTTACCCAGACAACTTTCATTATTGCTGTTCTCTCCATTTTTCGTATACTGTGATTTCCTGGTAGTGAAGAGCATCACCGGAACGGGTCATCAACAGGTGTGCTTGTGACAGATCGATTTCACTTAAGGATTGTCACCTTCCATATCTTTTTTTTTTTGTCTTGGGCTTTCACACCATGTGTCAGATTGTAAGCTGTATATTTCCGTTAATAAGAAAACAGTTCTGCTCAGAGGCTGTACCCTCAATGATTCTTAGAAAACAAAATCTCATAGCTTTAGGGAAAGGCAGCTGTAACCCCTGAGTCTTTGGAAGAGGCATCTCTGATGCATGCAGGTGGAGAGTCTAAACAGTCAAAAAAGGAGGATAAAAACATATCTGTGAAAGTTTCTACAGTAGTAGAGTGCAAAGCCTCTGTGGACCCCATCAGTCAGTCCTGTGAGGGCCTGAGAGCTTAATTTCTGCAGAAGCACAAGTTTGTGAGGGCCTGAGAGCTTAATTTCTGCAGAAGCACAAGTTTGTCAGCCCTCTGCCCTGATGCTTCCTACAGATATAGTCATAACAGGCAGTGCCCCTTCAAAGGCTGACGGTGGGGAATGTGTAACTGATGTTCCCCAGTCCAGACCCCTCCAAATTTTAGTGCTATAGGTTGTAGTTGACCCATGAACCCCCTACATAGTGAGAAACCGTTCTCCTCCTTTGGCTTTTCATATTTCTCTCATGTTGCCTAGAAGTATTAGAGAAGAAATAACCATCTCCCTTTTAGACTGATAGCCAAAAGAAATACTGCCTTCCACACTGCACCAGATAGGCCTAGTGTTTGTGACGTCAGTTTCTTCAGCACCTGCCTTGGCCTCTTCATGTTTTGACAGTAGATGGCTTTGTGGTACCTGGTGTAGAGACTCTGCTACCATGGGCCAGTTCCGTCTGAGAGAGATGTTACTGGTGCTGTCTTCTGACTCAAATGTGGCTGAAGAAGAAAACTTGTGTACCTTTTCATATTCATTCAGCAAATACTTATGAAACCCATGAAAATAAGGCTCTCTGTCTCCCTACATGTGTTGTGACTTCCAAGGTGCACAGAAATTCCTCCAGTTGCCAGGCAAGATCAGAGCATTTCAGGTTTACATTCTTGCCCTTTGGGCTTTCCACTGCATCCAGGAGATTAATAAATGCTTAGCTTTGTTTTTTTTTGCCTATTTCAGTCTTTAAAGCTTGCCTGTTTACCCATACATAGGTAATTGCTTCATTCAAGCATAATTCCAAGACTAGCTGAAACTTGCATTAAATACTATGACTAGGTGCTTCAGCACATCAGAAATTTCTCTCAGTCTATAGAAATCCTGCCTCAGCCCCTGCCAAACCCATCTGTTTCCTGTGAGTCACTTGGGACTGCAGAGGCTTAAGTAGGTGGATGTTCATCATATTGATCACTGCTGCAGTAGCCTTAGCTGTATGGGCGGGGGGTATGTCCTGCCAAAGGATGTAATGCCTGTCCAGCTTCTAAAGCTTCAGTGCACCTTCCACATGCCCACACTGTTGGGCAGCTGTAGCTGAGCTGACAAAAAGATAAGTTTGAGTGCAAAGCCCTTCAGAACTTTACTGCCTCTGGAGAGTATACTCCTATAAGACTTTCGAGGATTGGCAGTCATCTTGGCTGTTCCTTTGCTGGACAGACAAGTTCCTTTTGAGGAAGAAAAAACTTCTATTTAATAATTGTGTACTGTAGATACTTTCTACTTCAAAAAAGGTTATTTTAAAGCCAAGAGGTTGTATTTTCACAAACTGTCACGAGGCGTTTAAACAGGAGTGCTCTTTTTTCCTGTCAATTTAGAATTTGTTCAAAGTAACTGAAAAACATTTTTTTTTTCAGTGGAGAAATTGTGTTTATTTTACTTTGTATGCCTGGCAAAGTGTTTTTACTGTATTAATCTGTAAAAAAAGTGAGTTTTTAAGACACTTTTTTTACAGCATTTGCTGCTTGTTTTTCTTGCGGAAAGAGGCACAATTTCCATCTTGGTCATGGGAAAGTATGTCAGTCCCATGGTCTGTCCTCCTTCCAGCCACAAAAAGAAAAAGTTATGCAAACAGACTTTGCCTTCACAGCAGGCTAACAATTTGCCTCAGTCACAGGTGGGCGAGTCTGCTTTGACCATTGGTTTTACCTCAGACCCCTCATCTTTTTCCCCAGATCCTCTGGTGTAGCACCTAGAGCCACTGTGGACTGGGGAGGTAGCTGCATCCTCTGTGTCTGTTGGGGTCCCCTCAGTGGGCAAGGAAGAGCCACTCTTGTCATACCTGGGAGAGGATACAGGGAAGTCTTCCCTGCTGTGTCAGAATGTTGTGTCCATCCCTGGGGAAGCTGCTACCATTAATAACATTGTTAGACCCATTTTTCCTGTCAAAAAGAAGCAGAAAACTAAACCTGTATCTACTTTTAAGATTTCCTTAGACAGGAGTAGTTTACTGGGTTGACTTCGGGTTTAATTCAGGCTGTTGATCCTTTTGTGAAGTAGTTTCTGGTAAAAGAAAGATATCTCCTTTCCTAAAGATACTCAAAATTCTGAGTCTGCACATGAGGATGAATGTTTTCTCCTCAGATATGTGATTTAGACTTGACGGAGAGATCAGTTTCTGATTCTTCCTGTGGCATTTTCTATTTTGGTGTGACTTTTGCTAGAATGTGGTTTCAGTGGGGGAAGTAATTTCCAGAAACTGAACCCATTCCTCCAGATGTTCGTGTTTCACTGTTTCAGTCATTACATTTGGGTTATCTGCTTGCAGTAGCCTTCAGTCGGCCTGATTATCAAAGTCTTGGGTCCTGTGTCCGTTGCTGTCTCATTTTCCATGACGTCAGGCAGTCGGGTATAAAGCATGCAGCTTGACGCCATTACATCAGTCTTTCTTGCCGTGTGGTGCCCAAAGTAGAAGCAGTTCACAAGTGCCGGTCGGCCGACTCCTGAAATTTTCGTTTTTGAGTTTCAAAACCGAAGTCTTCAAAAAAGCTAAGTACCCCATTGGAGAAACTTTTTCTTACTCTAAACCGATGTCATTAAAAGTTAATAATTGTATTTCTTGTGGAAAGGAAATACCTCCTACAGATTTTCATTCGTACTGTATTCCTTGCCTAGGCCCTGACCACGACGTACCTCGCTGTTGGTTTTGTGCCTTATTTAAACCGTGAACTATTCGACTGTATATTTTCACTTCTAAATGCTTTGGTACTCTGTTCAGTTCATAGGTTCATACTAGGCTATCTGCCCTAGGGCATTTATAAGCCTAGCCAGAATGTGTTTTGCTTTCGCCACCCATTTTAAATTTATTTTGCTATGCCCTTTTTCGAGGTTAGTATACTGTGCCTCTGTCTAACAGTGACAGAGAAGTGATACCCGTCCATCCACTCATCAAGATTCCTCTTGAAGAGAGTCAATGAGGGACTCTGCCTAACCTGGACTGGGATTTTATTCCAGAGTGAAGGGAGCCTCTGGGTTATGAATCTGTCCCTCCAGCATGTCCTATTTATTTCAGTGCTGAGGTTCAAGAGCTCGATGCGATTTGGATTTTCCGAGGTGCAGCATGTCCATTAATTCCGGGTTGGACATGGCCCTATACGTCAGGCACAGATCGCCTCTGAACAGGCAGTATGCCACTGAGTAGAGCTGGAGTTTCTTTAACCGGGCAGCATATGGCATCTGTTTGAGCCCTTTGATCCTCTTGGTGAGGTACTTTTGGGGTCTTTCGAGTTACTGCAGGTGTCTGGTAAGGTACATCCCAAAAATTATGGGCCTGATGAGGGATGAGTAAAGAGCCTGATCTAGATGTGAATCACTTCATGATTAGGTGGGCTATATAAAATGTTTTTCTAACCACTTTGGCCACATGGTTGTCAAATGAGAGATTGCTATCAACTTGGGTCCCCAGGTCCCCAATTACTTCTTCTGTACTTAATGGATTACCACCTATGTGGTAATTTGTGGGCACTTTGTTTTTGCCAAAGGGGATGACTATACACTTTTTGGCATTTAGCTTGAGGCCATGGCTCTGGCACCAGTTGTCTGTTTCTATGAGGCCCTTTTGGAGGATGCTTGTGTCTGCTCCATATATAATATATAATCCATATGTAGTTACCCAGATATGTCTTCGGTAAGCCACCCGACTACCGGCATTCTGAAAAAAAGCAAAGATAAAAACAGAGACAGGCCGCCTAGGTCCAAAGCTGCTGACGACGCTTCTCCTAAGCTAGTCGCCAGTTCGCTGGTACTCAGTGAGGTGCTTTCGCAGCCCCTGATACCCGCTACTTCGGATTTGTAGGCCTCTATTGAGACCCATTCGGAGTCCGGTATGCCGCGAGATGCTTCAACTGGGGAACCTGCGGATATCTCTACCTTGGAATGGTCCAGAGCCGCTGTGCAGGCACCGGCTTCTGAGGGTGTATTCAGGCCTACTGACTTGCATATTCAACCGACGCCATCTTCTTCTTCAAGGCCTAAAACTCGAACAATGCCTAGGAAACCGACGCCCAGACCGCATGGTCCGGCCTCTATGCCTAAACAACAAAGATAAGAATGGCTGAAGACCTAATTACTTTAATCAGGGGAAGCCAACCTTCCCCCTCTAAGAGACCTAGGACTGAATTTGCTTATGATACTTCTGACCAGGATTCTGAAATTTCTGTCTCATCTGATGACCAGGATTTACCCTTATCTGCCTATGAGGATTCTGATGCTGAGGACTCTATTCCCTCTTTGGAAGTCAACGAAGGCACAAAAAACTGAGTAAAACAAGAACACAAGTCCCCGAACACAGTAGAATCCACTCACGTCTTTTATTACACAAAAACGGACAAAACTTTAAGCGCTTTTCGTCTGCCCTCAAAGCAGACTTCTTCAGAAGTGTATGCCTTTCCTCCTCTGCCTCTCCTCTCCAAAGTACTACTAAAGATCAAACAGGACAAACCAAGGATGCTACTAACTGCACCAGACTGGCCACGCCAACACTGGTACCCCCTCTTGTGCAGTGTCACAGCTAGCCCCATGGCACCTGCCTCAGACCCCTACCCTGCTGTCACAGCAGGAGAGCCAGATTCTGTACCCCCAGCTTCAAACCCTGAACCTGGCAGCCTGGCTAATTACCTAATCTCTCTGGTACCATCCCTCAATAAACAAGTGTTGGATGTCATTTTGGAGGTAAGGAGCCCTAGTATTAGAAAATCTTATGCTAAAAAATGGAAACAATTCTGTGCCTGGAACAAAACTCAAGGGATGGCCACAGCAGTACCCAATTTACCTCAGATTCTTCAATACTTAACTGAGATGCTTCACAAAGGCCTTTCATTTTCCTCCATCAAAATTCACACCTCAGCCATTTCAGCTCAGCTAGAGATTCTTCTGCGTGGAGATATGCATGAGTGGGTGTACCTTCATTGAAGGTTGTGCGTCAGGGCTGGTAACTCGGCACGTAAAAATCAACTGTCAATCATTAGCGGACCGGAGTTCCGCTGTGGCGACCCCTAACCGGGCAAAAGCCGAAAGACACAAACAAACTACACAGAACCACCCCACTTTTCTCACCCACTGCTCAAGCAGTTCCTCTGAGTGGCCAAAAACTTAAGACCACCCAGAAGAGCCCCAACCCCAGCCTGGGACCTTAACTTTGTATTGGAAGAACTCACTCTACCTCCTTTCGAGCCAGATGCAACTGCAGAGTTAAAATTCCTTTCTTGGAAAACAGCTTTCCTTTTAGCTATCACTTCAGCAAGAAGGGTATCTGAATTACAGGCCCTTATGGTAGTGGAGCCCTTCATCATCTTTCATGCGGACAGGGTGTCCCTCATGACCAATCCCTCTTTCAAGCCCAAGGTGTTATCCGGTGTGGCTCTTATCAGTCCATTCATTTGCCAACCTTCTTTTCTAATCCAGAGAACAAAGGGGAACAAATGCTGCACTCCTTAGATGTGCACAGACAACTTAGATTTTACTTGGGCAGGACTAAACCTCAAAGGAAATCTGACCAACTGCTGGTGGCATTTGCTGCAGGGGTAGAGGGAAAGGCTATTTCAAAGCAAACCATTTCCAAATGGATAGGCCATTGCATTAATTTCTGCTATAAGCACCATGGAAAACCTATCCCACAGGGGATTAGACTCCACTCAACCAGGGCTGCATCTACCTGTACAGCCTTTCTCAGAGGTGTCCCTACCAGAGACATTCTAGAAGCTGCTACCTGGAGTTCTTTACATACTTTCACCAAACATTACCATTTGCCAATTTTCTCTAAATCCAGAGCTGGCTTTGCCACTGCAGTCTTGCAGGGTCTTATAGCTGCTCCTAATGCTATCTAAATTCCTCCTCCCATCCTTAGCTTTGGAAATCTACCCAAATGTGATGACTGCAACAGTGAAACACGAAGAACATAATACAGTTGTGTACACTTACCATAAATGTAGATGTTCGAGTGTATTCACTGTTGCAGTCCTAGTTACTTTCCCTCCAGCCCCCTGACTTCTTTTGGCTATACCTCTACTCTCCTTTACTATGCTTGAAAGCTTTTTGGTACATTTGCTTTTTTGTTGGAGGTATAACCTTGTATGTATGTATAGTTAATTGCTTCCATTAGGGGGCACCTGACATCTGGGGAAAGAAAAACTGATGTAATGGCGTCGGCTGCATGCTTTATACCCCTGACTACCTGACATCACGGAAGATGAGACAGCAACCGACGCAGGTCCCAAGACTTTGATAATCAGGCCGACTGAGGGCTACTACAAGCAGATAACCCCAAATGTGATGACTGCAACAGTGAATATACTCGAACATCTACATTTATGGTAAGTGTACACAACTGTACTTTGTCAGCTTTGGGGTCTGTCTGTGTGCGTCTGTGTATGCTTGCAATTTTCCTGATAGTCAGCTAGCTGCCCCTAAAAAAGGCAGATAGAATGTATAAAGTTCCCCAGTCTTAAGTTTTTTTAAACTCTTCCCAAACTGATCCAACAGCTGTAGCTTTAGTTAATACTGCTGCTGCCAAACGCTTAATTTCAGTCCTTCTGTTTCTGGGGTCTGTATTCACAAATTGAGCAAAACTTCACTGAACGACTATTCCTCGAACAGTAATCTGCAAACATCGCTTTCATCGAATTGTGAAATCATCGTAAAAAATCATCGAAAGGTAATAGTTGGTCAAGGAAATACCGCACTGTATAAGGTAAACTAAACAAAACTTTTAAAACTTGCCCTTTTTACCCATTGTAGTGCAATCTCGGAGTTGGTTTATATAGTTAGGGGGGTGAGGGGCATAGCCCCCCACCTTCATTGGTTTCTTCCTTGTTGAGCAAAATTGTGTGGTAAACAAGTTGCTGTGGGGAAGGGCAGACACTTACAAATAGAAACAAACTGCTGGAGAGATTCTGCTCCAGGACTCCATGTACAAATTCCTGGAGGATAGATGCTTTTTTTTTTTTCCTTTTCCTTGGACAGGAATATTCCTGTATGTTTTCCATCCTTTCCAGTAATATCAAAGGGTACTTCTCAAGATTCTGAAGAAATCCCTCAAAATCATTTGCTGACTCTTTACTGGTCCAGGCAACCATGTTTTTCACTTCGTTTGGAAATGGTCAGGGCCAATCACCAGAAACTTCCTCGCACAAGAACAGGGGCATTTGATGCAGTTCATTTGATTGCACGATAGGATTTTAATTCCTTTTTAGGCACCTGTTTACTAGGACACGCAGCAGGTACTAATGGAGGCAAAAATGCCTGCTACTAGAAATCATATATTAGCAAATGGAAAAGGTTTTTCTAGTTGGTAACAATAACATAATCAGCAGCCATTTAGGGCTAGTTGTTCTCTGGTTTTAGTGTTTGTGTGAGTTACTGTCCTATATCCTTTCTTACTCCTGTGTCAAGAGTTCATTTATCTGCCATGTCAATATGTCTTCCCCATTAATCTTTCTGTTTTAATGTGTTCTCATGTCAAAATGTTTTTGAAAGAAGTTTTGCACAAGAGGTCTCCAAGAAAACTGGTGGCTCTTCAGTGGGATCTCAATTTTGTGTTAGAAAAGCTGAAACTTGCTCCATTTGAACCAGCTAGTGACTCGTGGTTCTTACCATAGAAAACATTTTACTGATTGCTCTGATCTCTGCAAGAAGGTTATCCGAGTTGCAAACTCTTATTTTGTCAACCGTATCTCATTTTCCACAGGGAAAGGTTTTCTTGAGAAATAATCCTTATTTTATGCCTAAAGAAGTATCCAAATTTACTTTAACCCATCCATTCATCTCCTGGTTTTCTGTCCTGAACCCAAAAAGAGATGGAACATGGGTAACTCCGTACCTTGGATGCCCACAGCAACTTAGATACTATCTTGACAAAAATAAATCTTTCAGATGGTCAGATCAATTGTTAATTTCTTGGGAAGGTAAGAAGGGACAACCTGTGTAAAAGCACACTGTTTCCAAACAGTTGTCTATGGCTATTGCCTTTTGTTATACTCACCACAACAAAACTATTCCAGGCTGGGTTAAGACCCACTGTACCAAGGCCTTGGCTTCATTTAAGGCATTTTGAAAAGGATTGGATTTTAGAAGGCAACGTGGCCCTCTGTATGTACTTCTACGAATCATTATAAGCAAGATTCCTTCTCTAGGTCTAGATGAAGGTTTGATAAGACCTTTCTCCTTCCATGTCCCAGATGTAGTAAGCTGGAATAATGTGCCCATGTAGCTAAGGCTACTGCAGCAGTGATCAGTATAATGAACGTAGTGCAGATGCAGAAGTAAACTTACATTAACAGTATATGTTTGAATTATCACTGCTGGAATAGCCATCCCTCCCTCCACCCCCCTTCATCTTTGGGTGGTGTTTATGCCAGAGTGGG
Organism: Protopterus annectens; assembly: GCF_019279795.1. Lineage (NCBI taxonomy): Eukaryota > Metazoa > Chordata > Ceratodontiformes > Protopteridae > Protopterus > Protopterus annectens. The sequence continues at coordinate 149,050,671 of NC_056748.1, read as the reverse complement.
GTTGTTTATAGTTCTTCTAGCTTTGTCCTTTCAGGGCTCAGCTTGTCTTTCTCTGTTGGCAAGAAAGTTGTAAAGGGCTTGGCACCCAAACTTTTCTTTTAGTAAGCTCTGCTCAACCTGCCTGACAGTTTGGGGGCATGAAAGGTGCCCTGTAGTTTTGGAAGCTGGCTGGTTGTTTTATCCTTGGCAGGATATAACTTCCCATGTAGCCAAGGTTATCCTTGGCAGGCTATTACCTCCCATATAGCTTAGGCTACTGCAGCAGTGATGCGATGCCATATAGCTAAGGCTACTGCAGCAGTGATATGATGCCATATAGCTAAGGCTACTGCAGCTGTGATATGATGCCATATAGCTAAGGCTACTGCAGCAGTGATATGATGCCATATAGCTAAGGCTACTGCAGCAGTGATATGATGCCATATAGCTAAGGCTACTGCAGCAGTGATACGATGCCATATAGTTAAGGCTACTGCAGCAGTGATATGATACCGTATAGCTAAGGCTACTGCAGCAGTGATACGATGCCATATAGTTAAGGCTACTGCAGCAGTGATACGATGCCATATAGCTAAGGCTACTGCAGCAGTGATATAATGCCATATAGTTAAGGCTACTGCAGCAGTGATATGATGCCATATAGCTAAGGCTACTGCAGCAGTGATATGATGCCATATAGCTAAGGCTACTGCAGCAGTGATATGATGCCATATAGTTAAGGCTACTGCAGCAGTGATACGATGCCATATAGCTAAGGCTACTGCAGCAGTGATACGATGCCATATAGTTAAGGCTACTGTAGCAGTGATACGATGCCATATAGCCAAGGCTACTGCAGCAGTGATACGATGCCATATAGTTAAGGCTACTGCAGCAGTGATATGATGCCGTATAGTTAAGGCTACTGCAGCAGTGATACGATGCCGTATAGCTAAGGCTACTGCAGCAATGATACGATGCCATATAGTTAAGGCTACTGCAGCAGTGATATGATGCCATATAGTTAAGGCTACAGCAGCAGTGATACGATGCCATATAGCTAAGGCTACTGCAGCAGTGATACGATGCCGTATAGCTAAGGCTACTGCAGCAGTGATACGATGCCATATAGTTAAGGCTACTGCAGCAGTGATATGATGCCATATAGTTAAGGCTACTGCAGCAGTGATACGATGCCGTATAGCTAAGGCTACTGCAGCAGTGATACGATGCCATATAGCTAAGGCTACTGTAGCAGTGATACGATGCCATATAGTTAAGGCTGCTGCAGCAGTGATACGAATGTCTACTGTTATGGTAAGTTTACTTACAGAACAGTATTTTCTCTCTACCCCTCATTCACAAGGAATTCTGTTAGTGGATGACACAGGTAAAACCTAACCCGAAGATGCTACTTGCCAAACCAAAAGTGGGAAATATCTTTGATATAGGTGCATCTTACCAAACTTGAAGGACACAAGGGGGTCCCCAACGAGCTTTGGATACATGGAACATGAGAGGCAAAGGCAAACGCATAGATATCAAAAAGATGTGCCGTTATTTATGTGCTGCATCTTCCAGCTGCGCTTATGACAAAGTGCCATCAAACTTGGCAGAAAATAGCATATTTTGGTAAATCAAAACATTGTGTGTTGGGGATGGGTATAGGATAGCACGTGCTCTTGTAATTTGTGCAGGTTAACGTGCTTTTAGTGTTGTGGCACCATAGCACAAAATCCCAGCTCTGAGCCTACTGTATTCTTCCCAGTCAGAATTTGTTGGTCGGCCGGGTGAAGAGGTCTTTGCCCATCCCCCAACAACTGGGAATATGAATTCAGAAGTTTTCTGAGAGTTGACAGTGTTCTGGGGCACCCAAAGTATGGACTTCTTTATCTCCGTGGTAAATTGTTAGACTTCAGGCAGCCGTGGTGAAGGACACGTTCTTCATTGTATGGAACAGGGGCCTCCTTTCCCCATCTGCTTTTTATTTTCAAAGTACTGAACAGTGCAGTACAGGATGGAATCAGACTGATACTTGTTGCCCTGTTGTGATCAAGACAGCCCATTTTCTCCCCTGTGGAGTAGTGCGGCCATCAGAGATCCCAAGAGCCTTCCCTTTTCCTATACTTTTCTTTTCCAGCAACAGGGAATTCTGATGCACCCAAAACTAAAGCACCATCATTTTTGCCTGGAGGATAGAACCCTCATCCCAGAGTGAAAATTCTTCCACCATATTACTATCAGATCTTCAAAGCGGCCAGGAAGTCTAATTCTAGGTGACTGATCTAAGTGGACAAGATTCATTCTGTTGTAGCTCTAATGCCATTTGTTGTCTAATAGTTTCTCACTACTTTTGTTCTGTGTTTAGAAAAAAAGATCATCTCTCTGTGTCAGTTAAGGCCCATTTAGCAGCCATTCTGACCTGCTTATTATTGGACCCATCTTTGGTTGATGTGCCATTTGTGACACAATTTTAGAAAAGGAGCTTCATTCGAGGCCTTCAGTGGAGTCACTGCTGCCCTCTTGGAATCTAGATTTTTATCTTGGAAAAACTGAATCTGGCCCGCTTTGAACCAGTATTGTCTACTGCTGCAGTTTCTTTCTTGGAGGCATAGCCGGCCTTAGGCATAGGCCAACTAGGCAGCCGCCTAGAGCGCCGCTCTAGCAGAGGCGCTTTTCCAGTAATCTGGATGGTGTAGGTATGCCAGGATGTGGGCACCAGTGGTTTGGGGGAGTGCTTTGGAGGCTTTTTGCCTAGGGCATCTGTTGACCAAAGGCTAGCCCTCAGGGCTTTGTTTTTGTTAGATTCTCTTTGTTAGGCTGATAGCTAATTACCAGTTCTTTTTTTACAAAGTTTCTTACGTGGTCCTCCACAAGAACAAAGTGACCTCATAGGACTAGTCCTTCATTTACGTCTGAAGTGGTTTTAGAAGCATTTGCCAGTAAAGCTATCCAGCTTCCAGTTTTCGTGTCCAATCCCCAGGATGAGGAGGAAAGGATCCTGCACTTTGTGGGTGTTCATAGATAGGTCAGGTTCTGTTGTGCCAGGACTAAGGACTTTAGGAGGACCAAACAACTTTTTGCTTAATTTGTGCCAAGTAAGTAAGGAAGACCTGTCTGTCATCATTTTAAATCTAAATTGTCTCTTGTTATGACCATCACAGAAACCTGTTGCTAGGTTAGATTACAGCACAATCTGCAAGGGCAGACATTACTTCTGCATTTTTTTTCCTGGAATGCTCTTAGACAAAATATTTGTGTGGCAGCTGTGTGGACATACATTCATTTTTTTTGTGTAGGAAAAATCTGGAAATTATCTGTAGGAGTAGCACAGGCTTTGTCACTGCAGCCCTGCAGGATTTAGCACTCCTCTACCCTCAACATTTGGTCATCTCATGTCCTGATTTGGTAATCTGTGCTGTGTGATGAGTCTTACTGTAACAGTGATTCTCATGAGGAACACTTGTACAGTTGTGTGAGCATATTCATCATAAGTGTAATGTTCAAATAAAATCACTCTGCAGGATAGACTCCTTCCCTCTGTCTAGTTACCTTTCCATTGTGTTCTAAGGGTAGTAAATATCTCTTTTCTGTTTCGGCACCATTCCCTCCTCAGATTTATCTTGAAAGTGGGACTCATTCTGAAACTTACCAAGTGAGTCTTAGCAATACACTTATTGGTGTCCTTCCTAATCTTAAAAATAAATGGCCAGATGTCTACTGTTGGGAGTCCCATATGTGATGAGTCATACTGCAGATGTGATCGTAATGAAATCTGTATGGTTTTGGTGAGTGTGCCCACACAACTGTATTTTCTACTAGCCTGTCAGATGCATTGCCTTTTGTTTAGTTTTGTCTGTCAAAGCTGTTCGGAAGCGTATTGAGAGGTTATCCTTTCAGGGTAGTTTCCTGTGCTGCTTTGTCTTGACTTTTTAAGGGGATCTGTTTGAGTGATATCTATTGCATTTGTTCCTCCTGCACAGTTTAAATATTCATTAAAAAATGTATTTGTTAACCATGCAGACAGACTAGACAGATATACCTGTTCTGACTGACTGACTCTCGCAAGACAAATAACCTGTCTAAACCAAAGGAGTTTCTGCTATGGCAGTGCAGGTTATACAGGCTGGAAGCTCTCCCACCTAGCGTTCATGCTTATAAATGTATTGCTTTGTAAAGTGAAATTTGTTGATGTATTGTTTAGTTCAGCTGAAATCCCTGCTTGTTTGCTTTCTGATTTTGTTGCTGCTTCCCACCTTCCCTTTCCATTAAGCCATATCGGGAAGTAGGATGTCACCTGAGCAGTGTTATTATTTTTTTTTTTACGTAGATACATTTTTTTAGGCTACCATTGTAGTGATTAGACAATATTACTAGTTTGTGGTCTTATAAAATGGGGTTCTTTTCTAACAATTTATAGTATTTTTGCTTAGATCCATTTCCCACCAGTCCTGTTCTTTCGTAGTAGAGTGTAACAAAAGCTTTAGCTAGTATGTCAGGTTGCTTGTGTTTTTGTAATCTGCACTCATACTCTTCGTATACAAGATTTACCTGCAGATTTTTCATTCCTGTACTTTAGTACTTTCTATTTAACTTTTTTTTATCTTCCTTCTTTCATAGTTTGTGTACTTGTCTTGTCATAAATCACCTTAATTTTCAGATGTGATCTGTACTAAATGTCAGCACAGTTACATAAGTGGTGTATACGTATTTGTTGGTAGATGTGTTGCTGATATTTCATTTTTGTGATGTTCAGAATTATGAGGTGAATTTGCAGCTCTTTGTAGTTGCTGTTGCTGATATTAACCTTGTGTTTAGGTGAAGAAGGATCCTGTACTGCACTCCTACAAAAGGCAGGTGAGCAGTCGAGTTTGTTCTGGAAGCAGTTAGTGTAGCACACCGAGTGCTTGGCTGGAAGAGCTGCTTACATATAACATGTTTAAGCATGTGTATTGCATTTAGTGTTTAGGAAGCTGTGCATTCTTGTAATGTGAGGGGAGCACACTGACGAGTAAAAATATCCTGCTATTCGACTACTAAGAGTCTTGTGGCATTCCTTTTTGTTGTAACAGAGCTAGTGTATGCTTTGCTTGGGAGTGTTGATGCAGGGGAAAAAGGGCCGTTTGTGACAGTCTGTAGAATTTCAGTTGTGGTTTACAGGGGAGGCAGGCAATGTGAAATCATCTGGATAGTTTTTTTGTATACCAAATAACAGAAAACCTTCTGTAAAACTGGTAAGGAACTCTATAAACACACACCAACGTCGAGAGGAAAAAACTTTATGAAAGTAGCAAAGCTTTTGGGTTAATACCTTTCTTCTTATTATTAGTATTGAAGAAGGGTATTAACCCGAAAGCTTTGCTATTTCATAAAGTTTTTTCTCTCGACGTTGGTGTGTGTTTTTTATTTAGTTTTTTTGTATTACAGTTACTAGCAAAATGTCAGAGGGTACAGTAGTAATTTGGCTTCATGCATTTCCAACATTTTTCAAAGCCCAATATTACTTGTATGAAGTATAAGTTGTAACATTACCATGACAATGGTTATGTAACTTACCATCCCCAGTCGTGATAATAAAATACATTTTTTAAACATTTCTTAGCCTCTTAATGTGGCATCTTATACACAAATATATCAAGTGTATATAGAAGTTTATGTATTAGATGTATGATTGCACTGTATTTTATGCATATCTTGGCCTTGCATTTTGTGTAAAGGTTTTCCTTTCTCAGTGCACCCTAACTGAATATTTTCCTCTTACCGTACCTGCAGTTCCATTTAACCATCAAGTTTTAAATGTTGCCAAGTACTCATTTTGCACGTAATATTGCTGACAAAGACTATGATGCACTTTCTGGTCTTTGAGCTTGTGTTTTGGCTGAAAAGGGTCACTAGACCAGCCCACTTACCCAGTGAACAAACCGTACAAATAAATAACATTTGAGGAGGCCTGTAGGACTGTAGCAGTTAAGAAATGCTTTATCTAACAGCAGCTAGCTAAAGCAGATGTGTGGGTGTGTGCACGCATATGCATGTGAGTTTGTGAGTGTGCATGTGTGTGCTCACATTGTTCATGTGCATGTGTTTGTTGAGGGCTTGGATCTTTTAATCCTCTTTGGGCTGTGTTTAATGGAATGCACTACACAGCGATACAGGTATGCCTTCCTTACTTCCTTATAACACGAGTTGGCAGTACCATAACTACTTAATTAGGCAGTGATGTAAGAATAAAAATAGTCTAAAGTTATGTTAGTACAAAAAAGTTTAGCTGCGTACAGTATCTGAAAATCTGAATAGAATGGATGTTCAGTTTGTCGTCTAACAGCCAAGTAAAGTTTTTTAAAGTAGTCATATTTCATATGTTGAGAGGAATAGAACTGATAAACTAAGCCATTAATTGGCATTCATATGTACTGTTGGCATCCATTTGAGTTTCCACAGCCGCTTCCTGTACATGTCTTTAGAAGCCATGCTAGTGTTCTTGAAGACTAAAAGAAAATATTCATATTTAGATATTTAAAATCACAAGATAGTAATATTTTAAGGCTCATGTAGCAGGCAGCATGCTTTGGAACTTGGCATCTGCAGGTGGTGCAAATGAAATGCCAAATTTGTTGACATTCTGCAGCCTGAGACAAATCTGTCATACCAAAGTACTGCTGCACACATGCTGGCAAATGAAGACTGCATGATAAACTTCCCCTACACATTAAGCAGTGTGACTCACTCTTCATGTAAACATTAAATTAGATGACTGTATTACTCTGGGAGTGACTGGGATGGAGCACCAGGAGATAGAAAGTGAGGCCGGAGTGGGAGAGTACTGGCAAGGCTTCAGTGAACACAGGCCTCGGTGACCTTGTAACATCTGTCACTATATGATTCTGTGAAGATTATTTGTATTGACGCTATCTGTGCAGAGAGTCAACTTATACCTCAAGCAGTCGCTCTGCTTTTTCATAATCCTCTTTTTCGGGAGTTTGTTGTTATATATTTCAACATTATTTCATCATAAATGTGGTAAGCAAATATGAAAATCTACACTGGAATTTTATACAGTTCCCCTTTCCATCCATGGTTATTTTATTGGTACTTTTGAATTTTATGGGACAGACAGATGGTGCCATCTTCAGATGTTAGGGACGTACTTAATGATTTTTAACTTGAAAAGAGGAAGAAATAAAAAATAATTTTGCCACTTGACCCCCACCTTGATTGTATCCACGTAAATTAGCTCCATTGTATCATGGCTAATAAGAGGCATAAATGACTTCCTTTTAAAAGTATGACCTCCATTTTTTCAAGTTCTTACATGTAGAAAAAATAAACTGCAGTTGAAAAAAAAAATGAAACTCACTATTTACTGTTTCTATTAGGGGCTTCTCTCTCTCTTTTAATTTCTCCAAGTCTTTTGGGTTTCTAATACCATGACGGGAATGGACCCCATTCCTAAGTCAAAGTACGATTAAAGTTCATGAAATTAGTATTGTTTCACTCTTTGATGTTAGCCAAAAGTGCTCTTCACAGCACCCGCAATGTGCCCAGTAATGACTCCTTCTGCAGTTCATACGGTGTTACATGAATTGGTAACATATCATCTAAATACGATTGTAAAGTCTTTTTTATAAGAACAGTCACCCGCAATGTGCCCAGTAATGACTCCTTCTGCAGTTCGTACGGTGTTACATGAATTGGTAACATATCATCTAAATACGATTGTAAAGTCTTTTTTATAAGAACAGTCACACAATGTGCCCAGTAATGACTCCTTCTGCAGTTCATACGGGGTTACATGAATTGGTAACATATCATCTAAATCGATTGTAAAGTCTTTTTATAAGAACAGTCACATAATGTGCCCAGTAATGACTCCTTCTGCAGTTCATACGGGGTTACATGAATTGGTAACATATCATCTAAATACGATTGTAAAGTCTTTTTTATAAGAACAGTCACACGCAATGTGCCCAGTAATGACTCCTTCTGCAGTTCATACGGGGTTACATGAATTGGTAACATATCATCTAAATACGATTGTAAAGTCTTTTTTATAAGAACAGTCACCCGCAATGTGCCCAGTAATGACTCCTTCTGCAGTTCATACGGTGTTACATGAATTGGTAACATATCATCTAAATACGATTGTAAAGTCTTTTTTATAAGAACAGTCACCCGCAATGTGCCCAGTAATGACTCCTTCTGCAGTTCATACGGTGTTACATGAATTGGTAACATATCATCTAAATACGATTGTAAAGTCTTTTTTATAAGAACAGTCACCCGCAATGTGCCCAGTAATGACTCCTTCTGCAGTTCATACGGTGTTACATGAATTGGTAACAATATCTAAATACGATTGTAAAGTCTTTTTTATAAGAACAGTCACCCGCAATGTGCCCAGTAATGACTCCTTCTGCAACGTGTTACATGAATTGGTAACAATATCTAAATACGATTGTAAAGTCTTTTTTATAAGAACAGTCACCCGCAATGTGCTCAGTAATGACACCTTCTGCAATTCGTACGGTGTTACATGAATTGGTAACATATCATCTAAATACGATTGTAAAGTCTTTTTTATAAGAACAGTCACCCGCAATGTGCTCAGTAATGACACCTTCTGCACCAGACGGTGTTACATGAATTGGTAACAATATCTAAATACGATTGTAAAGTCTTTTTTATAAGAACAGTCACCCGCAATGTCCTCAGTAATGACACCTTCTGCAATTCGTACGGTGTTACATGAATTGGTAACATATCATCTAAATACGACTGTAAAGTCTTTTTTATAAGAACAGTCACCCGCAATGTGCCCAGTAATGACTCCTTCTGCAATTCGTACGGTGTTACATGAATTGGTAACATATCATCTAAATACGACTGTAAAGTCTTTTTTATAAGAACAGTCACCCGCAATGTGCCCAGTAATGACTCCTTCTGCAATGACGTGTTACATGAATTGGTAACATATCATCTAAATACGACTGTAAAGTCTTTTTTATAAGAACAGTCACCCGCAATGTGCTCAGTAATGACACCTTCTGCAGTTCGTACGGTGTTACATGAATTGGTAACAATATCATCTAAATACGATTGTAAAGTCTTTTTTATAAGAACAGTCACCCGCAATGTGCCCAGAAATGACTCCTTCTGCAATTCGTACGGTGTTACATGAATTGGTAACATATCATCTAAATACGATTGTAAAGTCTTTTTTATAAGAACAGTCACCCGCAATGTGCCCAGTAATGACTCCTCCTGCAGTTCATACGGTGTTACATGAATTGGTAACATATCATCTAAATACGATTGTAAAGTCTTTTTTATAAGAACAGTCACCCGCAATGTGCCCAGTAATGACACCTTCTGCAGTTCGTACGGTGTTACATGAATTGGTAACAATATCTAAATACGATTGTAAAGTCTTTTTTATAAGAACAGTCACCCGCAATGTGCCCAGTAATGACACCTTCTGCAGTTCATACGGGGTTACATGAATTGGTAACATATCATCTAAATACGATTGTAAAGTCTTTTTTATAAGAACAGTTGCTCCTACTACTATTGGAACTGTCTGGGTATCTTTCTTCCACATGGCTCTTGTTTCTGCCTGCAGATCGAGCTATTTTATGACTTTGTGTGTCTGTGTACACAAGACACACTGTAGTCACTAGGTGTGGCGATTTTAATGATCAATGCTATTTTTGTCTTCTTTTCTTGGACCACTATATCTGGTTTTCTAGCCTTTATCTTTTGGACTGTTGGTATTGGTTTGTCCCATGTGATGTAAACTTCATAATTTTCTATGACTGTCTGTGGCTCATGTTTCCAGTGTTTTTCAGCCACTTCGATACCATAATGTTTGCACAATCTCGCCTCATTATTATGCCTTTCAGTATACAGTCCCTCTGCCATTAGAGTCGCAACCAGCAATAAGGTGTGTGACTGTTTCCAATTCGGTTCCACAAAACCTACAATGTCTGTTTCTCCCACATGTTCAGTGGACTTAATAAACCAGCGTGTACGTAGCCCACAATCTTGGACTGCCAATATTAACCTTTCATTTCTTGATGTAAATTCACCTCTCCTTAACCATGCTTGCATTCGTTCTTGATCAACATGAGGCTCTTCAAGAAGTTTTCTATACTTGCAACTGTATTTGTTTTTTCCACATTTCTTGCCTTCTCATGTGGTCCTTCACTTTATATTCTTTCTTTTCTTTTTTAGCACATTCAGTTGCTGCCTGATTTTTATCCACTTCTGGTTTGATTTCCATTCCTGCTTGACGTCAGTATGCTTCTGCTAAGTTAAGCAGAAATGTCATCTTAGATTTATTCTCCTCATCTTTCAAAACTTTCTCCACATTTGGATCTTGTGAGGTCAGTAGATGTGTGGAGTCCCACAATTGCAGATCTATACATGTAATCAATTTCAAGGAGGCCCATCCCTCCTTCAGAACGGGGAATATACAATCTTGGTATACACTGATTTTTATAAATCCTTTTGTGAGTCTGTCCCACTTTTTGGGGGCCAGTCAATCACTCCAAAACTGTAAGTTAGGACAGGAAGAGCAAATTGATTTATAGCTTGAATCTTGTTCCTAGGTGTCAATGCTGTTTTCAGGATTAATTTAAGTCTTCTAAAGTACTCCTTACTAAGCTTTATTCGCATTTGTTCATTCATTTATTTATTTATATTTGTTGACCGGGAGTGTCCGACTGGACATAGGTACATTTTCAGCAGAGGCCCGGGGAGAACAGCTCCACAGTTAAAATAAACAGACAGTAGTTACATTGGATTACATAACGATTAACAATTAACATAGCAGTTATTTACAACATATTTACAGATGAAGAATATAGTACATCAGTAGACAACTAGAATCTTATCTGTGAAGTACATAACAGACATTAACAAATGCTACAAGAAGAAGTTCCTTCTTTATAATAAGTACTAGGCTTATGAGCATCTGAGCTTGCTATAATCAAGGTAGTTAGTGGAGTGGAAAGAAAGGTAGTGGTTGGATGGGGAGGGTGATATTAGAGTGGGAGTTGTAAGTTCATGTTTTATTGCTGATCCTGCATCAATTCCCAAGTATTTATACTCCCCCTCTTGCTCAAGTTCTTTTTTATCGCATTCTTGCCCCAAACTGATGTTTACATGGTGCTGCAATTTTCCTTTTTTAAAGGTTGTTTTTGCACATTTATCAAGACCAAATGACATTCCAATATCATCTAAAAAAGTTTTGACAACCTGTAGCTGTGCTTTCAATTCCTCATCTGATGAGCTGTACAGTTTTAAATCATCAACAAAGCGAAGATGAGAGGTTATTATACTTTGTTGTTTTCTAGAAGCCAAATCATAGCCATGACCTAAGCTGTTAAGTAAACAGATTAATGGCAAGGCAAAATAGCAACGGTGACAGGGAGTCACCCTGGAATATCCCCCTTTGGATTTTTATCCCTGGGATAATCTGTCCTTTATCATGTTATTTGCAAAGTGGTCTGCCACTGTTTTATGGTTACTGTAATGTAATCAATCAGTGTAGGATGCACCTTATACATTTTTAAGCACTCTTTTATCCATGAATGTGGGATACTATTGAATGTTTTTTTATAGTCAATCCATGCCATACTTAGATTCTTCCCTTTCTTACAGTTCTCCATTATAACTTTATTTAACAACAAATGATCCTTTGTTCCATATGACTTTCTTTTATTGCCCTTTTGTTCTACTGCCATAATCGAGTTTTCTTCTAAATGACTATGAACTCTCAGTGTCAATCCCCATGTATAGTTTATACGTTGTCGGAAGACAAGTTATTGGTCTATAATTTTTAAGGTAGCTTGCAGGTTCACTCTTAAGTAAAAACATTGTTTTTCCTGTTGTTAACCAGGTTGATGTCTGTTCGGGGTGTGCATATAAATAGTTCTTACTCATGGCTAGATCCTCATGTAAAGAAGTTAATACTTTAAGCCAAATGTTAGGTACTGCATCTGGGCCTGGGATTTTCTAGTTAGAGGCTTTTCTTAACTTTGTTTCAATCTCACTGGCTGTTATTTCATCCCATTTCATATCCTGTACCTTTAAACTTCTTATTCTTTCATTTCTTCTATCCATTTAGTATCTTTATGTTCCACAGGATCTTCATAGATATTTCTCCAAAATGTATCTACTTCCTCTTTTTTCGGTGGTCTATCAATTCCTTTTACCTTATTTCCCAGTTCTCTATAAATCTTTTTTGGGTCATCAGTAAACTGCTTATTTTGTACTTTTCCCTTATATTTATCTTCATATCTTCTGAGTCTTTCTGCCTGTTTTGAAATTTTTAGTTTATCTCCAGTAGTGCATAATAGATCCTGATCTGTTCTAATACTATCACATCTATCTTTCTTAATATCTTTGTTGATCTGTTCCCTCTTCTATAATCATCTAACAATGACACTTCTTGTTTTAGCTGCTTTATAGTTTTCTCTATTCGATATTTCCCTGATGTTATTCACTTTCGCCCCCCCCCCCCTTTTCCCTCGCTACCCTATGTTCCTGTGGTAGAATTTTATCAGTTATTAATTTAGCAGCACAGTAATATATTCTGTTTACTTCTGTTGTATCGCATGGATCTCTGTGGACAGTCGTAATTACTATGTTCATTTGTTTTATAGAGCTTCTGACCACGTGAGAGTCGGAAGCGGCCTGTGGCTCTGAGGTAGCGGGTGCCAGGGGCTGCAAAAGCACCTCACTGAGAACCGGCGACTGGCCTAGCAGAGGCCTCGTCGTCGGTTTTGGACCTCGGATGCCTATCCTTATCCTTGTCCTTGCGTTTTTTTGTAAACTCCGGATATCGGCTGGTCCGACGGCATTATATAATTAAATTTCCGGCCATAGTAATGAAAAGCAAAATCAGACCGACGCTTAATAGTGCGTTGGTTAAATCTAGCACAAAACCGACAGCTAGCAACGCTATGATCAGGGCCTAGGCAAGGAATACAGTAAGAATGATAATCCTTATGAGGTATTTGCTTCCCACAAGAAATACAATTGTTAACTTTTTCTGACATCGGTCTGGAGCAAGAAAAAAGTTTCCGCAACGGGATACTTGGCTTTAATGAAGACTTTGGTTCTGAAATTCGGATTTGAAAATCTCAGGAGTCGGCCAAACGGCACTTGCGAACTGCTTTTGCTTCGGGCACCGCGCGGCAAGAAAGACTGAAGAAAATGGCGGCTGCTGCATCTTTTATACCCCTGGCGCACTGACGTCAAGGAAGAGGCGACAGCAACAGACGCCGGACCTAGACTTTTGGAATTCTGGCCGACTGAGGGTAGCCTGCCAGCAGGATAACCCAAGAGTAATGACTGCAACAGTGAATACACTCTAACATCTACATTTATGGTAGGTACACAACTGTACTTTTGTATCAGCATCACCATGAAATGCTACTTCTCTGCTGTGTCCTGCCAGAACAATCCAAGGTTTGCCCAGGCCTGTCCTGTAGTTTGTGTCTGTGTCATGCCAGAACAATCCAAGGTTTGCCCAGGCCTGCCCTGTAGTGATTATTACCTGTTCGTAGTCTGTTTGCAGTGTAGCCTGTTGTAGGCCCAGCCCAGACTGTCAATGTCGCTCATCTCATCTGCGCTGCACATTCACTACCGCTTGCTGTCTATGAACATTTAGGATTTTTATTCTCCTTTTCTTTCCTTTACAGATTGCCGATTGAAAGACTGCTGAACCTCTTTGTCGCCCATGGGTTCACGGCTGCTGAACCTGTCATCGGCCCTTGGGTTCAGGGCTCTCCCTTTAATGTTGGAAATTACCTTGATACAGGACATGCCATCATAAGTTACACGCATTGCCCGTACTCCAGCATGGAAGACACAATCTAATGATCGGTTGCACAGCTTCTCTTCTTGGTGGCTCACTGCAGATGTTCATCATTCTCATTTATGCAATAGCCTTTTGTCTATGTAAGTTACATCCTGTCCAGGGTACAACAACTAGCAAGCTTCACAAAGCTCTGGCTCCCTCCCCACTTTCACTCTGACTGCTGATTGACCAGCCCCATGGAGCGAAGTGTAGAAAATTTCAGTACTTTCTTGCAGCTTTGAAAAGAAGCAGCAATTGGCTTCAGCAGATAAGTCCTCACAGGATAACCCTTTCCACACGCAAATTATTGCCCTTTTAAGAAAATATTTCTGTTTTATTTTATGACTAAAAGCAATATTTCCCCTTAAGAAACCCAGTGTTTTTTCATTATGTCGAAAGTCTTGTGTCAGGGACCACTATTTTTAGCTTAGGGGTTTTATTTTATTTTATTTATTTATTTTTTTCCATTGAGGGTGATTTTCTGTGTTAAATATTAACTGTTGGTGAAAACTTTGAACTATTTGTGTAACTGAAGGGATCGAGAAAAGAAGTGCTGTTTTGATGGCAGAAATCATTTGAGAATGTTTTAATGATTGTGGTCACTTTGTGACAACTTAGCCTGCTTTACTTTCTGTCCTGGCACTTCTGTGTAGAATGCTGTATTTCTGATGGAATCTTTAGGTGTTCTGCTTGTTAACACTTGGCTGACAAGTTAACTTCCATTCGACTCATTTCTGTAGCACTTAGTGGCAGTGAGACTGCCTCCTCTGCTACAGCTTGGATACTTACTCCAGTCCTGCTGGCTGTCTTCCTGATAAACATAAAAAGAGAAGAAACAGCATAGTAAAGAGCCCTTTGTCACCACTGCAGGCTCTGATAGGGTGTCAGCTGTTAGTGGGTGACGTCACTGGCGAGCCATTGTACCTCAGACCACTCACTTCTCTGGGTTCATCTAGTGAAGTCCTTTCAGCCATCATGGATCAAGGGTCTGCCCCATCCTCTACGACTCTGTTCTAATTTCTGATCCGGATACAGGAGAACCATCCTCTTTGGGTCTGGGTAGTCCAGGATAGGATATGCTTCTCTCGCTAGACAGGGGAAAGAAACCCCTTGAGAGAACTGAAATACCATCTTGTATTCAATCTTCCAGAGTGTTACTTTTAAAGAAAAAGAACAAAAGATTATTTATTATTTTATTTATTTTATATTTGTTAACTCAGGGTGTCGGACTGAGCCGAAAAGGCCCTTTTTCAGCAGAGGCCCGGGGCGTAAATCTCCACATAGAAAAATTACAGATACATTTAGATATTTAGACATGATCAGTATGGACACAAATTACAGTAGACATGTTTTTACAGTTGTGGCTGACACAAGTGACCCGCAACCTAGGTCTTCCCCTCCAATTATTCCTACCCACACAGGTCATGCATACAGATGCCTCAGATTGGGGCTGGAAGAGCAACTTTGAGCCATCAATAAGTGCAGGGCCTTTGGGCAGAGCTACACAAATGAGAACACATCAGTCTTTGAGAGATGAGGGCAATTCTTCGGGCTCTTCTAGCCTTCCTACCCGATCTCCATCAGTCTTCAAGAGATGAGGGCAATTCTTCTGGCTCTTGGAGCCTTCCTACCCATTCTCCAACAGAGTCCCCTGAAGATCTTCACAGACTACACCACGGTTCTGTCGTATTTCAACAAACAGGGAAGGACCAAGTCATACCTCCTTTGCAGACTAGCTCTTCTAGTGTGGGAACTGGCAACCTCACAGGGGGTGACTCTGCAGGTGGTCTACAATTCCCTCTCTTCACAACTCCCAGGCAGATTATCTCAGTAGAACCATCACAAACGAACACGAATGGGTGCTTCACAGGGATGTCTTCCTGGATTTGGTCCACCGGCAGGTATATTCCTCAAATAGAACTGTTTGTTTCCTCCATCAACAGGCAACGTCCTGGTTTTTGCACCAGGATGCCAGACCCACAGGCTTTGGCAACAAATGCTTTTTCAATTTCATGGAAGGGGAAGTTTCTATATGCATTCCCCCCTTCCCACTAATTCTGAAGGTCCTACTGAAAATTCAGCAGGACAGACCAAAAATCTTGTTGGTGACTTCTTACTGGCCAAGACAGCACTGGTTTCCCCTACTTCTGCAACTGTCCAAGGGCAATCACCACAAGTTACCCTTCAGAGTGGACCTTCTCACACAGCAGAAGGGATCCCAGATACACCCACAGTGGCAGCTACTTCACCGCTACTTCACCTCACCCTGTGGCTGATAGGATTCTGATCCCATTCAGAAACCTTTATGATGAGGATATGCTAAATGTCCTGCAGGAGGCCAGGAAACCAAATACCAGAAAATCCTACCTTTCTAAGTGGAAAAGGTTCACTATATGGTGTCACAATAGACTGTTGGACCCACTTGCGAGCGAGACTCCTTTAGTCCTGTCTTACCTGTGTGAGCTACTGTAGTTAGGCTTGGCTTATTCTTCCATTAAAGCTCACTTATCTCCAATTTCAGCATGCCTTCTTCTGGACCCCCCTTTAGCATCCAGATGCCCTGCTAAGATTTTTATCAAAGGGGTTCTCCACCTCAGGCCTCCCAGAAAACCATCCCCTCCACCATGGGACCTTAACTGTGTTTTGGAAAAGATTACGCTTCTTCCATTCGAGCCAGCAGACGAAGCCTCTTTAAAACACTGTACATGGAAAACTGTACTACTTGTGGCCTTAACATCAGCCAGAAGGGTCTCAGAGCTACAGGCATTTATGGCCATTCCACCCTTCCTAGTTTTCCACAGTGACAGAGTTACCCTTAGAACAAACCCTTCCTTCATACTCAAGGTGGTGAATGACCTATCCCTGAATCAGGCCATCCATCTACCTAACTTTTTCCCTAACCCACAAGGGGACAGTGAGAGAGTACTTCACTCCCCTGGATGTTCATAGACAACTCAGGTTTTATCTTCATAAAATCAGGTCTGTCAGACAGGTGGACCAACTTTCTCTCCACTCATCCCTGAGCTTTGGGAAAGGCAGTAACCAAACAGACTATCTCGGTATGGATTTCCAAAGCCATCACCTTGTGCTACTAATACCATGGAAAATCTTTGCAAGGCACACTCCACCAGGGTATGTCCTCATCAGGAGCCTTCTTCAAAGGCCTGGATACCTCATCTATTCTGGAAGCATTCATTTTGCCATCAGTACATACCTTCGCCAAACATTACAAACTAGACCATATTTCTAGAGCCAGGGCTGTCCTTCACAGATTTCTGGAAATAGCTTCTAGACCTCCTCCCCACTCACAGTGAGCTTTGGCACTCACCCACATGTAGAATACTGCAACACTGGAATAGAAGGGCATAGAAAAGTTGCGTAAAATCTTACAATAACCATAACTGTCCTTCTCTTCCATGTTGCAGTATTCCTTCCCGCCCTCCTTCCCCTTATGTTGTGTTGCGTTTCCCTTTCTGGATGGCTCAGGACTGGCATTGCCCTTTATAGGGCTGGCTTCAACTGGGGCTTTCAGTTCTGAGGGCTGGTGTGTTCAAATGTCACTTTTATGGCCCACATTGCTACAGCCACGTCAGACATCCTATGCACCACATAGGGACTGAAAACTTTTGCATACTGGCCGGACGTACATGAAACGAGGAGTAAACCCACATGCAGAATACTGCAACATGGAAGAGAAGGACATCTGTGGTTCTGGTAAGATTTTACACAACTTTTCTTTCTACTGACACCTCTCTTGCTTATGCATACAGACTCCAATAAATTGAGTTAATCTAACTTCATGTTAGTTTATATCGTCCGTATTTACACATGCAGTTTCCCTATTCTGAGGAGTGTATTTACAGTCCCTGGAATTTCAGCAGGTACTTGGTATAATGGTAAAATAAGTGATATTCATGTTCTTTTTATTTAAGTAGTGGAACAGTGAAGCTATCAAAGAGTAGCTTCTCGTGGTTAGACTAATGTCAGATCCTGTTTGCTATAGGTGTAGCTCTTTTACCAGTTAAATTGGCACACTAGCTTCATTCTGAGTGACCATGCTTTCATCACCTAACACAGCTAGCCATGACACTGAGTGGTCACTTTTTTTTCATGCTTTGATGTTTGTATCAGCATCACCATGAAATGCTCCTTCTCTGCTGTGTCCTGCCAGAACAATCCAAGGTTTGCCCAGGCCTGTCCTGTAGTTTGTGTCTGTGTCATGCCAGAACAATCCAAGGTTTGCCCAGGCCTGTCCTGTAGTGATTATTACCTGTTCGTAGTCTATTTGCAGTGTAGCCTGTTGTAGGCCCAGCCCAGACTGTCAATGTCGCTCATCTCATCTGCGCTGCACATTCACTACCTCTTGCTGTCTATGAACATTTAGGATTTTTATTCTCCTTTTCTTTCCTTTACAGATTGCCGATTGAAAGACTGCTGAACCTCTTTGTCGCCCATGGGTTCACGGCTGCTGAACCTGTCATCGGCCCTTGGGTTCAGGGCTCTCCCTTTAATGTTGGAAATTACCTTGATACAGGACTTTCCATCATAAGTTACACGCATTGCCCGTACTCCAGCATGGAAGACACAATCTAATGATCGGTTGCACAGCTTCTCTTCTTGTTGGCTCACTGCAGATGTTCATCATTCTCATTTATGCAATAGCCTTTTGTCTATGTAAGTTACATCCTGTCCAGGGTACAACAACTAGCAAGCTTCACAAAGCTCTGGCTCCCTCCCCACTTTCACTCTGATTGCTGATTGACCAGCCCCATGGAGAGAAGTGTGGAAAATTTCAGTACTTTCTTGCAGCTTTGAAAAGAAGCAGCAATTGGCTTCAGCAGATAAGTCCTCACAGGATAACCCTTTCCACACACAAATTATTGCCCTTTTAAGAAAATATTTCTGTTTTATTTTATGACTTAAAGCAGTATTTCCCCTTAAGAAACCGTATTTTTTCATTATGTCGAAAGTCTTGTGTCAGGGACCACTGTTTTTTAGCTTAGGGTTTTTTTTTTTTTTTACCATTGAGGGTGATTTTCTGTGTTAAATATTAACTGTTGGTGAAAACTTTGAACTATTTGTGTAACTGAAGGGATCGAGAAAAGAAGTGCTGTTTTGAGGGCAGAAATCATTTGAGAATGTTTTAATGATTGTGGTCACTTTGTGACAACTTAGCCTGCTTTACTTTCTGTCCTGGCACTTCTGTGTAGAATGCTGTATTTCTGATGGAATCTTTAGGTGTTCTGCTTGTTAACACTTGGCTGACAAGTTAACTTCCATTCGACTCATTTCTGTAGCACTTAGTGGCAGTGAGACTGCCTCCTCTGCTACAGCTTGGATACTTACTCCAGTCCTGCTGGCTGTCTTCCTGATAAACATAAAAAGAGAAGAAACAGCATAATAAAGAGCCCTTTGTCACCACTGCAGGCTCTGATAGGGTGTCAGCTGTTAGTGGGTGACTTCACTGTCGAGTCATTGTACCTCAGACCACTCACTTCTCTCGGTTCGTCTAGTGAAGTCCTTTCAGCCATCATGGATCAAGGGTCTGCCCCATACTCTACGACTCTGTTCTAATTTCTGATCCGGATATAGGAGAACCATCCTCTTTGGGTCTGGGAGTGACTCCAGGATAGGATATACTTATGTCGCTAGACAGGGGAAAGATACCCCTTGAGAGAACTGAAATACCATCTTGTATTTAATCTTCCAGGGTGTTACCTTTAAAGAAAAAAACAAAAGATTATTTATTATTTTATTTATTTTACATTTGTTAACTCGAGGTGTCTGACTTAGCCGAAAAGGCTTTTTTTCAGCAGAGGCCCGGGACGAAAAGCTCCACGTAGAAAAATTACAGATACATTTAGATATTTAGACATGATCAGTATACATCTTGAAATAAAATGTATACTTAAGGGGTGAAGTGCCTCCAAAACAAAGTTATAAGTGTGCCTCCAAAACAAAGATCAGTATGCACACAAATTACAATAGACATGTTTTTACAGTGGTATGCAGCACATCAACAGTTACAGTGGAGAGAACAAACAAAAAATATTAATTTAAAAATAAAGGTAATAGATTTGTGGTGTACAGCTGAAATTTAGAATACATACATAGTACACAGGTACAGTACATACATTGTACATTAGGCAGTGTTTGTGAGTAAGAGTGAAAACTATTATCAAGTACTCTGTATGTTTACCTTATCCGCTTTCACTAGCCTGGGGAGCGGTCATGTCACTGCCAACTTTGCTTGAGATGTTGCCTAATGAGTTTTTTAAAGGAGGCTTTGGACGATGTGTTTTGAATGCTAGTAGGGACAGAGTTCCATTTTTTAGCCACTGAACTACTATATAGTGCATCTCCAAAGCTATTGTAGCTGTTGGTGACTTCTAGTAGTAGTTTGCTTGATGATCTAAGAGGCTTTTTGGCTGAGTGATGTTGTACTCTGTTTTTGAGGGCAGGACACTTATTGGGGAGGTAATAGATAGAATGACAGAGGCAGAGCTGAATGTAGGTTAGGAGGTTGGGCAGTTCAAGCCAGTGGAGCTGTCTCAAAGCTGTACAATGATGAGGTCTATATGAGCAATTTGAAGCAAAGCGGGCAATTCTGTTATAGCAGGTTTCCATTTTGCTTAGTTCAGTTTTGTTGAGATTAGTCAGAATGGGAGATGCATAGAGTAGGGTGGATAGAAGTTGGGAGCGAGCAATGGCTGATCTTGTGTGTTTGGTAAGAAATGGTTTGATACGGTAGAGTGATCCCAGTTTGGCATGTACTTTTTTAATAGTTAAGCGGTGGTGAATGTCAGATTTTAGGTGGGAGTCTATGGTTATTCCCTATAGCTTAGCCTGTGCCACTGGAGCGTTTGGAGTAGGATTTGTGGAGTAGATAGTGAATTTACTATTATCAGTGTTTTTGTTAGAACTGGTTATAATCATAAGCTGAGTTTTCTTTGGATTGAGGATAAGTTGGGCTTTGGTAAGGTAGTTTTCAACGTCAGAGAATGCTAGTTGAGCTGTTTGCAGGAGGGTGGGAATGTTTTGTGCAGCACAGATTAAGGTAGTATCATCTGCATACTGAATGATAGATGTATGCTGTGTGGAGGTATGGAGGTCATTTGTGAAGATTGTGAGTAGTAGTGGTCCTAAGATAGAATCCTGTGGGACTCCTATAGTTATGGGCAGCTGAGGAGAGAGAGAATTTTCCTATTTCACAACTTGCTACCTGTCAGCTAAGTAGCTTTGGAACCAGGTAAGAGTGGAATTTGAGAGGTGATATTGGTTTATTTTGTTTAGCAAGATTTGGTGCGAGACTGTGTCAAATGCTTTGGACATATCCAAAAAAGAGTTGACACCTGCAGGCCTTCGTTTTTGAGACTGTTTACTGTGTCTGTGAAACAGAGGAGGGCTGTAGTGGTACTATGGTCAGGTCTGAAACCATGTTGAGTAGGTGACAGAATGTTGCTGTCTAGGAGATGTTTTAGCACCTGGGTATGGATGCTTTTTTCTAGGATTTTGGCCAGGGGAGAGAGTATAGCAATGGGTCTGTAGTTATTAAGTTCAGTGGAGGTCCTGCCTTTATGTATGGGTTAACATAGGATATTTTCCAGAGTTTGGGCACATAGTTTTCAACAATTGATCTGTTTATGAGAGTGGAGATTGGGCTAGCAATAGCATTTGCTGTGAGTTTCAAGAATTAGCTGGGGAGTAGGTCGGCTGCTGTTGATGAGGTTTTTAGTTTGGAGAGCATGCTTTTGATTCAAGTGTTAGAAACTGTTTTGAGGGTAAAGCTTGTATTAGTGTTATTTGTGTTGGGGGGGATAGTGAGGTTGGAACTGTCCTGTGATACTAAGGATAGAATTGAGTTCACAAAGTGGGAGTTGAATTGTGTTTTGATGGGAACTTTAGTGTCAGGGGTGGTTGGTTTGGGGGGGGCCTTTTGGGTGGGTTTTAGTAGCTGGTTTATATTTTTCCAAAATTTTGGGGGTTTTGTTGGTATTTAGTTTTTAATGTCCTGTAGTAGGATCTTTTGTCCAGCCTAATGCACTTTTTTGCACGGTTGTACAGTTCTTGGTACTTAGGCTTTGTGTTTCTTTTGTTTTTTTGATAGTAAAGCCAGGCATTGTCTCTGGACTTGAAGATTTGTTTGGTTTCTTTACTGAGCCAGGGGTTTGTAGAGGTTCTAACCTTGATTTTGCGCAATGGAGCGACAGTGTCTAGGTGTTGTAGAAATGTTTTGTTGAAATATGCTACAGCCTGGTCAAGTGGGAGGGTTTTTAGGGGGCTCCAGTCAGTTACAGAGTAAAGTATTGAGGACCTCAGGAGAGAAATGTTTTCTCTAATGGATTTATAGTTAGTGGTTGTGCATATGCTTGTTGTACTACGTATAAGGTACATTATGTTGTGGTCACTTGAGGTGTCTGGGAGACTGCCTGTGTGGTGGTACAATGTGGGGTTGTTAGGACCCAGTCAAGGATGGATTCCCTTTTAGATTTTTTTATCACATCTAGTGGGAATTTGGACTAACTGCGGGTAACCATGAAGATGTATTAGATTTCCTGGTGGTTCTGATATACAGGTGAACCAATCTAGGCTGAAATCCCCCAGAATAAGGTTTTCTTGTGAGTAAGTGGAAGAACACCAGGATAAGAAGTCTTCAAGGCTAGCAGGTGTATTACTAGGTGGAATATAGATCGCAATTGTGGTGATGACCTTTTTAGGATGAAGTTGAAGTTGTGAGATAAGTATGTCCCAATTATTGGGGGAGGGGTAGGAGTTTGGTATTTGACGTAAAGTTAAGTTGGACTTATACAGTAAGGCAGTTCCACCCCCTTTACAAAGTGATCTGTCTTGTCTAATTATTCTGTAGCCAGTAGGGAGAACTTCTGAGTTAGCTATGTTTTTATTTAGCCAGGTTTCTGTTAAAGCAACTGTCTGGGGAGTAGTGTGCTGTTGTGGCCTGGAGTTCAGGTATTTTATTTTTGATACTTCTAATATTAATATTTAGCATTAAAAGTTGGTTGGTTTTGTTGCTGTTGTTGATTTGCCCAGGGATGAAGATAGTAGGGGTATTATGTTCTGCCAATTGCATTGGAGCAGTTTGTGTTTGACAGGATGGATTTGGGCCTGGGTTGGGGTGGATGACCCCACTTATGGTGAGCCTGGTGTTAAAATTGTTACAGATGTTGGAGTTTGGTGATGAGTGTTAGAAATTATTGTGTTTTTTTTTGGAGTAGGAATGAGAGCATATGTGTTTAGTTCTGAATTGCTCTGTTATGTAGTTTAACAGTTTTGGGAGATATTATAATGTGCGGTGTCTGTATATGAGAGTGCATAATATAGTGTTGTGCTACTAAGTTTAGGGATATAGCTAGAGTGATACCTTGTGCAGTTGTAAAGAATTATGAGAAGACAGACTAGACTTAGTTGTGTGAGAGTCATGGTTCTAAAGTTTAAGTTGGTTCTAGGTGGAGGTGTGGATAGGAATTACAGGGTTGCACTCTATGTGGATGCGTAAGTAGTGTGGGTAATGTAATAATGCCTAGTGGGAATGAGAGTGGTTGGGAGTATTTTGTGGTGGAGCAGGTGGGTGTGGTGTAATGTGATCTGACTTGAGGAGCTGTGTGATTGGTGGAGGTGATGTGAGGTTGAGCTGTGGTTGTGGTTGTGGTTGTGATTACTACAAATGTAGAAGTAGTGGGGGTGGGAGGAAATTGGGGACATGGGAGCAGAGAGAGCCCGAGCGTTAGTGAGGGTGAACAGAGCGGGGCAGAGGCCACCAAGATGAGAGTAATGGACAGCAAAAAGTGTTACTTTACAAATCTGAAAACTTTAAACAAATTCCTGAGGTCTAATGGCTTACTAGCAAGCAGAATTCAATTGCTGAAGAGCACTTGTGTCCTGGTGGGAGACTAGTAATTTAAAGATGGCTCCATGCTCAGCAGGATTCTAATATATACTTAGTACTGGAGGGAGGGGGATAGCACAGTGGGTGTAAACCAGGTGGAATGCAAAGAAACCCGTGAAACCCGAAAGGCAATCAGTGGAAATCTATCACTGAAGGCCTGAGAGAGGGGGTGAGTAATAATTCAAACTCTACCTGTAAAGTGAAGGAGACATTGCTCGTCTGAAGACATTGTGTCTGGAATGATGATTTTCTTATTTTAGCCAAACAATTATTACAGACTATTAATCTTGGTGCTCAGAAAATCCTTACTTGAGGGCAGTGTTGGTAAAGAAATTCCTGAGGAAAGTTTGCCAGAGGGTTCTGACCTTGACAAATCGGGTCTTCTGCAGATTCCCAGATACAAAACTCTGATTCTAAGGAAGCTTGATCATCGCTACCTCCTTTGAAGGAATTTCCCTTTCACAGACTATTTTCAGGATGAATAAGGTGTTTTTGTGGGAATAAGTGGATGTTCCTCTGTAACTAAGGAGATAGTAGGAGGTGTTATAAGTGGATATACCTCATTCTACACACATCCCTTCTATTTTGCCAGCTTTGGAGGATGTGCTTAATGCTGCCTGCAGTAATCTTGACCCTTTTAATTTCCAGGCCTCAAAAAAGCAGATAGACTTCATAAAGTACCTCAGGCTAACAGATTCTTGTTTTTTCAGCTTAGATTGGACCCAGCTGCTATTTCATCCTCTTCACCAGCTGGAAACAGACTTTTGGGCAATACTACCCCTTCACCTATGGATAATGTAGATAAGTTATTGGACAGATTTTGTAAGAGAATTTTCTGATGTTCTTCGTGTTTCACTGTTGCAGTCATCACATTTGGGTTATCCCTGCCCAGGGTAGCCATCGGCCAGCCCGAATACCAGAGACTTAGTATTTCTGTGTCGGTTGCTGTCGCTTGAGGACTGACGTCAGGTCGTCAATAGTATAAAGTAAGGCAGCTGACGCCATTGCATCAGTCTTTCTTGCCATGGAGCCTGAAGCATAAGCAGTTCGCTTGAGTGCCGGTCGGCCGCTACCTGAGTTTTTATCTACCTATTTGAAGTTGAAGTCTTCTAAAGCCAAGTACCCCGTTGGGGATCATGTTTTCTTGCACCAACCAATGTCAGAAAAAGTTAATTGTCTTGCCTGTGGAAAGCAAATTACTACACCAAGACTTCCACTCTTAATGCGTCACTTGTTTAGGACCAGACCATAACGTCCCTCGTTGTCGCTTTTGTGCTTTGTTCAACGCCAGAATTATCCGTCATCGGGCCCTTATTGTAGCCAGATATTTTCGTTTACAGTCCTCGAATTGTTATATGGCTTTTGTAAGCCATCTGACAGAACATCTTCCGAGAAAACGTAAAGATAAAGACAGAGACAGACCACACGGGTCCAAACCTACTGATGACGCTTCTGTTAAGCTAGTCATCAGTCCTCTGGCACTCGATGAGGTGCTTTCGCAGCCCCTGATGGCCGCTACCGAGACCCTTTCGGAGTGCAGTATGCTGCAGAACTCTTCTTCGACTAAGGATCCTGCAGTCGTCTCTACCTTGGATGGGTCTGGAGCTGCTGAGCAGGCACCGGTGTCCAAGGAAGTCCTTTGCACTGCCCAATCTCGACACAAATCGATGTCTTTCGCGACTACCATTCTTTCAAAAACGACAGAGTTTCTTAGGCCCAGGGTTCGAACCTCACCCAAGAAACGGACGACCCAGTCTCAGGCGCCTGCTACCTTGCCTTAGTCTCATATGCTTAAAATGGCGGAAGACCTTATCATGCTGATCAGGGGAAGCCAAGCTACCCCCTGCAAAAGGAAAAGAGATCTGTCCCCTGTAGTTTTGTCTGAACAAGAGTCAGATGAATCTGATGCATCTGACTATGAAGACATGCAACCCCTCTCCACTTATGAGGATTCTGATGCAGAGGACTCTGTTCATTCAGCCTCTCCCCCAGAGGATTTTTCCTTTGGGGAAACCCTGCATACTGTAAGGGAGCGTTTCCAGTGGGAGAGTCAGGACTACCCTTAGTCTAAAATGAGACTCTGAATTCCTAGATCTTCCGCAACACAGACCCTTGGCCATCCCCCCAGTCCTGGATGTTGTGGATGATGTTTTCCTTGAATCCAGCTTGACTCCTGACGCCTTACCTCCTGCTCCCGGAAAACCAGACAGGTATTATAGAATCCCTGACTCGCACAAATATCTTTTTAAAAATCCAACAGCTGACCCTGAGGTCATTTCTCAAGGGCCAAAAGGGATTAAAGCAACCTCTGCTAAGAATCCCACTCCCTCAGACAGGGATTCCCGAGCATTGGACAGATGGGGTGAAAAAGTATACACCTCAGCTACTCTTGCAATCAGGCACTAAATTGTCAGTTCCACATACTGAAATTTCAGCAACATACCTTGGAACTCCTTAAATAAAAAAATAACTTCCTTTCCTGCATGGGCAGAATCTAAAAGATTTACAAGACGTAATGCATTCTGCAAGTCAAGTAACTAAACACACTTTGCATTGTGGGTTTGACGCCCCTAGAAGCTTCTTGCAGGGCAACAGTCACTGGATATGTCATTAGAAGACATGCATGGCTTAAGGAACAACCCCTTCCAGACCATGTACAATCTAAATTGTTGGATGCCCCTTTGCACAAAGATAACTTATTTGGCACTAAGGCACAAGAGGTGTTAAAAAAGATGGAAGAAAAAGCAAAATCTATGCATTCAGTTAAGGATTTCTAACAGGTCCAGCCCCCTAGGTTCAGCAAACATTGTCCCTCCAAGCACTGGTCCTTTAATGCTCCAAGTAAACAGGCCCAGCCTACGCCCCGTGGAAACAGACCCCCCCCCCCCAGACAGCTTGACTCCTGACGCCTTACCTCCTGCTCCCGGAAAACCAGACAGGTATTATAGAATCCCTGACTCGCACAAATATCTTTTTAAAAATACCTGTCTGGTTTCCTCCGAGGAGGAGGTCAGCCCCAGGGAATGCAGAGATCTAAGCAGTGGACTACCTCCACTTCAAAACCAGGGAGTTCTAAGCCACCCCATTATGGAAAGAACTCACAATGACTAACCCCCCCTCTGCCTACCTTCACTTACACCTAGGAGGAAAACTCTCCTTTCCCTCAAGCACAAGGACCACTGGGTTCTGAATATTGTGTTTCATGTGTACAAATTTTCTTTCCACACCCTTCCAACCCCAAAAGGGTTCTCAGATCTACCACCAAATCAGTGGGCAGAGGATCAAAAGCAAATCCATTTCTTGCTCTTTTTGAGGGCAATAGAGCATATTCCTGCAGAACAGATAGGCCAAGGCTTCTACTCTAGACTTTTTCTGGTGCCCAGAAAAGAAGGCACCTGGTGCCCCATCCTCGATCTATCCATTCTAAACACCTTCTTGGTGATACCAAAATTCAAAATGCTCACCTTCCAGCAACTGCTACCCATGCTTTCCAGGGACGCTTGGCTAGTCACCCTAGTTCTAAAAGAGGCCTACCACCACATTTCTATCAGGGAATCCTGCAGGAAATACCTCCGCTTCAGGGCAGGATCTCAACTTTTTCAGTTCTTTGCACTTCCCTTTGGCTTATCTACTGCTCCCAGAGTTTTCACAAAATGTCTGGCTCCAGCCATTGCCTTTTGCAGACAAAGAAATATTTAAATTTACCCATACTTAGATGACTGCCTTATTCAGGCAGCCAGCCAGGAAAAGCTGCTCAAGCACCTGGCCTTTGTAAAGACCCTACTATTCTCTCTAGGGTACTCGATCAACAAAGAGAAATCCAAACAGGTGCCCACCCAAAGGATAACCTTCCTGGGAGCAAGTCTGGACACAGCATCCCAGATGGCATACCTTACACCAGAGAAACCAAATTTTCCTGACAGCCGACTTCTTTCAACTAGCCACCGGGCCCCAGCTATCTGCAAGGAAGATCCTGCAAACTGTGTGGTTCATGGCATCTTGCATACTACTCATTCCATATGCCAGACTGCATATGAGGAAACTTCAGTGGTACCTAAAGAGCCTTTGGTGTCAACACTGTCAAGACCTGGAAACTCTTCTGCCTATAATTCCTTGCCTCAGAAAGGACTTTCTTTGGTGGGCAAGAGCATGCTCCCACAACAAGGGACTGCTCTTTTCCCCACCCCTCGCCACCCAGACCCTCACCACAGACGTATCAGACTACACTTGGGGTGCACACCTGGACTGCAGGTGCATACAGGGCCAATGGAGCCCACAGCAAATCCCTCTGCATATCAATCAAAAAAAGATGATGGCTGTGGAGCACGCCTTGATGGCTTTCAAACCCCTTCTCTCTCCAGGGGTTCTGCTGATCAAAACAGACAACACCACTGTGATGTGATACATCAACAAGCAGGAGGGACTCACTCCTACCCTCTCTGCAGGCTGGCCATAACCCTTTGGCTCACAGCCTCTTCCATGCAACTACACCTGTTAGCACAATACCTGCCAGGCTCTCTCAACTCTCTGGCAGACCATTTGCGCAGAAATCTTCTGGACCCACATGAGTGACAACTCAATAGAAGTGCCTTCACCCTAATAACTCAGAAATGGGGAACCCTGATGGTTGACCTCTTTGCTTCCCACACCAACCATCAGTTCAGCAAATTCTGCATCAGGGAGCATCATTGCATGGCTTGGAAAGTGGATCCCCTGTCCTTCCCCTTGGTCAATTTATCAGTCTGTGCCTTTTCTCCCCTACATCTCATCCCCTGGGTACTACTCAGAATAAGGGAGGAAAAACCAAGGACCATTCTTATAGCGCCAGACTGGCCCCGACAACACTGGTACCCCTTGCTGTGTAGCCTCTCCCCGCTGCCTCAATGGCATCTTCCTCAGATTACAAACCTCCTGACCCAGAGGGAAGGGGAATTCATGCATCCCCAATTGCAGACACTCAATTTGGCAGCTTGGCTTATTCCCCAACCCCGAACCAATCTGCCATCCTCAGTAAGCAGGTTCTGGATGTTATCCATGAGGCCAGACGTCCTAGCACCAGAAACTCTTATGCAGATAAATGGAAAAGGTTCTGCACTTGGATCCAGGCAAAGGGAGCCAATACGGCACAGCCCTCCCTCCCTCTCATCCTGGATTATTGAGCTGACCTACTACACAGTGGCCTCTCTTTCTCCTCTATTAAAATTCATGTCTCTGCTATTTCTGCTTATTTTCCCACTGAGCAGCCCCTTTTCTCCACACCCTTTGATCAGACAGTTCCTCAGAGGGTCTAGCAACTTGAGGCCCCCCAGAAGGGCACCAACACCAGCTTGGGACCTTAACTTTGTCTTGGAAAAGCTTACCCTGTCCCCTTTCAAACCAGCTTCTTCTGCAGAGCTAAAATTTCTCTCCTGGAAGACTGCATTCCTTCTGGCCATCACTTCATCCAGAAGAGTCTCTGAGCTGCAAGCACTCATGGCTGTGGAACCATTCATTATCTTCCATGCAGACAGGGTATCCCTCAAAACTAACCCATCCTTGATGCCCAATGTTGTGTCCACTGTGGCTCTCAACCAATCCATTAATTTGCCCACCTTCTTTCGTAATCCTGAGAACAAGGGGGAAAGGATTCTTCACTCTCTAGATGTGCACAGACAGCTCAGATTCTATCTGGACAGGACTAAATCCTTCAGAAAGCCTGATCAATTGCTGGTTAGCTTTGCTACAGGGGCAGAAGGCAAAGCCATCTCTAAGCAAACCATTTCCAAATGGATTGCACACTGCATCTATTTCTGCTACAAACAGCATGGAAAGCCTCCCCCCAGGGGGGTCAGGGCACACTCCACCAGAGCAGCCACCACCTCTGCAGCTTTCCTCAGAGGAGTCCCCACCTGGACATCTGTTCACGCTTTTACCAAGCATTACCACCTGCCTCTCTTCTCCAAATCCAGGGCAGGGTTTGCCTTGTAAGTCTTGGAGGGCATCCTAGCCAGCCCCTAGTTTCCTTGACTGCCTCCACCGATTTCCTCAGGTTTGGAATCTACCCAAATGTGATGACTGCAACAGTGGAACACGAAGAACATAGTACAGTTGTGTACACTTACCATAAATGTAGATGTTGGAGTGTATTCCCTGTCGCAGTGCGGGTTTCCCTCCCTGTCGCAGCCCCTTCTCTCTTTCCCCTTTTATTGCCGTTCTTTCTTGTTATTCTCCTTTCCTTACAAGGCACGTGTTGGTATTTATTTTCCACTGTCCCTGTCGTGTGCGGGTTTCCCTCCCTGTCGCAGCCCCTTCTCTCTTTCCCCTTTTATTGCCGTTCTTTCTTGTTATTCTCCTTTCCTTACAAGGCACGTGTTGGTATTTATTTTCCACTGTCCCTGTCGCAGTGCGGGTTTCCCTCCCTGTCGCAGCCCCTTCTCTCTTTCCCCTTTTATTGCCGTTCTTTCTTGTTATTCTCCTTTCCTTACAAGGCACGTGTTGGTATTTATTTTCCACTGTCCCTGTCGCAGCGGTTTCCCTCCCTGTCGCAGCCCCTTCTCTCTTTCCCCTTTTATTGCCGTTCTTTCTTGTTATTCTCCTTTCCTTACAAGGCACGTGTTGGTATTTATTTTCCACTGTCCCTGTCGCAGTGCGGGTTTCCCTCCCTGTCGCAGCCCCTTCTCTCTTTCCCTTTATTGCCGTTCTTTCTTGCTATTCTCCTTTACAAGGCACGTGTTGGTATTTATTTTCCACTGTCCCTGTCGTGAGCGGGTTTCCCTTCCTGTCGCAGCTTCTCTTTCCCCTTTTATTGCCGTTCTTTCTTGTTATTCTCCTTTCCTTACAAGGCACGTGTTGGTATTTATTTTCCACTGTCCCTGTCGCAGCGGTTTCCCTCCTGTCGCAGCCCTTCTCTTTCCCTTTATTGCCGTTCTTTCTTGTTATTCTCCTTTCCTTACAAGGCACGTGTTGGTATTTATTTTCCACTGTCCCTGTCGCAGTGGGCGTTTCCCTCCCTGTCGCAGCCCCTTCTCTCTTTCCCCTTTTATTGCTGTTCTTTCTTGTTATTCTCCTTTCCTTAAAAGGCACGTGTTGGTATTTATTTTCCACTGTCCCTGTCGTGAGCGGGTTTCCCTCCTGTCGCAGCCCTTCTCTTTCCCCTTTATTGCTTCTTTCTTGTTAGTCTCCTTTCCTTACAAGGCACGTGTTGGTATTTATTTTCCACTGTCCCTGTCGCAGTGCGGGTTTCCCTCCCTGTCGCAGCCCTTCGCTTTCCCCTTTATTGCCATTCTTTCTTGTTATTCTCCTTTCCTTACAAGGCACGTGTTGGTATTTATTTTGCACTGTCCCTGTCGGTGCGGGTTTCCTCCTGTCGCAGCCCCTTCTCGCTTTCCCCTTTTATTGCCGTTCTTTCTTGTTATTCTCCTTTCCTTACAAGGCACGTGTTGGTATTTATTTTCCACTGTCCCTGTCGCAGTGCGGGTTTCCCTCCCTGTCGCAGCCCCTTCTCTCTTTCCCCTTTTATTGCCGTTCTTTCTTGTTATTCTCCTTTCCTTACAAGGCACGTGTTGGTATTTATTTTCCACTGGTGGGGTTCTTCAACCAGGACCTGGCCTCCTAAGTAGGGGTCTCCTGACAAGTTAGGGCAAGAAAAAGTGATGTAATGGCGTTGGCTGCCTTACTTTATACTACTGACAACCTGAAGTCAGTCCTCAAGCGACAACAACCAACACAGAAATACTAAGTCTCTGGTATTCGGGCCAGCCAAGGGGCTACCCTGGCAGGGATAACCCAAATATGATGACTGCAACAGTGAATATACTCGAATGTCTACATTTATTGTAAGTGTACACAACTGTACTTTCTTCACCTTTAGCATACAGAATTCTTAACTACCAGGCACATATGTGAAAGCTTGTTCTATGTTGTGCAGAGAGTTTGAGGGAATACACTGCCCCATCTCTAAGAAGAAAGTGCATTTCTGAATTGTGTTATTTCTAACCTTTCCCAAGTATCTAAGCAGGCTTTGAAGATTGTGCAGTTACTGTGTCTACGGCTGCTGGTGTTAGTTTTGATGAGATGAGCCTGGATATGTATCCAAAACTTTGTTGTTGAAATGAAGTCTGAAATTTTGAATTCTTTTACATAGGGAGGTTTTGTTTATCCCACCTGCTACTCGGGTCCTCATGCATTTTGATGAAAGAAGGAAATTCATTTAGAGTGTGTCTAAGAATTTTGAAATCCCCCATTACAAATCTCTGAATTTTTTTGCTCTCTTTACGAAGCAAAACAAGCAGTCCCTGACACCACCTGTCAAACAGAGCAGTATGGGAACAAAAAGAAAGAGTGAAAAAGTGGGGTGGGGACTGACAGTCTAATACTTCAGAATGAAAATGCCAGAGTTCTGTTCCCCTTCCCTCCTATTCCTACCTCTCTAAATCTTTCCCAGAAACTAGCTGTTAATATTTCTCTGTCTGTCCCAGAAACTAGTTGTCAGTGTTCCAATTTGGCAACAGATCATATCAGTCTCCGGGGTGATAAAAATGTGTCAGTAAAGTTGCAGTTAACACTGCATTACAGATACCTCCTTTTGGTAGGAATATTTCACCTCCCTCCGAACCAAAGTATTTCCTCATATCAGCACTTGCTCTCCTTAGGAGGCATAGATCCAGTGTCTTTAGTTCAAAGGCGGAAAGGTTTCTACCGCAGAATTTTTCTGGTTCCAATGAGAGAGCTTTCATGGAGTCCACTTCTAGATTTTTTTTTCTCATTCTGTTTGTGAAGGTATCGAAATTCAAAATGCTGTTAACTCCCATTCCTCCTTTGAATTTTATGGTAACATTAGATCTAAAGGATGCCTGTTGCATCCCCATAGTCACAGGCTTCAAAAAGTTCCTGATATTCTCTGTGGCCGAGTAGTTTTCTGCATTATTTTTTAGGTTATGTGCAGCTCCAAGACTGTTTACAGAATGTCTCTCTGCAGTTGTAGCTCACTACACAATGCACGGCGTTCACATATCTCTGCAGTTGTAGTTCACTACACAATGCACGATGTTCACATATCTCTGCAGTTGTAGCTCACTACGCAATGCACTGCATTCACATATTTCTGCAGTTGTAGCTCACTATGCAATGCACGCCATTCACATATTTCTGCAGTTGTAGCTCACTACGCAATGCACGGCGTTCACATATTTCTGCAGTTGTAGCTCACTACGCAGTGCACAGCGTTCACATTTTTCTGCAGTTGTAGCTCACTATGCAGTCCACTGCATTCACATATTTCTGCAGTTGCAGCTCACTACGCAGTACACGGCGTTCACGTATTTCTGCAGTTGTAGCTCACTATGCAGTGCAAGGCATTCACATATTTCTGCAGTTGTAGCTCACTATGCAGTGCACGGCGTTCACGTATTTCTGCAGTTGTAGCTCACTACGCAGTGCAAGGCATTCACGTATTTCTGCAGTTGTAGCTCACTACGCAGTGCACGGCGTTCACGTATTTCTGCAGTTGTAGCTCACTACGCAGTGCACGGCATTCACGTATTTCTGCAGTTGTAGCTCACTACGCAGTGCACGGCATTCATGTACTTCTGCAGTTGTAGCTCACTACGCAGTGCACGGCGTTCACGTATTTCTGCAGTTGTAGCTCACTACGCAGTGCACGGCATTCACATATCTCTGCAGTTGTAGCTCACTACACAATGCACGGCATTCACATATGTCTGCAGTTCTAGCTCACTACACAATGCACGGCATTCACATATGTCTGCAGTTGTAGTTCACTACACAATGCACGGCGTTCACATATCTCTGCAGTTGTAGCTCACTACACAATGCACGGCATTCACATATGTCTGCAGTTCTAGCTCACTACGCAATGCACTGCGTTCACATATTTCTGCAGTTGTAGCTCACTACGCAATGCACTGCGTTCACATATTTCTGCAGTTGTAGCTCACTACGCAATGCATGGCATTCACATATTTCTGCAGTTGTAGCTCACTACGCAATGCACGGCATTCACATATTTCTGCAGTTCTAGCTCACTACGCAATGCACTGCGTTCACATATTTCTGCAGTTGTAGCTCACTACACAATGCAGTGCGTTCACATATTTCTGCAGTTGTAGCTCACTACGCAGTGCACGGCATTCACATATTTCTGCAATTGTAGCTCACTACGCAGTCCACTGCATTCAGATATTTCTGCAGTTGTAGCTCACTACGCAGACCACTGCATTCACATATTTCTGCAGTTGTAGCTCACTACACAGTGCAAGGCGTTCACGTATTTCTGCAGTTGTAGCACACTATGCAGTGCACGGCATTCACGTATTTCTGCAGTTGTAGCTCACTACGCAGTGCACGGCGTTCACGTATTTCTGCAGTTGTAACTCACTACGCAATGCACGGCGTTCACATATGTCTGCATTTTGTAGCTAACTGCACAATGCACGGCGTTCACATATCTCTGCATTTTGTAGCTAACTGCACAATGCACGGTGTTAACATATATCCGTGTTTTAGATAACTGACTTGTCCTTGCACAGCCTTTCCCAGATGTCAGGAGTCCTTAACTTGGGGTTATAGCTATTCTCACCAATCTGGTGTTTCATAGAAATGCACAAAAATCCTCTCAACTCCATCACATAGGATTGGGTTTCTGGGCTGTTTTCCAGACGCACCTCAGCAAAAGGCTTTTCTTTCACAGGAAAAGTTGAATTCTCATCTGGAAACTTTCCTGAGCATTTCCAAACAGTCTCATTCTTCCACAACAGAATGTCTCTGGATCCTAGGGGTTCATGGTTTCAGTGATTCCTCAAAAGATTCTTCATGAGAAAATTTTGTTAGTTTGTATATAAAAAAAAAATACATGGACCCAGCATTTTCACCCTCTGGAATTTCAGATTTTGTCTAAAGCACCTGGACTGGTGGAGACAGCAAATGGCCTTATGTCCAGGTATCCCCTTTTATCCTTAGATCCCAAGTCGATCCATAACTACAGATGCCTCAGATTGTTCTTGGGGAGCACCATGGGATAAAGGTGCAAGGCCTCTAGAACTCTTCAGGAAGACCAAATCACGTAAATGTCAGAAATGTTAGTTGTGAGCTGTGCCTTAAAATCTCCATCATCTCTGGGCCCTAAAACCTCTTTAGGTGATTAGATCACAGTGATATCATACATAAACAGGGGGACACCAGATTCTACCGTCTGTGCAGACTGGCCATGACTGTTTGGGAGGTACCTCTATAGCCCTTCTTAACACCCCCCCCCCCCACAGCATCGCACATTCTGCCAGATCAAAATACAGTGGCAGACAATCGAAACAGGAAGAGAAAAGACTCTCACAAATGGAAATTGAATGAGGAGGTCTTCAGGAATTGATCCATTTGTGAGGAACACCTCCAGTAGATCTGTTTGCCTCCTTTCAAAACAAACAACTAAGCAAATTCTTCAAAAGAACACATTGCTAGCAAGTATGGAAAACAGGTGCATTTTCATTCCCTTGGTCACTGATGTACCTTTATGCAGTCCCCCTTTTCATTGCTTATCCAGGTAATTCTGAAGATTGGAAAGACTATATCCAAAAATCATTGTGGTGACTTCCTTTTTCCCCAGGCAACATTGGTTCTCTTTTCTTACAGGATTGGGCAATGGCAATTACCACAGGCTTCTACACAGAGTGGACCTACTACATAAGAGAAGGGGAGTTTGATACACGCCATTATGCCATTCTCAAACAACTTCAACTGCCTGCCTGGATAAGTCCGTTCTGAATCCTTTTAGGGACCTCTTTCGTGAGGATGTGCAGAAAGTAGTAAAGCAGGCAAGAAAATCTGCTGCTAGGAAATTTTAAAAGTGGCAAATGGAAAAGATTTTCTAATTGGTGTTCCCCATCAGGGATTATGTAGCCCAGGTCTGAAATATTTGTGCGAGGTGGGCCCCATCAGGGATTATGTAGTCCAGGTCTGAAATATTTGTGCGAGGTGGGCCCCATCAGGGATTATGTAGCCCAGGTCTGAAATTATTTGTGCGAGGTGGGCCCCATCAGGGATTATGTAGCCCAGGTCTGAAATATTTGTGCGAAATGGGCCCCATCAGGGATTACATAGCCCAGGTCTGAAATATTTGTGCGAGGTGGGCCCCATCAGGGATTACGTAGCCCAGGTCTGAAATATTTGTGAGGTGGGCCCCATCAGGGATTACGTAGCCCAGGTCTGAAATATTTGTGCGAGGTGGGCCCCATCAGGGATTACGTAGCCCAGGTTTGAAATACTTGTGCGAGTTACTTTTCCTTTGTTCTTTCTTATTCGTCTGTCAAGCTTCATCTTGAGACCATTTCAGCATCTCTCCATGGGTCTTTCGCCTTCATCTATTGTTTTTGGTAAAGCATTTTCTGAAGGGAGTTTTGCATTTTAGGTCCTGTAGAAAACAGGTGACTCTCTAAAGTTAACTATGTTTCCCTTGGAATCAGCCCATCAGGTGCACTTAAAACTTATTATATGGAAGATTGTGCTCCATGTTTCTGTCTGCAAGAAGAGTATCTGAGTTGTAAGAGTTTTACCGTCTTGTGGGTAAATGCTGTCTGGTCTTCCATTAGATAGTCACATTAAGAACAAGTCCTTCATTTATGACCAAGGTTGTTTTAGGGTTTACAGTGGATCAAGCCATCAGTGTTCTATCCAGATCTTCAGAATTAGGGACAGAGCATTCTGCTACTGTGGATGTACATAAGCAGCTCAGGTGTTGTCTTTTATTTTTTCCAACAAACATCTTTATTAAATTTTCACACATTACACAGACAATCTTACATTTATACAAATGAAAAACAAACAACATGACACCACTTTAGTTGCAAACAGTATTCATCACAAACACCATTGGAACAACTGTAGTTGCAAACAATATACATCACTTGTAGTCTATGCAGTCATTGTCAATAAAGCATTATAGTGCTCATTCAAATACTGCCTCTTAAACCGCGTTCCTGCTGTGCATATATTTTTCCCACAATTCCCATTTTTTCCTATGTAGTTTGCTCCTTCCCTTTTCTAAAGATCCCAATTCCAGTTGTTTTATCTCTGTTACTATATTCACTACTTTTAGGAAAGTTGGTCTACACTTTGATTTCCATTTTCTAGTAATCGCTTTTTGGCAGCTACCATAATTAGCCTCAGCAGTACTTTACTATGTCTAGACAATTCTGATTCTATATCATAGCTCAAAAAATCATCTCCCAAGTCCGTCCAATGTGCTCACCCAGCATCTCTGACTGAGCGGTCTGCAGGGAATCCCTAAAGTCTGCCAGCTTATTATACTCCCAAAAGATATGTTCCCAGCCACCTTTTTCCTTCCCTGTCACACCTCCAGCACTTGCTATCCACCTGAGGAAAATTCTTTAGAGTAAACTAGGGGTATAAAAATAGCTATGTAAACCCTTTCAGGCAAAGATCCTAAATCTTCTAGACTTTGTTGCATATTTGGGAGATATATACATATATCCTCCCATTGTCTGTTTGTGAATTGCTTATCTGATCTCTCTTCCCAATCCATTCTAAGCTCCTCTGATTGATTCTTATAATCATCATGCAGTATTTTATACGTTTTACTAATTATACCTTTTATAATGGCTGCTTCTGTTCTAGATTTTATTAGAAACTCTACCAATGCTGGTCTTTCATTTAGCGTCCTCCTGTTTCTTTCTTTGCCTATACTCTGATATCAATCTTTGATAAGGAAAGCAATCTCTAACCTGCAGTCTAAATAAATTCTTGGCCTCTTCCAATTCTATTACCTTTCCCTTTCTAGTTATTTGCCTTGTCTACCTCTAACCTGGGCATATTTAATTCTTCCGTAAACATTTCCATTTGTACCTTTTCTTGATTTCCATATTTTTCTGCTTTGTACAAACTTTCATAAAATTTCCTAAATATTTCTAATATTTCTACAGGGTCTCTTTGTTGTTTTCCTTGTTATAGTAGTAGACCCCTAACAAGCAGCATACCCCAAGGACTGGTCTTGGGGCCTCTATTGTTTGGGATGTACTTTCTGAGGTGCAAGCCAAAACTACTGGTCTGTGGCTGACCAAGTTTGCAGGTGACTGCAAGCTGGGCACTGTCATAAATTCCTCTAGTGATGTGAACATCCTCCAAGAGTGCCTTAACCAAATTAATGACTGGTCCTAGAAGCATGGCCTCAAACTGAATGCCAAGAAATGCATCATTATCTCCATTGGGAAAAATGGTGTCCCCCACTAATTATCACATTATTAACAACGTACTAAGCACGCAATCGGTCGTTGAGGGGCTTGGGCACCCAGGTTGAAAGCAACCTGACTTTTGACCACCATGTTGGCACCATTGTACAGAAGGCTTTCTACATGGCTCACCTCATAAGTAAGGGTATTTCATCCAGGAACCAGGAGATCATAACATCCCTGTACTCCTCCCTTATCAGACCCATTATCGAGTACACTGCCCCCTTTGGCATGTACCTTGCTAAGTACATGCAGCAGTTGGAGGGACCACAGAGGTTCTTGAACATGAAAATCCAGGGTCTCAAACACCTGTCCTATACAGATAGGCTCAAAGCCATGTCCCTCTACTCAGTCTTGTACAGACTGCTCAGAGTTGACCTGTGTCTGGCATACAAGGCTGTCTCAGACTCTGCCTTGATGGAGTTGCTGCATATCTGTAAATCAAACTCCACTCACGCAAACCACATGCAAGGTCTCAGCCTGGTCTGTGACATTAATAGAACTTGTTGGAGGGATATATTTGTGTCCTAACAACACTCATCTGTGGAATACACTTCCTCTCCATTTCAAGCAGAGTACCTCACTAGCCCACTTTAAGAGAAACCTGGGCGATTGGATGGGAAACGGAAAATGCACCCCTGGAATCCCACCTATGTTCCCTGCTATTCAGGGAAAATTAGTGCTGACTGTGGGAACATGGGTGAAATCCTTGGCTAGGCTTATAAGGGCTTCTGGGCCAATAGCCTTGTATTGTCCTATGAACCTATAGGCTTCCTAAGCTTGGTGACAGCCTTTTCCACTTTCTGTTGCCTTAGTTGTTGTGCTAAAATTTTTTGTGCTCTAAAATTATCAAGAAACAGTTGCTTAACAGCAGTCTTTCTTAACTCGTGCATATTATCGAAGTAATCCCTTATTTTCTGTTTAGCATTCTGCAGTGGCTCCTTTTCTTGTTCTGAGAGATTCCCCGTTTTCAATACTTTAACATTTCCTTCTAAATAAATCTTGTTACTGTTTAACCATATTTCCCATTCCTTTATTTCCACCCTAGTCTTAAACTCCAATTTAATTTTATCCCACTCTGTAGCCATGTTTTCAGAAGAAAATTCTATCTTCTCTAGTAGCTCCTGAATTAATTCCAAAACCCATTCCTTGAATTCCTCTCTTTTCAACGGATAGATGGGAAAGCGCCATCATCTCAATTTTATTTCATTGCCTTGAGTTTTTATTTTAATTATTACTAGTGCATAATCTGAAATTGTTACTGGGTTCATTTCAAGACCTTCAATTAAGTGCACATGTTCCTGTGAGATATAAAATCTGTCTAGCCTAGCCCCGTTTTTGTACCTCTGTAAGTAATATGTAAAATCACTCCGAAATCCTAGTACTGAATTCACATCTTCCATGCCAAGTATTTTCATAAATTTCTTCAAAAATCTACTCTCCTTGGTTATATTTTCCCTTCTAGGCCCCCCAGGTACATCTTCACTGTTGCAAGTCAAATTCCAGTCTCCACCTCTAAATAATATTACTTGCTGAAAGCTGATAATGTCTCCCAGAATTTTCTTAAGCTCCATTATAGCAGTTTTAGGGGAGATATAAATGCATGGCAGTGTAATCCTCCTCCCTAGCCAGTAGCCTCCTAGTACTATGATTGGAACTCCTCTTGCATTAATATACGCACTCCTCTTTTCCTTTGCCACAGACATTCTGCTGAATAACCATCCTGAAAACCTTTATCAAATTCACATGTTCAGTTCTTTCCAGGTGCATCTTTTGTAGCATAGCTGTTTGCACTCTACATTTTTTAATATAATTCACTATTCTTTCTTTATCTGTACGACCATTCAGATTAAAAGACATTACAGAAAGCATAATTTTTTTATATAGTTATTATTATCACCTTTTATGTATAACTGTTTTTTGTTAAATGTCTAGTTCTAGCTTTTATATTAACATGTATATACCGTTTGACAGGTTGGTCATGTTAACATGTATATACTGTTTAGCAGGTTGGTCTTTTATACAGTTGTTTCTTGTCATATCCACTTGTGCCTATGCCACATCTTACATAACTTTTTTTTTTTTGAAAGCCCATAAACAGAACAAACACCCCCCCCACCAAAACCCCATTAACTTAATAATAAACGGCACAAAGCTATGTACATCTTCAAATATTGAAGTTTTTGCTTCCTAATAAGAATATAAATTCTAAGTTGATAGCTACACATACAGGCTAAAGTTAAGGTTAGTCATGCTAAGACGAATGGTCTTTATGGCTTTCCCAGTTGAATAAACGTGAATGCTTTCAGTAAGGACTTTATCCAAGGTATTTCTTTTTATCAAATTGTCTTCTCATGACATGCAAACCAGACACAAAATTGTAAGGGTACCTGTTTATCAGAAAAAAAAAAGCCTTAGAATATTCAGTATTCTTTTTCATTTACATGCTTTGTAATAAACTTGTTCCTGGATAATGCTTAGGGTGTTAACCCAATCACAAGCATGAGAAAACCCAATCACAAGCATGAGAAAACCCAATCACAAGCATGAGAAAACCCAATCACAAGCATGAGAAAACCCAATCACAAGCATGAGAAAACCCAATCACAAGCATGAGAAAACCCAATCACAAGCATGAGAAACCCAATCACAAGCATGAGAAAACCCAATCACAAGCATGAGAAAACCCAATCACAAGCATGAGAAAACCCAATCACAAGCATGAGAAAACCCAATCACAAGCATGTGAAAACCCAATCACAAGCATGTGAAAACCCAATCACAAGCATGAGAAAACCCAATCACAAGCATGAGAAAACCCAATCACAAGCATGAGAAAACCCAATCACAAGCATGAGAAAACCCAATCACAAGCATGAGAAAACCCAATCACAAGCATGAGAAAACCCAATCACAAGCATGAGAAAAGCACACAGATTTTTCTTTTGTCACACACTCTTAACCAGACCCTTCCCCCCATCTCCTCCCCTCCTCCTTTTTCTTTGTTTTCCCATGCAATGCCTACGTTTCTTAAAACTGAACAAAGAAAAAGAGAGAAGGGTGAAAGGAATGGGAAAAAAACAAAACAAAAGCAACTGTTTATATTAATATCCCCATGTGTTTTAAACTGAGAACATTTTACTTCAGGTCTAATTGATTTTGTATCATCTTTAAATCTGCATTGCATGAGTTACTAACCAACAAAGAAAAAATGTGGATTGCCAAATTGGGAGCCTTATTTTCACCTGGGTTGAATGACCAATTTTAACAACTTGAAAACAGTTTATCATACATATATATTTATCTCACTGTATTTTTGTCATATATAGTTATTTTGTTACATACTAATTTTTGAAGTCTAGCTATATAATATTTTTATCTATTAGAGGGCGCTGCAACATTGGGTATAAATTAATGTGTGTAATGAGTGTCTTCCATGTATCATTTTTGTGGTGTGGTCACTGAAGAAGGCGTTTGTCGAAACCGGTATGACCCCACTGGGGCAATTTTTCATGGAAGAATGATGGAATAAAAACATTTTGCTGGAGGCTACATTGGAGTGCTGGCTTTTCTGTTGTCCAGTTTCTGTTTATCCGATTGTCTCCATGGAGACATGAATACCAGCTGCAGAAATGCTACTTGGTATACTTACATGCAACTGCTAGAAAAAAGCCTCATATTATTCAATATATTTTTTAATTTACTTGCTCTTTGCCTCTCTTAAAACAAAGGTCCTTAATCAGTCATTTCCCCATGCAAGAATGAAAAAAGCACATTAATTTGAACTTTGCCATGCCTTTTTAACCAGGCTCCCTTTTTTGATCATTTCATTGCCTGTATTTCTCAAAACTGTACAAGAAGAAAAAGAGAAGAGGGGAGAAAAATAAAAATACCTGTTTACAATCCAATTACACTTAAAAATAGCATGCAAAAAGAAAACCATGCACCACAAATACAGTGCTGTTAAGAAAAGAAAGTGTTTCTTTACTTAGTTAGCATTCTCCCCTCTCTTCCCCTCCTCAGAAGCATTTTTCCAAACAGTGACATGAAGTAGGGCATACACTTTGAGTCCCCCACACATCAAACACATATTGAAAAAGTCCAATATTTCAAGATTTTCTTGTTCTGTCATATGTCACAAATATAATTATTGCATTGTAATCCCACATTGTTACTGATTTTTTTCACTGTTGTTCTCCATCACCCAAATCCTGTCTCTGCTTCATTTCCAATGTGCTCTCAGATCTTCTAGTCAACTCTTGTGCTGCCTTCCTTTTCTCCATCTTCCGTTGAAATACTGGAAAAGGTTTCACAGGTATAGTCTCTGTGGTCTTTATTACCAGAAGAACAAAAAGCAGAATCTCCTTCTGTTTCACAGCTCAGTTTTTGTTGAACACTTTTGTATTTCATCCTTAGCATGCACTTCATCAAAAAATGATTTTGTCCCTACAGGGAAGAATAGCTTGAATACAGCAGTTTGAATCTGACACCTGCATCTCGACATTTTTTGAATAGTGGAAAGAATTTACTTTTCTTTTGCCTGGTGTACAATGAGTAATCATTCTCCACAAATACTCTGCTGTCTCCTACTTTTAGTATTTTGTCCTTCTTCCACAATTTTGTTAGAATCAACTTCTGCTGGTAGGATTGCATCCTTACTGTTACAGGTTTAGGTTGCTTTCTTAAAGCCAAGTTTGGAACATACACACAATGTGCCCGTTCAACTCTCAGTTCCTGCTGTGGAATACCAGTCCAGTTGCTTATTTGTGCTTTCATAAAATTAATGCAGTCTGTTCCTTCCAGCATCTCGGGTATAACTGAAAATCTCAGGTTTTCCCAAGATGCTTTGCCCTCTAATTCTATTATTTTTGAAACCTCTCTTCCTGAGCAGTCTCATATTTAGCCAGCCTTTTTTTTCATTTCGACGTCTGATTTTTGCAACTTTATCATCTCATTTGAATATCTGTTTAAAACTTCTTCCATTTGTTCCAGCCTTTTGTTTGCGCTGATCTACCAGTGTTTTGTTTATTTTAACCAGGTCTACATGCAGTTGTCTTGTATCTTCCTTTTGGTTATTGGAAGTCATGTCTGAAGGTTGCTTTACTTTTTGCTGAACAGCTGCAGAACTCTCCCCTGGCAGTTTTTCCACACTTTTTGTAGCTGTTTTTTTTCCAGGTCTTCTGTGTTTCTTTATTCATGGCATCCAGGCAGTGTACTTACCAGCCATTTACTAAAATTCACCCATAAGCACAAGCCTACTTGCTTTCTTTGCTGAGTTTCTGTTTTCATACTGGGAGAGCTAGAAACAAGCTGTTACTCAGTGTGCAGCCATCTTGGAAGTCCAGCCCAGGTATTGTCTTGTCAGAACTAAGTCTTTTAGAAAAGCAAATCAGCTAGTTATTTCTTATGATGGTACAAAGAAAGGACAACCCATGTCAAAACAGACTATATCAAGATGGCTGTCCTTAGCTATTGCTTTTTGTTATACCCACGGCATGTCTGTTCCAGGCAGTATCAAGGCACAGTCTACTAGAGCTTTGACTTTTATGAAGACATACTAGAGAGGGCCAGACTCTAGAAACATTATAGAAGCAACAACATGGTCCTTTATAAATACTTTTACAAATCATTGCAAACTGGATTTTCTTTCTAGACCGAGGACAGGTTCCTGGATCCTTATCTTTCCTCATTCCAAGTTGGATAGGATTTGGTAATCAACCCATATAGTTAAAGACTACTGTAGCAGTGAAAAGGATGAACATAGTACAGTTGTACAAGTTGCTC
Source organism: Protopterus annectens (assembly GCF_019279795.1). Lineage (NCBI taxonomy): Eukaryota > Metazoa > Chordata > Ceratodontiformes > Protopteridae > Protopterus > Protopterus annectens. Next base: position 149,006,906 of record NC_056748.1, on the reverse strand, counting down.
TTACCCATAACAGTTTACATTTGAATTCCTCACTGCTGCAGTAGCTGCACCCACCCACCACCTCCTATTTCTCTGTATACCTAGTTGTTGTGATATAAACTTTTTCATTAAGGTTATATATTTTAGATTTTCAGAATGAATAAGCTCTGTTTCTCTCTTTGTGGGCAGGAAAGTCTTTAAGTTGTGTGCACAATGACTGCTGATTTCCCTCCAGTGGGCTGACCAGTCAGCAGCCAGAGTGTAGATAGCCAGAGCTTTGTAAAGCCAACTGGTTATTGTATCCTGGACAGGATACAATCGTACAGGAACAAAGTCCAAGCCATGTACCAATTTGCCATTCCTGTCCTAGCTTACAGTTTTGAAGTGATTGACTGGCCCCAAAAAGGTGTTGGATAGGTTGGACAGGAAAACAAGAAGGATGCTTCATGCCCATCAAATGATGTATAAAAATCAGTTCATACCAAGATTATATATTCCCTGTCCTGAAGGAGGTGTGGACCTTCTCGAAATTGATTACATGTATAGATCTGCAATCGTGGGACTGCATACATATCTGCTGACCTCACAAGACCCAAATGTAGTGAAAGTTTGAAACATGAGGCGAATAAGTCTAAGATGACTTCCCTGCTTAGTTTAACAGAAGCACATGGACGTCAAGTGTGAATGGAAATCCAACCAGAAGTAGATAAAAATCAGGCAGAAACTGAATGTGCCAACAAATGAAAGAATATAAAGTGAAGGATCAGATGAGAAGGCAAGAAAAGTGGAAAATGCATAAATATACTTGCAAGTGCAGAACATTCTTGGAACAATCTTGTGTTGATCAGGATCAAATGCAGGAATGATTAAGGAGAGGTGAATTTAAACCAAAAGACAAAAGGTTAATATTGGTGGCCCAAGATAGTGGACTATGTACACGTTGGTTTAGAAAGTCCATTGAACATGTGGGAGAAACAAAAAATGCAGGTTTTGTAAAAACAGAATTGAAAACAGTTGCACATCTTGTTGCTGGTTGTGATATACTAATAGTAGAAGGACTGTATACCGAAAGGCATAATAATGTGGCAAGACTGTTGCATTGGGGACTCTGCAAACATTATAATATTGAAGTAGCTGGAAAACACTGGAAACATGTAAGCATTATAGAAAGTGATGAGGCTTATATCACCAGGGGATCACCCATTACTGACAATTCAAAAAATATATGCGAGAAAACCAGATATAGTAGTCCATGAAAAGAAGACAAAAGTAGCATTGATCAGTGAAATTGCTACACCCACTGACTACATTGTCTTACGTACAGAGAGACAAAAGGTAATACAAAATACCAGGATTTGTAGGCAGAAACTAGGGTAGTGTGGCAGGAGGATACCCAGACAGTTCCCATAGTAGTAGGAGCAACAGGTCTTATAAAAAGAATTTACAATCATACTTAGATATGTTACCAATACATGTACCTCTGTGCGAATTGCCGGAGGAGTCATTACTGGCCACATTGCAGGTGCTGCAAAGAGCACTTCTGGCTAACATCAAAGATTGAAACAATACTAATTTCATGAAATTATTCATACTTTGACTTAAGAATGGGGTCCGTTCCCATCACGGTATTAGACACCCAAAAAGGAGGCAAAAACAGTAACATCTCTAACTACCGCCCCATAACTATCTTCTGCCCAGTCTCAAAACTTCTGGAAAAATGCATCCACCTTCAGCTTATGCCATTCCTAGCCAATCACCAACTAATCACTCCAACCCAACATGGCTTCTGACCTGGCCATAGTACTGTCACTGCCCTTCTCTCCTCCTTATTCACAATAAATCTTGTCCGTGACTCTGGAAACATAGTATCAACAGTTCTACCAGATTTGTCCAAGGCATTCAATACCATCTCCCACACCCATCTCTTGAACCATCTTTCTGACCTTAATGTCTCCCAGAATACCTTATCCTGGTTCTCAAGCTACCTCTCCAACAGGTCTCAAGCTGTGAAATGGGAGAAAGGCATCTCAACCTTCCTTCCTACCCCCACTGGGGTACCCCAGGGATCCATACTCGGTCCAATGCTATTCAACATCTTTATTAATGATTTCCACAAAGCCATACCCAACACCAAAATTGTACAATATGCAGACGATTCAACTTTAGTCTGCTGCGCCTCTAACCTCCCAGAGCTTCAAACAGTGACCCAAACTGCTTTCTCCACCACTGAAAACTGGATGCTCCAAAACCACCTCTCGCTAAATGCCAATAAATCCAAATTACTATTATTCTGTCCCTCAGAAGCTTCCCCTGTTGATAAAAACTTGTTCCAAATTATTAGCCAAAACAACTCTACTATAGAGGTTGTTCCCTTTACTAAACTACTTGGGGTTATTATTGATGAACACCTAAAATTCGACACTCACATCCAGCAAAACATTAAGAAAACCCATATAAAACACAGGAACATCCACTTTCTCTCTCCTTCCAGTAGACAAACTCTCGCCACTACCTATATACTTCCCTCAATAATATATGGCGCTCCTCTACTAACAAACGTATCTCCCCCTCTTCTCCAAATTGGAAGTCTGTTATAATAAAATTTCTAAATTTGCAACCAAAGCCAAATTCTCCTCCCATCATTGTACTGCCCTTCATTTGTTAAATTGGCTTGAACTCTCCAACCATCTAGACTACCTCCAAATTACTACAGCCCACAGACTAATTTTTCAACCTACCAAGTGCCCAGCACTAACCAACATCCTTCAACCTTACACCCCTCAGAGAACTCTTAAGATCTACTCAGCAAAACCTAATCACTGTCCGCAAACCCAATCAGCCTGCTGGTCAGCTCCTATCTTTTTCCTTAGCTAAAAGAATGGAATTCTCTTCCTTCCTCTCTAAGGACTTGTGCAAACTTTAAAACGCAGCTACATTCCTACCTTTCCTCTAACAGAAAATGCAACTGCACTCTCCCCACCTAGCCTAATAATCTATCCTCCCCTTAAACTCCTGACTATCTCTGAGTACAAGCTAACCTAACATAAATGTACATATTGTAAATAACATAATTATACATATTATAAATAACCCCTCCCACCGTTTTTTTATTTTTTTTCTCTCTTTTCCTTCTAAGTCTTTATTCTCCCTCTCAATTAAGTTACCACTGCCATCCTAAATATTTAGGTACTATATAATCAAAAGAATTTATTCCTGATGTTCATCGTGTTTCACTGTTGCATTCATTACACTTGGGTTATCCTGCTGGCAGGCTACCCGCAGTCGGCCTGAATTCCAAAGTCTTGGTCCAGCGTCAGTTGCTGTCGCTTCCTCCCTGACGTCAGTGCGCCAGGGGTATAAAAGATACAGCCAACGCCATTTTCTCCAGTCTTTCTTGCCGTGCGGTGCCAGAAGCAAAAGCAGTTTGCAAGTGCCAGCTGGCCGACTCCTGCGATTTTCGAAATTGAATTTCAGATCCGAAGTATTCTTTAAAGCTAAGTACCCCGTTGGGGAAACTTTTTTCTTGCTCCAGACCGATGTCAGAAAAAGTTAACAATTGTATTTCTTGTGGGGAAGCAAATACCTCATAAGGATTTTCATTCTTACTGTATTCCTTGCCTAGGCCCTGACCACGACGTTGCTAGTTGTCGGTTTTGTGCTAGATTTAACCAACGCACTATTAAGCATCGGTACGATTTTGCTTTTCATTACTTTGGCCGAAGGTTTAACTACATAATGCCGTCGGAACAGCCGACGACCGGAGTTCATAAAAAGCGCAAGGAAAAAGAAAAGGACAGGCATCCGAGGTCCAAAACTGACAACGAAGCCTGTTCTAGGCCAGTCGCCGGTTCTCAGTGAGGCGCTTTCGCAGCCCCTGACACCCGCTACCTCAGAGCCACAGGCCGCCTCCGACTCCCACGTGGAGACAGCTAGGCCTCTGGATACTCAAGGTATTGGGCCTTCGGAAACTAATCCCTCAGATGGGTCCGGAGCCGCTGAGCAGGCATCGGCTTCTGAGGGTGTCTTCAGACCTACACAGCTCTATATCAAGCCAACTTCAGCATCAGAGACAAAGACTAAAACTGTTTTAAAGACAAGGCAACAAGTACAGCATTCTCCAGGACAAACTTCTATGCCTAAGAAACAAATGCTCAAAATGGCTGAAGACCTAATTACTTTGATCAGGGGTTCCGATCCCCCTCCTGATAAGAGGCCTAGGCAAGATACTGAATAGGATTCCTCTGATCAGGTTTCCATTTCCTCTGACTCCTCTTCAGAACATGGATACTCTATTCCTCCCTATGAGGATTCTGATGCTGAAGAATCTATTCCTTCAGCTTCTCCTCCTGAGGATTACTCATTTGGGGAAACCTTGCATACCATGAGGGAGCATTTCCACTGGGAGAGCCAAGATTATTCTGATTCTAAGAAAAGGCTCAGAGACTTTCTTTTACTACCTCAGCACAGACCTCTTGCTATTCCTCCTGTTCTAGACATTGTAGATGATGTATTTTCAGAGTCCGGCCTGTCTCCCAACTCTTTACCTCCTGCACCTGTTAAGTCAGACAGATACTGTAGGGTTCCAGATTCTCATAAATTTCTATATAAAAACCCTGCAGCTGACCCAGAAACTATTTCACAGGGTCCCAAAGGGGTCAAGGCTGCTACTGCAAAAAACCCTGTCCCCTCAGATAGAGATTCTAGGGCACTGGACAGATGGGGAAAAAAGTTTACACTTCTGCTACCTTGGCTGTAAGGGCTTTAAATTGTCAGTTTCATATGCTTAAATATCAGCAATACTTAATGTCTCTGTTAAAACAGAAAATGTTGACAAATTCTGAATGTGCTGAGAACAAAGAATTGCAGGATTTATTGCATGCAGCTCAACAAGTGGGAAAACATACTTTGCAATGTGGTTAGGATTCACTGGAGGCCTCTTGCAGGGCCGCTGTAACAGGTTCTGTCATTAAAAGGCATGCTTGGTTAAAGGAACAGACTTTGCCTGATCATGTTAAAGCAAAATGATTGGATGCTCCATTACAGCATGATACTTTGTTTGGTGTTAAGGCAGAAGAGGTGTCGAAGAAAATGGAGGATAAAGCTAAATCTATGCAGACAGTGAAGGATTTCTTACAGGTACAGCCACCCAGATTTAGCAAGAACTGGCCTTCTAAGAGTTGGTCCTTTCCCATGTCAGACAGGCCACAAAGAGGCAGATACAGACCCTAGAGGCAGACAACAGCCCCAGGGCTCATACAGGCCCAAACAATGGGGTGCTTCTACCTCCAAAAGCAGAGAAGACAAATCACAGCCATATAGGAAACAGTCCCAATGACTTTCCCCTGCCAATGCTAAGCATTTATCTTTCGGCAGCACCCTTAGGGGGAAAGCTAGCACTTTTTTCACAAAATTGGCACATGATTACCCAGGACAAATGGGTCTTAAATATAGTCTCTCAGGGCTACAGGTTCCACTTTCACACCCTTCCAAAGGCAAAAGGTATGCCAGACCTGCCACACAATCAATGGACAGAGGCTATATACTTCCCTCAATAATGTATGGCGCTCCTCTACTAACAAACTTATCTCCCTCTCTCTCCTCCAAATTGGAAGTCTGTTATAATAACATTTCTAAATTTGCAACCAAAGCCAAATTCTCCTCCCATCATTGTACTGCCCTTCATTTGTTAAATTGGCTTGAACTCTCCAACCATCTAGACTATCTCCAAATTACTACAGCCCACAGACTAATTTTTCAACCTACCAAGTGCCCAGCACTAACCAACATCCTTCAACCTTACACCTCTCAGAGAACTCTTAAGATCTACTCAGCAAAACCTAATCACTGTCCGCAAACCCAATCAGCCTGCTGGTCAGCTCCTATCTTTTTCCTTAGCTAAAAAATGGAATTCTCTTCCTTCCTCTCTAAGGACTTGTAAAAACTTTAAAACACAGCTACATTCCTACCTTTCCTCTAACAGAAAATGCAACTGCACTCTCCCCACCTAGCCTAATAATCTATCCTCCCCTTAACCCCCTGACTATCTCTGAGTACAAGCTAACCTAACATAAATGTACATATTGTAAATAACATAATTATACATATTATAAATAACCCATCCCACCGTTTTTTCTTTTTTTTCTCTCTTTTCCTTCTAAGTCGTTATTCTCCCTCTCAGTTAAGTTAACACTGCCATCCTAAATATTTAGGTACTATGTAACCAAAGAATTTATTCCTAATTTTCATCGTGTTTCACTGTTGCAGTCATTACACTTGGGTTATCCTGCTGGCAGGCTTCCCGCAGTCGGCCCGAATTCCAAAGTCTTGGTCCGGCGTCTGTTGCTGTCACTTCCTCCCTGACGTCAGTGCGCCAGGGGTATAAAAGATGCAGCCAACACCATTTTCTCCAGTCTTTCTTGCTGTGCGGTGCCAGAAGCAAAAGCAGTTTGCAAGTGCCGGTTGGCCAACTCCTGCGATTTTCGAAATTGAATTTCAGATCCGAAGTCTTCTATAAAGTTAATTACCCCCCATTGGAGAAACTTTTTCTTGCTCCAGACCGATGTCAGAAAAAGTTAATTGTATTTCTTGTGGGGAAGCAAATACCTCTTAAGGATTTTTATTCTTACTGTATTCTTTGCCCAGGCCCTGACCACGACATTGCTAGTTGTCGGTTTTGTGCTAGATTTAACCAACGCACTATTAAGCGTTGGTGCGATTTTGCTTTTCATTACTTTGGCCGAAGGTTTAACTACATAATGCCGTTGGAACAGCCGACGACCGGAGTTCATAAAAAGTGCAAGGAAAAAGAAAAGGACAGGCATCCGAGGTCCAAAACTGACAATGAAGCCTCTTCTAGGCCAGTCGCCGGTTCTCAGTGAGGTGCTTTCGCAGCCCCTGACACCCGCTACCTCAGAGCGACAGGCCGCCTCTGACTCCCACGTGGAGACAGCTAGGCCTCTGGATACTCAAGGTATTGGGCCTTCGGAAACTAATCCCTCAGATGGGTCCAGAGCCGCTGAACAGGCATTGGCTTCTGAGGGTGTCTTCAGACCTACACAGCTCTATATCAAGCCAACTTCAGCATCAGAGACAAAGACTAAAACAGTTTTAAAGACAAGGCAACAAGTACAGCGTTCTCCAGGACAGACTTCCATGCCTAAGAAACAGATGTCAAAATGGCCGAAGGCCTAATTACTTTGATCAGGGGCTCCCATCCCCCTCCTGATAAGAGGCCTAGGCAAGACACTGAATTAGGATTCCTCTGATCAGGTTTCCATTTCCTCTGACTCCTCTTCAGAACATCGATACTCTATTCCTCCCTATGAGGATTCTGATGCTGAAGAATCTATTCCTTCAGCTTCTCTTCCTGAGGATTACTCATTTGGGGAAACCTTGCATACCATGAGGGAGCATTTCCACTGGGAGAGCCAAGATTATTCTGATTCTAAGAAAAGGCTCAGAGACTTTCCTTTACTACCTCAGCACAGACCTCTTGCTATTCCTCCTGTTCTAGACATTGTAGATGATGTATTTTCAGAGTCCGGCCTGTCTCCCAACTCTTTACCTCCTGCACCTGTTAAGCCAGACAGATACTGTAGGGTTCCAGATTCTCATCAATTTCTATATAAAAACCCTGCAGCTGACCCAGAAACTATTTCACATGGTCCCAAAGGGGTCAAGGCTACTACTGCAAAAACCCTGTCCCCTCAGATAGAGATTCTAGGGCACTGGACAGATGGGGGAAAAAAGTTTACACTTCTGCAACCTTGGCTGTAAGGGCTTTAAATGGTCAGTTTCATATGCTTAAATATCAGCAATACTTAATGTCTCTGTTAAAACAGAAAATGTGGACAAATTCTGAATGTGCTGAGAACAAGGAATTGCAGGATTTATTGCATGCAGCTGAACAAGTGGGAAAACATACTTTGCAATGTGGTTATGATTCACTGGAGGCCTCTTGCAGGGCCGCTGTAACAGGTTCTGTCATTAGAAGGCATGCTTGATTAAAGGAACAGACTTTGCCTGATCATGTTAAAGCAAAATTATTGGATGCTCCATTACAGCATGATACTTTGTTTGGTGTTAAGGCAGAGGAGGTGTTGAAGAAAATGGAGGATAAAGCTAAATCTATGCAGACAGTGAAGGATTTCTTACAGGTACAGCCACCCAGATTTAGCAAGAACTGGCCTTCTAAGAATTGGTCCTTTCCCATGTCAGACAGGCCACAAAGAGGCAGATACCAGACCCTAGAGGCAGACAACAGCCCCAGGGCTCATACAGGCCCAAACAGTGGGGTGCTTCTACCTCCAAAAGCAGAGAAGACAAATCACAGCCATATAGGAAACAGTCCCAATGACTTTCCCCTGCCAATGCTAAGCATTTATCTTTCGGCAGCACCCTTAGGGGGAAAGCTAGCACTTTTTTCACAAAATTGGCACATGATTACCCAGGACAAATGGGTCTTAAATATAGTCTCTCAGGGCTACAGGTTCCACTTTCACACCCTTCCAAAGGCAAAAGGTATGCCAGACCTGCCACACAATCAATGGACAGTGGCACAAAACCAAGTTTCATCTCTCATGGACATGAGAGCTATTCAGCCAGTGCCACAACAAGAGCAAGGACAAGGATTTTACTTAAGATTTTTCTTAGTACCAAGAAAGGACAAAGCATGGAGACCAATTCTGGACCTGTCTATTCTAAATACTTTTCTGGACGTTCCGAAATTCAAAATGTTGACTCTGCAGCAGCTTCTGCCCATGCTGGGCAAAAAGGCTTGGCTTGTAACTTTGGACCTCAAAGAGGCATACCTGCATGTCCCAATCAGACAATCTTGCAGAAGATACCTCAGATTCATAGCTGGCTTAATGCACTACCAATTCTCTGCACTGCCCTTTGGTTTATCTACTGCGTCCAGGGTCTTCCCAAAATGCCTGGCACCAATAATTGCATTTTACAGACAAAGAGGAATTCAAATATATCCCTACTTGGACGACTGCCTTATTCAAGCAGAGACCAAAGACATTCTACTAAAGTATCTGGCGTTTGTAAAAAGATTACTAATTTGCCTAGGGTACACAGTAAACAAAAATAAATCAAAACTAGCACCCTCTCAAGAGATAATATTCCTGGGTGCAAGCTTAAATACAACTGCCCAGATGGCTTATCTCACGCCAGACAAAGGCAACTAACGTCTTACTTCAAAAGCATGGCAACAAAGACCCAGTTATCTGCAAGAAAAATTCTGCAGGCTCTGGGCTACATGGCCTCCTGCATTCTGCTAATTCCATATGAAGACTGTATATGAGGAAACTACAATGGTACCTAAAAAGTGTCTGGACTCAACATTGCCACAGCCTGGAATCATTAATTTCACTCATTCCCTACCTGCAACAGGAGTTTCGATGGTGGGCATAGGCCTGTCACCACAACAATGGACAGCTATTCACTTTACCCACAGCCAGGCAAACACTAACAACAGATGCATCAGATTATGCCTGGGGGGCCCACATGGCAGGAAAATGTATTCAGGGCACATGGCCCCCAAGCTAAAGGCATCTACACATCAATCAAAAAGAGATGCTAGCTGTACAAAATGCCCTGACAGCCTTCAAGGACCTACTTCATCCAGGACAGCTGCTGATAAAGACGGACAACACCACGGTCATGTGGTACATAAACATGCAGGGGGCACACATTCCTAGCCCCTCTGCAGACAAGCCATGATTTTGTGGAACACAGCATTGACTTACCAAGTACACCGGCAAGCACAATTCCTGCCAGGAAAAACAAATGCTCTGACAGATGAACTAAGCAGAAACCTCATGGACCCTCATGAGTGGAAACTAGATCCACAAATCTTCAGCATAACAAGGAAATGGGGATGCCTAGACATAGATCTTTTTGCCTCCCCTCACAACTGCTTACTTCAGAGATTCTGCACAAGGACTTACCACAAACAAGCATGGAAAGTGGATGCTTTGTCATTCAGCTGGAACAACCTTACAGTATATGCCTTTCCTCCACTGCCTCTCCTCCCCAAGGTACTCCTAAAGGTCAGACAAGAGAAGCCACAAATGATACTGATTGCTCCGGATTGGCCACATCAACACTGGTACCGAATCCTAAGGAGCTTGTCCCAAGGCCCAGCCTGGACATTGCCTCAAATTCCTCATTTACTGACCTAACAAAACAATCGGATCCTGCACAGCCAACTCAGAACTCTAAATCTAGCTGCATGGCGGATACTGTAACCATTCAGAATACACCTCTCTCTAAAGTGGTTATGGATGTTGTGTTGGAGGCCAGGAGGCCCAGCACCAGAAAATCTTATGCAGAAAAATGGAAGAGATTCTGTGCTTGGAACCAGGCACAAGGAGTTGGCACGCTTGTTCCACATATTCCTCAGATTTTACAATATCTAACTGAGATGCTGGACAAAGGCCTATCCTTCTCATCAATTAAGATCCATGCCTCTGCCATTTCAGCTCATTACAATACACATTCACCTATTTTTTCATATCCACTGCTTAGGCAGTTCCTCAGGGGGGGCCAAAAACATAAGACCTCCAAGGAGAGCACCAGTACCTACATGGGACCTCAATTTTGTCTTGGAAAAACTCACACTGCCTCCTTTTGAGCCAGCCAATACAGCTGAGATAAAATTATTTTCATGGAAAACAGCTCTGCTCCTAGCAATAACTTCAGCAAGAAGAGTCTCAGAGTTACAGGCATTAATGGCTGTGGAACCTTTTATTATCTTCCATCCGGACAGGGTTTCTCTAAGGACAAACCCAACATTTATGCCTAAGGTAGTGTCCAGTGTGGCTCTTAACCAAACCATTCATTTGCCTACTTTTACCCAAACCCGCAGAATAAAGCGGAGAGACTTCTGCATTCTTTGGACATACACAGACAGCTACGCTTCTACTTGGACAAAACTAAAGCTTTCAGAAAGACTGAGCAACTTTTAGTGGCATATGCTGCAGGATCACAAGGAAAGGCTATCTCAAAGCAGACTATTTCAAAATGGATAGGACACTGCATTCGTTTCTGCTATTCACAACATGGCAAATCAGTGCCCAAGGGCATTAGACCACATTCTACCAGGGCAGCAAACTACCTCAGCATCCTTCCTCAGAGGAGTACCAACCAAGGATATTTTGGAGGCTGCAACTTGGACTTCAGTGCACACTTTTGCTAAGCACTACCAATTGCCTCTTTACTCTAAATCCAGAGCAGGCTTTGCCACTGCAGTTTTGCAGGACCTTATAGCCACTCCTAATTCTATTTAGACCCAGCCGCCCAACCTCAGCTTTGGGATTCAACCCAAGTGTAATGACTGCAACAGTGAAACATGATGAACATAGTACAGTTGTGTACCTGCCATAAATGTAGATGTTCGAGTGTATTCACTGTTGTTACCCACTCACCATCCCCCTTTCTTTGCTGGGACTTATCTGTACTTCTCTATCCTATACAACCTATGTGGTGTATTTGCTTGTAGATGAAGGTATTGTTTTAGTGCATGCTTTTATAACCAATGTTTTTTAGCCTACCCTTTTGGGGGCACCTGACATCTGGGGCAAGAAAAACTGAAGAAAATGGCGTCGGCTGCATCTTTTATACCCCTGGTGCACTGACATCAGGGAAGAGGCGACAGCAACTGACGCCAGACCAAGACTTTGGAATTCGGGCCGACTGCGGGTAGCCTGCCAGCAGGATAACCCAAGTGTAATGACTGCAACAGTGAATACACTCGAACATCTACATTTATGGTAGGTACACAACTGTACTTTCTCTACCATGGAATGAAATTGTAATTGTGTCTTCTTTACTATGATTGTATATGTAACTAAACTATGTAATGAGGAGCTTTTCTCCCCGGGCGTCCACTGAAAACGGGCTCCCTGAGCCCAGTGGACCTCCCCGGTCATCAAACTGGAAATAAATAAGTAAATTAAAAAAAACAGAAGATTTACTGCAGCACTGAGGAATTCCAACATCTACTCTACTTCCTTTTTTATGCACACATTATTCTGTAGGGACACGAATATGGCTGTTGTCCAAGTTAATAACTGTACTACTGAACTCTGCTTCCTTTTTTATGCACGCATTATTCTGTAAGCATACAAATGTGGCTGTTGCCCAAGTTAGTAACCATACTGTTGAACTAGTCTCTGACTCATTGGAAATGTTTACAAGTGCAGTTCAGAAATTTTTAGTCTGATTGGTTTAGCCATCAGGTCGATTCCAGTGTTTGCCATGCCTTTCAGTTTCAGGCTCTGGCAGGTAGAAACAGCCCTACTGTAGCAGCTGGTACACCTTGTGCTGTAACTTTTTTTTTTCTTTTCTTTGCTGCCTGAAGTGAGACTGTAAAACATTCTGTTACACGTTTGTCAGTCAACTGGCAATAAATACTTAAAACATACACAGGGCAGTTGTTAGATTGATACTTGGCTGTCAATACTTAAAAACATATGCAGGGTAGTTGTCAGATTATGATACGTGGCTGTGAATGCTTGAAACATACATAGGTAATTAGGTTACGATACATGGCTGTGAATGCTTGAAACATACATAGGTAGTTAGATTACGATACATGACTGTGAATACCTGAAACATACACAGGGCAGTTGTTAGATTATGATACATGGCTGTGAATGCTTGAAACATACGCAGTGGTTGTTAGATTGTAATACTTGGCTGTGAATACTTAAAACATACACAGGAGTTGTTAGATTATGATACGTGGCTGTGATTACTTGAAACATGTGCAGGGTAATTGTTAGATTATGATACATGGCTTTGAATACTTGAAACATATACAAAGGTTGTGCTGCTCAGGAGAAAAGGTTCACATTCTAACCACGGCCGCTTCTTCACTTGCATCATGCTATCATAGGTTCATAGGTAGGTACTAGGCTATTGGCCCTAGGGCATAACCAAGCCTAGCCAAAAACATTTTTTGCTTACACTTCCCTCCCAAGTGGTTTAGTTTCCTGCGCCCCTGTCTAGCAGGGCCACCGAAGTGATTCCCGGGGTGAATTTCCTCTTTCCCATCCACTCATCAAGATTCCTCTTGAAGAACGCTAATGAGGAGCTCTGCCTCACATTTATGGGGACCTTATTCCAGAGCAAGGGAAGTCTCTGGGACATGAATCTGTCCCTCCAACAAGTCCTGTTTATTGTAGATGTCAGGTTTACATCCCTTGAGCGAGTAGCTCTGGTGGATTGGGTTTTCCTTAGGTGGAGCATTTCTAACTATTCAGGGTTTGACATAGCCTTGTATGTCAGGCAGAGATCACCTCTGAGTAGCCGGTACCCGACTGAGTACAGTCTGAGTTTTTTTAGCCTCATGGCATAGGGCATCTGTTTAAGGCCCTTTATCCTCTTTGTGAGATACTTTTGAGGCCTCTCCAGCTGCTGCAGATGTCTTGCTAGGTACATCCCAAATGGGGCATTATATTCAATAATGGGTCTAATTAGTGATGAGTAAAGGGGGACAGTAACATCCTTATTCCTAGATGCAGACCCCTTTGTGATAAGGTGGGCCGTGTAGAATGATTTTCTAACCACTTTAGCAATGTAGTTGTCGAAGGAGAGGTTACTATCCACCTGGGTCCCTAGGTCTCTTATCACACTCTCTGTGGTAAGTGTGCTACCACCTATGTTGTAATTCATAAGTACTTGGTTTTTTCCAAAGAGGATGACGATGCACTTTTTGACATTTAGCTTGAGGCCGTGGTTTTGGCATCATGTATCTGTATCCTTAAGACCCTTTTGAAGGATGTCTACATCAGTAGGGGTCTCAATTGTGGCACCCAGTTTGCAGTCATCTGCAAACTTTGTTAGCCCTAGCCCCTCCGTGTTTGCTTGCACCTCTGAGAAGTAGATACCGAACAGGAGCAGTCCCAGGACCGAGCCCTGTGGTACACCACTAGTCACAGGTTTGGAGTCGGATCTAGCATTTCCTATTCTCACTGAATGGGTTCTATCCGTGAGCCAGTTGGAAACCCATCTTGTAACGTAGGGGTTTATATTTAGGTTGGTGAGTTTGTCAATAATTCCCGAGTGGGGAATGGTATAGAAGGCCTTTGCAAGATCAAGGTATGCTGTGTGAACAACCTTTCCCTCCTGTATTGCTTTAGTGACCATTTCAAAAAAGTCAACCACATTTAGGAGACAAGACCTTCCCTTTATGAACCTAAACTGGGAACCTACAAACCCTTGACCCCACCCAATGTCTTTGAGTTCCATGATGATGCGCTCCATGTCCTGACAGACGAGACTCTTCAAGCAGATGAGACGGTAATTCCCGGGGTCAGTGGTGGCACCTCCTTTGTGGAGTGGTATAACTGTTGCCGTGCGCCACTCTGTGAGCACATAGCCTGAGGTGAGGCTGTGATTAAACATGGTATTAAGGTGAGGGATTAATTTGTTTTGGAGTTCATGTAGTACGCAGCCTGGTCCCATGTATGCTGTGTTTCTTGCCTTGGAAAGTGCCATTTTCACCCAAGTGCCTGATTTTAGGGGCAGTACAATCTTCTGGTATGGAAATGGGTCCTTTGGGGGGTGAGGGTGGGGTGAAGTTTGCACTGAACCTATCTGCCAATATATTGGCGATGTCAGTTGGTTCCGTGAATTTTGAACCATTATGCTATAGCTCAGAGCAGATCTGCGAGTTATTTAGGTTTTTGACATAGCTAAAAAATGATTTGTGATGGTCTTTGGTGCCTGTTGAGATTTTTCTTTCAAAGCTCACCTTAGAGGTTTTTATAAGGGTTCTTAGCTTTTTACTAAGGTTGGTCAGGGAGCTCCTCCATTCCTGGGTTTTTACTCTTTTTTGCAATAATTTCTTCCTTCCATTATAGACCTTATTTATGGCTGGGGTCCACCAGACCGCTTTCCTCTTTTTGGAGAGTGGGTCTTGGTCTTGTTTGGGATAGCACGGTCCATCCACTCATGTAGGTGCGTGTAGAGTGCTTTTGTGTAGGATATAGTAGACTCAATCATATTACCTTTCTGCCGGGGAGTAGCGAAGTTTGCCACCTCTGTCCTGAGTAGCATAAAGTTCACCTTAGAGAAGTTTTTCACCATGGTTTATTTTGGGGCGGGGGTGAGTGAGGGGGTATGTGGATATCTAGGGTGATGAGTTTATGATCTGACCTAACCAATGAGGAATTTACCACAGGTGTGGAGCATTTGTCCCTCATGTTGGTGATGACCAGGTCCAGTATATTTTTACCTCTTGTGGGGATGTTAATAAGCTGGTTCAGAGCATTGGAGTTAATGTACTCCAGGAAGCGCTGAGCAAAGGTATTAGTACTTCCGTATTTTTCCCAGTTGATGTTTGGGTAGTTGAAATCACCCAGTATAAGGGTATTTGGTTGGACTCTCATGTTTTCCAGTACCTCGAGGAAAGAAAGTGCGTGTCATGGGGCTAGGAAGGTGATTTGCAGCAAGCTACAATCTGGATTGCAGTTTTGCCCATTGTCAGTTGCACTTGGATGATTTCTGAGGCATCATACTTTGCAACCAGTCTGGAGGTGAGGTTATCCTTGATGAATATGGATGCGCCTCCTCCCTTTCTATTTCGGTCCGGGTTTTGCAGCCGAAATGTGTGGTATGAGTTGTAACCTGGAATTGCCGGGGTGCTCTCTTGAGCCTTGAACCAGGTTTCAGTTACTGCACAAATATCTATGTTCTCCATGTTGAGGAGTGCCTTGAGAGAGTGCATTTTGAGGTTTAAACCCCTAGTATTCAGCAGCATGACCCTCAGTTTTTTGTCACTAGTACTTGTTACGGTGGTGGATTTGTTTTTTGAGCCTTGCCTAAAAAAGGCACTATTGGGGTGGCAAGAGCCTTTGCCAGTATCCTGAATCCCTGGGGTGCCAGGTGCAAGCCATCTCTGGCGAAGCATTGAGGCTTGTCGAGCATGTCATCCCAGGCCAATCAATCAAGCCTGTGAAAGAGACACAATATTAACGCATTAGACTGTTGATGATTTAATCAAGTATGAGTGTGTAGGTTTGCTCTTTCAACAAACAGATCGTCAGGCAAGTCGTGGAATATTGCTTATTGTACAGTAATAGCTCATTGCTATTGAAAGAGGAGCACAATGATTCGACAATCCAATTAGTGTGGCCATTGTAAATCAAGCATATACCAATAGAAAAAAGTCCATCTGCTGAAGTACCATTCAACTTCCAGACTTTTCTTTTGGAGTGCACTAGAGGATACACCAAAATCACGTATGATGTTCTTCGTGTTTCACTGTTGCAGTCATTACATTTGGGTTATCTGCTTGCAGGAAGCCCTCAGCCGGCCTGATTATTAAAGTCTTGGGTCCTGCGTCAGTTGCTGTCTTTTCTTCCATGACGTCAGGTAGTCAGGGATATAAAGCATGCAGCCGACACCATTACATCAGTCTTTCTTGCTGTGCGGTGCCCGAAGCAGAAGCAGTTCGCAAGTGCCGGTCGGCCGACTCCTGAAATGTTCGTTTTCGAGTTTCAGAACCGAAGTCTTCAAAAAAGCTAAGTACCCCATTGGGGATCCTTTTTCTTGCTCTAAACCAATGTCAGTAAAGGTTAACAATTGTATTACTTGTGGAAAGCAAATACCTCATAAAGATTTTCATTTGTACTGCATTCCTTGCTTAGGCCCAAACCACAACGTTCCTCGCGGTCGTTTTTGTGCCTTATTCAATCCTCGAACTATTCTTCGTCTGTTCATTTTTGCATCAAGCTATTTCAGTAATCTGTTTAATTATCCAGAAATGGATTCGGCAAGCCATCCGACTACAGACATTCCGAAAAAACGTAAAGATAAAGACAGACACAGGCCGCATAGGTCCAAAGCTGCTGACGATGCTTCCATTAAGCTAGTCGCCAGTTCACAGGTACTCAGTGAGGCACTTTCGCAGCCTCTGATACCCAGTACTTCAGATTCACAGGCCTCTACTGAGACTCATTCGGAGCCCAGTATGCCACAAGATGCTTCTTCGACTATGGAACCTGCAGATGTCTCTACCTTGGACACCGGCTTCTGAGGATGTATTCAGGTCTACTGACTTGCATATCAAACCGACGCCATCTTCTTCTTCAAGGCCTAAAACTCGATCCACGCCTAGAAAACCATCGTCCAAACCGCATGGTCAGGCCCATATGCCTAAAAAACAAATGATAAGAATGGCTGAAGACCTTATTACTCTAATTAGGGGAAGTCAGCCTTCTGCCTGTAAGAGACCTAGAACTGATTTTCCTTCTGATTCTTCTGATCAGGATTCTGAAATTTCTGTTTCTTCTGATGACCAGGATTTGCCCTTATCTACCTGTGTGGATTCTGATGCAGAGGACTCCATACCCTCTGCTTCCCCTCCAGAAGATTTCTCTTTTGATGAAACTTTGCACACTCTTAGGGAGCATTTCCGCTGGAAAAGCCAGGATTACTCTGACTCCAAAAAGAGGCTTAGGGAATTCTTACTCCTACCTCAACATAGGCCTTTAGCTATCCCTCCTGTACTAGATGTTGTAGATGATACCTTCTTGGAATCTAGCCTGGCCTCAGACACTTTACCTCCAGGTCTCAGGAAACCTGACCGGTATTACAGAGTACCTGACTCTCACAAGTCCCTCTTTAAGAATCCTACTGTGGACCCAGAGGCCATTTCACAGGGACCCAAAGGCAGTAAGGCTACTACTGCCCCAAACCCTTCCCCCTCTGATAGAGATTCCAGGGCCCTGGATGGGTGGGGCAAGAAGGTATACACTTCTGTTAATTTGGCCATTAGGGCCTTAAACTGCCAGTTTCATATGTTAAAGTATCAGCAGCATATTATTGGCTTACTTAAACAAAAAATTGTGTTGATTCCTGACTGTGCTGAAAATAATGAATTACATGATTTAATACATTCTGCTGAACAAGTTGGTAAACATACTTTGCAATGTGGTTTTGACTCTTTAGAAGCATCTTGCAGGGCTGCTGTCACTGGGCCTGTTCTTAGAAGGCATGCTTGACATAAGGAGTAGAGTTTGCCAGATTATGTTAAAGCTAAATTACTGGATGCTCTCTTAAACGAAAACCACCTGTTTGGCACCAAAGCAGAAGTAGTACTTAAAAAGATGGAGGAAAAAGCTAAATCTTTGCAAACTGTTAAAGATTTCCTGCAAGTACAACCTGCCAGATTTAGTAGGCAATGGCCTTCTAAGAATTGGTCATTTCCTGTCTCGTCCAAGCCTTCTCAGTCCAAACCCAGGAACAGCAGACCACCTAGGCTACAGTCTCAAGGTACTCACAGGCCTAAGCAGTGGGGGGCTCCCACGTCCAAAGCTGGAAGTAGTAAGACACCCCCCTGTGGTAAACTGACACAGTGACTTAACCTTAAACATTCAAAGCCATGCTAAATTGACTGCTCCTTTAGGGGGAAAGATTGCCCTGCATGCAAAAAACTTGGGAACTCATTACCCAAGACAAATGGGTTTTAAATCTAGTTTCCCAAGGTTACAGATTCCACTTCCACACCTTACCAACCCCAAGAGGTTGGCCAGACCTACCCCCAAATCAGTGGGCAGAGGATCAGCAGCAGGTTTTCTCTTTTCTAAGTATCAGGCCTATTCATCCTGTCGCAGCAGAAGAATGGGGACCCCGAAAAGACAACAACTGGCGTACTGTCCTGGACCTGTCTATCCTAAACACCTTTTGGTAATCCCAAAATTCAAGATGCTAACTCTTCATCAGCTGCTTCCCTTAGGCAAAAATGCCTGGTTGACAAAATTAGACTTAAAGGAAGCCTATCTGCACATTTCAATAATCGAATCTTGCAGACGATACCTACGCTTCAGAGCAGGCTACATGCACTGCTCTTTGGCTTGTCTATTGCACCCGGGGTATTCACAAAGTTCCTATCTCCAGTCATTGCATTTTGCAGGCAAAGAAATATTCAAATATACCCATACCTGGACGATTGTCTAATTCAGGCAGAAAGCCAGAAGATACTTTTACACCGTCTGGCATTTGTAAAGAAACTGCTGACCTCACTGGGGTACACCATAAACGAAAAGTAATCTCACCTAGTACCCTGCCAACAAATTGTATTCCTGGGAGCAAGCATGAACACAACTTCCCAGATGGCCTACCTCACGCCAGAGAAACAAGTTTATTTGACAGCCTACTTCAAACTATTGGCCACAAAGACCCAGCTGTCTGCAAGGAAAATACTGCAAGCCCTGGGGTTCATGGCCTCTTGCATCTTACTAATTCCATATGCAAGACTGCATATGAGGAAACTACAGTGGTATCTAAAAAGCCTATGGTGTCAACATTCTCAGGACCTGGAAACAATGATTCCTATCATTCCATGTATAAAGACAGTTCCTTTGGTGGGCAGAGGCCTGCTACCAAAACAAGAGACTCCCTTTCACTCTACCCCCTGACGCCCAAACCCTAACAACAGACTCATCAGACTATGCATGGGGGACTCACTTGGCAGGGCAGTGCATTCAGGGCAACTGGAACCCGAGTCAAGTATAACTGCATAACAATCAAAAAGAAATGTTAGCTGTACAGAATTCTCTGACAGCCTTCAAGGACCACATTCTTCCAAGACAATTATTGGTAAAGACAGAGACACCACCACTGTTATGTGGTACATAAACAAGCAGGGGGGGACCCACTCATACCCTCTCTGCAGAATAGCCATGGCTTTGAGGAACACAGCCTTGAGCTATCAAGTGCATCTACAAGCTCAATTCCTACCAGGCAAGCTAAATTCACTGGCAGACGACCTAAGCAGAAATCTCATGGACCCACACGAGTGGAAACCGGAACCAAAGATAATCAACATGTTGAGAAACAAATGGGGGAGCCCAAAGATGGACCTGTTTGCCTATCCTCAGAACTACCAATTGGGCAAATTCTGCACAAGAACTACCCACAGACAAGCTTGGAAAGTGGATCCCTGTCCTTCACCTGGGAAAGCCTCTCAGTTTATGTCTTTCCCCCTCTGCCTCTCCTCTCGAAAGTTCTGCTAAAGATCAAACAGGGCAAACCAAGGACAATACTCATTCCACCAGACTGGCCACGCCAACACTGGTACCCCCTCTTACGTAGTATGTCACTGCTGGAACCATGGCACCTGCCTCAGACCTCTTCCCTGCTGTCCCAGCAGGAGGGCCAGATTCTGCACTCCCAGCTTCAAACCCTGAATCTTGCAGCCTGCCTAATTACCTGAGCTCTCCAATACCATCCCTCAATAAGCAAGTGCTGGATGTCATCCTGGAGCAAGGAGGCCTAGTACTAGAAAATCCTATGCTGAAAAGTGGAAAAGATACTGCTCCTGGAGCCAAACACAGGGGATGGGCACATCAGTGCCCAGCTTACCGCATATTCTTCAATACTTAACAGAGATGCTTCACAAGGGCTTTTTCTTCTCTTCTATTAAAATTCATGCCTCAGCCATTTCAGCACATTATAGTACTGAGCCTCCCATCTTCTCTCACCCCCTGCTGAAACAATTCTTCAGAGGGGCCAAAAATTTAAGACCACCCAGTAGAGCCCCTAATCCAGCCTGGGACATTAACTTATTGGAAACGCTCACTCTACCTCCTTTTGAGCCAGCTGCAACTGCAGAGTTGAAATTCCTTTCTTGGAAAACAGCCTTCCTTCTATCCTTCACTTCAGCAAGAAGAGTGTCCGAATTACAGGCCCTCATGGCAGTGGAGCCCTTCATCTTCCATGCGGACAGGGTGTCCCTCAGGACCAATCCTTCCTTTATGCCCAAGGTGGTATCCAGTGTGGCCCTCAATCAGTCCATTCATTTGCCAACCTTTTTTTTTAATCCACAGAACAAAGGAGAATGAATACTGCACTCTTTGGACGTGCCCAGACAACTTAGATTTTATTTAGACAGGACTAAGCCTCTCAGGAAAACTGAACAGCTGGTAGTTGCCTTTGCTGCAGGGGCTGAGGGGAAGGCCATTTCAAAGCAAACCTTTTCTAAGTGGACAGGCCATTGCATTCATTTCTGCTATAAGCACCATGAAAAACCTACCCCACCGGGGATAAGGTCACATTCCACCAGGGCTGCATCTACTTCTACAGCCTTTCTCAGAGGTGTTCCTACTAGGGACATCCTAGAAGCTGATACCTGGAGTTCTGTACATACCTTCACCAAGCATTACCACTTGCCAATTTTTTCTAACTCCAGAGCTGGTTTTGCCACTGCAGTCCTGCAGGGCCGAATAGCTGGTCCTAATGCTCTTTAATTGCCTCCTCCCTTCCTTAGCTTTGGAAATCTACCCAAATGTAATGACTGTAACAGTGAAACATGAAGAGCATAGTACAGTTGTGTGCACTTACCATAAATGTAGATGTTCAAGTATATTCACTGTTGCAGTCCTGGATGTTCTTCGTGTTTCACTGTTGCAGTCATTACATTTGGGTAATCTGCTGGCAGGTTGTCCTCAGTCGGCCTAAATAACAAAGTCTTTGGTCCTGCGTCGGTTGCTGTGTCTTCTTCCATGACGTCAGGTCATCAGGGGTATAAAACATGCAGCTGACGCCATTTTAATCAGTCTTTCTTGCCGCGCGGTGCCCGAAGCAGAAGCAGTTTGCAAGTGCCAGTCGGCCGACTCCTGAAATTTTTGTTATCGAGTTTCAGAACCAAAGTCTTCAAACTAAAGCCAAGTACCCCATTGGGGAAACTTTTTCTTGCTCCTTATCGATGTCAATAAAAGTTAATAATTTTATTACTTGTGGGAAGCAAATACCTCATAAGGATTTTCATTTGTACTGTATTCCTTGCCTAGGCCCTGATCACAACGTGCCTTGCTGTCTGTTTTATGCTAAATTTAAGCAACGCACTATTAAGCGTCTGTATATTTTTGATTCTAAATACTTTGTTTCAAGACTTAACTATCCTGAAATGTCATCTGTTAGCAATCTGACTATCGGAATTCACAAAAAATGCAAGGAAAACGACAGAGACAGACCGTCGAGGTCCAAAACCGGCTAAGCTTCTCCTAAGCCAGTCGTTCAATGAGGTGCTTTCGCAGACCCTGATGCCTGCTACTTTTGAGTCGCAGGCTTCTACCGAGACCCATTCGGAGTCCAGTATGCCCTGAGATTCTGCAAGTATTGAACCCGTGGATGTCTCTCCCTTGGATGGGTCCAGAGCCGCTGAGCAGGCACCGGCTTCTTGAGGGTGTTCTCAGGCCTCAACATTTGTATATTAAACCGACACCATCATCAAAAACAAGGCCAAAACCTACTTCTATGTCTAAAAAACCGATGCATGAGCCACGTGCTCAGGCCCATATGCCTAAAAAACAAATTATCAAAATAGCTGAGGATTTAATTACCTTGATCAGAGGTTCCCACCCCCCATGCTAAGAGGCCTAGGCAAGGCACTGATTATGAATCTTCAAATCAGGTTTCCATTTCTTCTGATTCATCTTCTGATCATTTCTATTCCACTTTGAGGACTCAGAGAGAGTCAGAACTTTTCAGAATCCAAAAAGAGGCTTAGGGATTTTCTTCTTCTTCCTCAGCATAGGCCTTTGACTATACCTCTTGTTTTAGACATTGCTGTAGATGTTTTCTCAGAATCCAGCATGGCTCCTGATTCCCTGCCTCCGGCTCGTAGTAAGCCAGACAGATATTACAGGGTTCCTGACTCCCACAAATTTCTTTTCAAAAACCCTGCTGCTGACCCTGAAACTATTTCTCAGGGTCCCAAGGGTGTTAAGGCTTCTACAGCCAAAAATCTTACCCCTTCAGATAGAGACTCCAGGGCGCTGGATAGATGGGGTAAGAAGGGTTTATACATCTGCATCCTTGGCAATCAGGGCTAACTGCCAATTTCATATGCTTAAATATCAACAGCATTTTATGGGCTTACTGAAACAGAAAATGATGTTGATTTCTGATTGTGTGGAAAATAGAGTTACAGGATTTATTGCATTCAGCTGAACAGGTTGGAAAGCATACTTTGCAATGTGGTTTTGATTCCTTGGAGGCCACTTGCAGGGCCGCCGTAACTGGATCTGTGATAAGAAGGCATGCTTGTCTCAAGGAGCAAAATCTGCCTGATCATGTTAAAGCTAAATTGTTGGATGCTCCTTTACAGCAGGACAATCTGTTTGGTAATAAGGCAGAAGAGGCTTTAAAAAAAGATGGAAGACCAAGCTAAATCTATGCAAACTGTAAAAGATTTCTTGCAAGTGCAGCCACCCAGGTTCAGTAGGCACTGACCTACTAAGAATTGGTCCTTTCCAGTGTCCAACAGGGCCACTCAGGTCAAACCCAGACGCTCCAAAGGCTCCAGGTTTTAGTCACAAGGATCTTGCAGGACAAAACAATGGGGTGCCTCCACCTCCAAATCAGGAGGTAGCAAAGCACCACCCTACAGTAAACAGTCTCAATGACTTTCCTCTGTCATCTCCAATCACTTATCTTTTGGCAGCCCCTTTGGGGGGAAAACTAGCACGTCATGCTCAAAGTTGGCACCTAATTACCCAGGGCAAGTGGGTCTTACATATTGTATCCCAAGGGTACAGATTTCATTTCCACACGTTGCCATTTCCAAACTGATGGCCAGATCTGCCCCCAAATCAGTAGGCAGAGGCCCAGAAACAAGTCATGTCCCTCATGGATATGGGGGCTATTCAACCAGTAACAGAAAAGGAAAAAGGACAAGGGTTATATTCAAGACTTTTCCTGGTACCCAGAAAAGACAAATCACGGCGTCCAATTCTGGACTTATCCATTCTAAATACTTTCTTGGACATTCCAAAATTCAAGATCCTGACTCTACAACAGCTATTGCCTATGCTAGGCAAGAATGCCTGGTTGGTAACTCTAGACTTAGAGGCATACCTGCATATCGTAATCAGGGAATCTTGCAGAAGATACCTCCATTTCAAAGCAGGCTATATGCATTACCAGTTCTCTGCACTGCCCTTTGGCTTACCTACTGTGCCCGGGGTCTTCACAAAGTGCCTGGCACCAGTAGTTGCATTTTGCAGGCAAAGAAGCATTCAAATTTATCCATATCTGGACAATTGTCTCATTCAGGCAGAGGACAAGGCCACTCTTCTTCAACATCTGACATTTGTAAAAAGACTTCTAACATGTCTAGGGTACACCATAAACGAAAAGAAATCACAACTGATGCCCTCTCAAATAATTACATTCCTGTGTGCAAGCTTGAATACAACTGCCCAGATGGCTTACCTCACACCAGACAAACAAATTCAATTGACATACTTCAAACAAGTGGCAACTAAAACCCAGCTATCTGCAAGGCTAATTCTGCAGGCTTTGGGGTTCATGGCATCCTGCATTCTACTAATTCCGTATGCAAGACTGCATATGAGGAAACTTCAGTGGTACCTAAAAAGCTTATGGAGTCAACATTGTCACAGCCTGGAAACAATGATTCCTCTCATTCCCTGCCTGCAACAGGAGTTCCTTTGGTGGGCAGAGGCATGTCATCAAAACAAGGGACTGTCCTTCATTCTACCCCCTGCCACCCAAACCCTGACTACACATGCATCAGACTATGCTGGGGGCCCATCTGGCAGGGAGATGCATTCAGGGCGAATGGAGCCCAAATCAAATGCATCTACATATCAACCAGAAAGAAATGCTAGCTGTACAGAATGCTCTGACAGCCTTCAAGGACTTCCTTCATCTAGGACAACTACTGATAAAGATGGACAACACCACAGTTATGTGGTACATAAATAAGCAGGGGGGTGCCCACTCCTACCCCCTTTGCAGACTAGCCATGGCCTTGTGGAACACAGCCTTGACTTACCAAATACATCTTCAAGCTCAATTCCTGCCAGGACGACCTATGCAGAAATCTTATGGACCCAAACGAATGGAAACTGGATCCACAAATCTTCAGCATGTTGACACGAAAATGGGGGAGCCCAGACATAGATCTATTTGCCTCTCCCCAAAACTATCAGTTGGACAAATTCTGCGCAAGAACTCATCACAAAAAGCTTGGAAAGTGGATGCTCTGTCCTTCAGCTGGAAAAATCTATCGGTCTATGCATTTCCACCTCTGCCTCTGCTCTCCAAGTCTTACTAAAAGTCAGACAGGAAAAAACAAAAATGATTCTGATTGCTCCAGACTGGCCTCGCCAACACTGGTACCTGCTTCTGAGGAATATGTCACACCTTCCTCCGTGGTACTTGCCTCAAACACCTCATCTATTGTCTCAGCAGAACTATCAAATTCTGCACACTGCTCCAAACTCTGAATCTTGCAGCATGGCTAATCAACTAATTTCACTAATCACATCTCTCAGTAAACTTGTGATGGATGTCATTTTGGAGGCTAGAAGGCCTAGTACTAGAAAATCTTATGCTGATAAATGGAAGAGATTCTGTGCCTGGAACCAAGCACAAGGAAGAGACACAGCAAAGCCCAATATTTAACTGAGATGCTTCACAAGGGTCTATCTTTTTCTTCAATAAAAATCCATGCCTCTGCCATCTTGGCTCATTACAACACAGAGCCGCCTCTCTTTTCTCATCCCCTGCTAAAGCCGTACCTCAGAGGGGCCAAAAATTTAAGACCTCCCAGGAGAGCACTGACTCCTGCATGGGACCTCAAGTTTGTGCTGGAAAAAGTCACCCTACCTCCTTTTGAATCAGCTGCTACTGCGGAAATAAAATTTCTTTCTGGGAAGATGGCCTTTCTTTTAGCAGTCACTTCAGCTAGAAGGGTTTCAGAGCTACAGGCTCTCATGGCAGTGGAGCCTTTCATTATCTTTTACCCAGACAGGTTGGCTCTCAGGACCAATCCTTCTTTTATGCCTAAGTTGGTATCCAGAGTGGCTCTTAACCAGGCCATTCACCTTCCAGCATTTTTCCCAAATCCACAGAACAAGGGGGAGCGAATACTGCATTCATTGGATGTACACAGACAACTAAGATTCTACTAAAACAGGACAAAATCTCTAAGAAAGTCTGAGCAACTACTGGTGGAATTTGCTGCAGGAACAGAGGTGAAGGCTATATCAATGCAGACTATTTCAAAATGGATAAGCCATTGTATTAGTTTCTGCTACATGCACCATGGTAAACTTATCCCCAAGGGGATCAGATCCCATTCCACCAGGGCTGCTTCTACTTCTGCAGCCTTTCTCAGAGGGGTTCCTACCAGAGACATTCTAGAAGCTGCTACTTGGAGCTCAGTTCATACGTTCACAAAACATTACCATTTACCTCTCTTTTCTAAATCCAGGGCAGGCTTTGCCACTGCTGTCCTGCAGGGCCTTATAGCTGCTCCTAATGCTGTATAATTCCATCCTCCCATCCATAGCTTTGAGATTCTACCCAAATGTAATGACTGCAACAGTGAAACACGAAGAACATAGTACAGTTGTGTACATTTACCATAAATGTAGATGTTCGAGTGTATTCACTGTTGCAGTCTGGATTACCCACCCGCCAGCCCCATTTCTTCTCTCTTATTATACCTCTTCTTTCCTTCACTATGCTCAAAAGCCTTTGTGGTGTATTTGCTTTTAGTTGGAGGTAACATTTTTTGTGTTCTAAAATGCATGCATATAAAGAAAAACTGATTAAAATGGCATCGGCTGCATGTTTTATACCCCTGACGACCTTGCGTCATGGAAGAAGAGACAGCAACCAACGCAGCCCCCAAGACTTTGTTATTCAGGCCGACTGAGGGCAGCCTGCCAGCAGATTACCCAAATGTAATGACTGCAACAGTGAAACAGTGAATACACTCAAACACCTACATTTATGGTAAGTGTACACAACTGTACTTTTCCCTCCATCTAGCCCCCCTGACTTCTACTGGCTATATCTCTCTTCTTGTTTACTGTATTTAAGCTTTCTAGTGTATTTGCTTTTTGTTAGAGGTGTAACCTTGTATATATTTGCTTCCCATTATGGGGGCATCTGACATCTGGGGCAAGAAAAACTGAAGTAATGGTGTTGGCTGCATGCTTTATACCCATGACTACCTGACGTCATGGAAGAAGAGAGAGCAACTGACGCAGGACCCAAGACTTTGATAATCAGGCCGGCTGAGGACTACCTGCACGCAGATAACCCCAAATGTAATGACTGCAACAGTGAATACACTCAAACATCTACATTTATAGTTTGTGTACACAACTGTACTTTCTGCAAAACTTAAACAGGAACTTGATTTTCCTCCTATTTTTTGCACTGCCCCTGTAAATATTTAGTGTCTTTTTTTTTTTTTTTTTTTAACTGTTAAAAACAAACAGTAACAGATATTGTTTTCTCTGTCAGTTCTCTTTCAGTGATGTACTATGCAAGTTTGAGAACACAAGTCCATACATATGCATAATAAATCCGCGTAGTGAAGACACTGTGGAAGAAGACAGAAGTCCCCTATACAGTTGCTTTATTTAAGAAAGATAAGTTGTTCTTTCTTAAATAATAATCTGTAAAAGCAATAATTAGTGACTCTGCATGGGCATATCAAGATTTACCCACAGTCGGCTTTGTTTAATCAGTCAGGCTTCGTCTTTGTGATCAAACCACACCAGCCGTGGATAAATCCTGACAGTCACGGATATTAAAACCTGATAAACCCATGCAGAGTCGAGGTATTAAATCCTGACATACCCATGCAGAGTCGTGGGTATTAAATCCTGATATACCCATGCAGAGTCGTGGGTATTAAATCCTGATATACCCATGCGGAGTCGTGCGTATTAAATCCTGATGTGCCTGCGCACAGTCGTGCGCATTAAATCCTGATGTGCCCGCGCACAGTCGTGCGCATTAAATCCTGATGTGCCCGCGCACAGTCGTGCGCATTAAATCCTGATGTGCCCGCGCGCAGTCGTGCGCATTAAATCCTGATGTGCCCGCGCGCAGTCGTGCGCATTAAATCCTGATGTGCCCGCGCGCAGTCGTGCGCATTCAGTCCTGATGTGCCCGCGCGCAGTCGTGCGCATTCAATCCTGATGTGCCCGCGCGCAGTCGTGCGCATTCAATCCTGATGTGCCCGCGCACAGTCGTGCGCATTCAATCCTGATGTGCCCGCGCACAGTCGTGCGCATTCAATCCTGATGTGCCCGCGCACAGTCGTGCGCATTCAATCCTGATGTGCCCGCGCGCAGTCGTGCGCATTCAGTTCTGATGTGCATGCGCGCAGTCGTGGATATTAAAACCTGATGTGCCCGCGCGCAGTCGTGGATATTAAATCCTGATGTTCCCGCGCACAGTCAAATCCTGATGTGCCCGCGGTGCGCATTCAATCCTGATGTGCCCGCGCGCAGTCGTGCGCATTCAATCCTGATGTGCCCGCGCGCAGTCGTGGATAATAAATCCTGATGTGCCCGCGCGCAGTCGTGGATAATAAATCCTGATGTGCCCGCACGCAGTCGTGGATATTAAATCCTGATGTGCCCGCGCACAGTCAAATCCTGATGTGCCCGCGCACAGTCAAATCCTGATGTGCCCGCGCACAGTCAAATCCTGATGTGCCCGCGCACAGTCAAATCCTGATGTGCCCGCGCACAGTCAAATCCTGAGGTGCCCGCGCACAGTCAAATCCTGAGGTGCCCGCGCACAGTCAAATCCTGAGGTGCCCGCGCACAGTCGTGGATTGTTGCTTTATTGCTCCACTGCTGCTTGCAAGTATCTCTCTTCTAGCATTGATGCCAATTTTCTGACTTAGCTCTCAGAAGAGGTTTTCATAATGTTATAAAAGTCATCCGTACAGTTTTTATTTCTTGAGCTTTAGGATTGTCCTATAACATTTTAAAACTGGAGAGTTCCATGACAAACATGTTTCTAGCTTCTACTGTCCATCGATATACATGAATTTCCAGTTCTGGATAGTGCTGAGAGTTTGCTTAAAGAGTCTGTACTGTTTTTATCTTATAGTTTGGATTTTAAGTGTGGTCACTATTGAAGTTGTTCCAGGAACAACACCTTAAAAGTGTGTGAAGCTATTGTGTCAGGACAGGTATGACTAAACAAATATTTGTACCTTAGAAGGCAGAGCATGTCATGGTCCATGATTGATCAATTGATTTTTAAAGTCACAGTAGAAGTTCTCATAAATCTGTCAATGTTTTGCCTGAATTGAGAAAGAAGCCTAAGCATATGCCTTGCATTAAACTTGTTGAAAATACAGAGAGAGAGAGAGAGAGTGCCAGACTGAATGATGTTGCATCTTGAATTATCAACCATTAACACAGTTTCAGTGGTTTTTTGGTGAATTTGTAAGTTGCTTTAAATTGAATTGTGAAACTAAATATCATAACAGGAGACGGAATGGGAAAATCCACTGGTGACACAGATATTCCGCTGCCATTTGATTTACAAAACATTTGATCTTGCAGCCACAGGTGCGTTATCCAGGTGTTCGTGTAGTACATCAAAGCATGCTTTCTTAACTGACTTTCGTTTCTCCATCAGATAAGTGTTTGCAATTTGGTTGAAATTATTGATAAATACTTTTTGTAGAAGTAAATTATACAGTTTCATTGGAACTAACAAATAAAAATGTTCCCTGTTCTTTTTTATGATAGTTTGTACTAGCATAATAAATTGATATCAAGATTAAATACAGAGCTGTTTATTTGCTCAAAAACATAATTATCCCTTTTCTGTGCTTTTAAACTTTTTTTTTGAGTGTATCTGCTTTATTTTCTGGGGGGGGGATATATATGTATATATATCTATATATATGTATATATATCTATATCTATATATATATATATATATATATATATATATATATATATATATATATATAGATATAGATATATATATATATATAGATATATATATATATATATATATATATATAGATAGATATAGATATGTATATATACTTGTTTCCTGCCTTTCTAAGCTAGTATAGTCCAGTTTTCAGGTTAGTGCTGAATTCAGGGCTGTGTTACAAATCTCTGTGTATGCCCATACCTTACTTGGATAGAAGGAAGTTTCTCTGTTCACCTGTGAGCGAGGGGAGCTTTGAGCAGCCTATCTGTCCCTGGAGGAGTGGTTTCAGCCCAGAAATTAGTAGTTTATTGGCCATTTTGGGCTAATTTCCATCTCTTTCATTTCCCTGCTATAAATACCAAATTTGCCCGGTTTTGCGCACCAGGCAGCACCGGTTAACTAGGGTAAAACTATTCCTGGTTCCACAAAGTCTCCTCTTCAATTTTTCCCTTGGAACTAGACAAACTTTCAACTTAAGCACTCAAGCCATTCATTTCTCAGCCCGGCACTTGCACAAAACTTATAAACCCTAGCACTAGACCCTCCTGTACTGTACAGAAGGACAAGGCTCTCTGTTCGACCTTACCAGACATCCAGTAAAACAGTTCACTGTACCTATCCAGGCATGTCCAAAGGGCAGTTCAGGTGTACTCTCCAGTCCAATTGGTGAATCTGGGCATTTTGAGGCAATGTTAAAACTGCCTCATGTACACAGACAACCCCCTCCTCCTACCACCAAACACTAATACATGCGGGAGATGCAGTTATACAGCCAAACTGGAGGCTAAGCTCTCTCAACCCAAGACTGGATCAGACAGTCAAGAGGAGAAGGGAAATACTTGCATCACACCACCAGTCTTACATAGACCCATTAAATCAGCACCGGCAAAAAACACACATAAATACAAGGAAACATACTCGGAGGCTCTAAATAAAAATCTGCAGAACCAACAGAGACCTCCAAAGCAAACATCCAAGTAACCTCCACCCCCCAACACAAACCATGAAACACATACTTTATAAAACCAGTGTGCCATGCAATCACAGCCCTTAAGGCAAAATAACATACCCAACATAGTAGTAATAGGTGACTCTATAGTCAGGCACACTGGCGTCCCACTCACTAGGCTGAATAAGGAGAAGGTTACTGTTAGCTGCCAGGATCCGCCACATAACACAAGCACTCAGGTCACTTCAGAACAAGTACAAATATGACTCTGTCATTGTCCATGTTGGTGTGAATGACCTGAGCCGTACCTCCCTGGACTACATGAAAAGAGACATGGAGGAGCTCTCTGATCATGTAGCCCAGGCCGTTATGACCCTGACCCTGAGTAGCATCCTGCCCTCACCAAGAATGATACCATGGTCCAAAGTAAAAATTCTCGATTTCAACAATTGGCTAATCTTCTGGTGTCATTCAAAGGGGATCCAGTGTCTGTCCGCCTGGAATGACATGCTCGACAAGCCACGCTGCTTCGCTGGAGACGGCTTGCAGCTGTCACCCTTAGGCTTTCGAATACTTGCCAAGGCTCTTGCCACCCCCATAGTGCCTTTTTTAGGCAAGGCTCAAAAGACAAACCTACCGCCGTAAATAGCACAAGTAACAAAAAACTGAGGGTAATGCTACTCAGTGCCAGAAGTCTAAACCTCAAAAGGCACACACTCGAAGCACTCTTCAGTATGGAGAAAGTCGATATATGTGCAGTAACAGAAACCTGGTTTAAGGCTCCAGAGAGCACCCCAGCACTACCAGGCTACAACTCATACCATACATTTCGGCCACAGAACCCAAACCAAAATACAAAAGGCGGGGGAGTATCCATATTCATCAAGGATACCCACACCTCCAGGTTATTGGCACAGCACGATGCTTCAGAGATCATCCACGTGCAACTAACAGTGGGCAAAACTGCAATTCAAATTGTAGCTTGCTACAGATTACCCACCATGTCCCAGGACAGGACCCCCATTCCGCGTTTCTGGAAACACTGGGAAACATAAAGGTCCTACCAAACACCCTAATATTGGGTGATTTCAATTACCCAAACATTAACTGGGAGAACTACTCAAGTACTAACTCCCTTGCCCAACTTTTCCTAGAATTTATAAACTGAAACGCCCTGGTTCAACTGGTCAACACTCCCACCAGAAGTGACAACATATTGGACCTGGTCATCACCAACATGGGCGACTGGTGTTCCACACCAGAGGTCAACCCCTCGCTGGTTAAATCTGACCATAAACAAATCACTTTGGATATCCATATTCCGCCCCCATCCCCAGACAAGAAAGCCACCATGAAAAACTTTTCAAAAGCAAACTTCACGTTACTTAAGACCGAGGTGGAAAGTTTCAAAGCCCCCATGCTGAAGGATAACACTGTCCAAGCTGCAAAATCCTTTACTAATGCATTCTATGGGCAGCTACAAGAATGCATGAATCATGCCATCCCAAGCAAAACCAAGACTCGCTCCTCCAAGAAAGGAAACCAGTCTGGTGGGCTCTTGCCATAAACAAGCTGTACAATAGGAGGAGGAAACTAGTACAGAAAAGAGTAAAATCCCAAGAAGGGAAGACATCCCTGATCAGTATCAGCAAGAAACTACGATCCCTCATAAAATCATCCAAGGCGAGCTTTGAAAGAAAAATTGCCAAGGACTCCAAAGATAACCACAAGGCATTCTTTAGCTATGTCAAGAATCTAAGTGGCAATGCTCAGATCTGCTCAGTTAGTGCAGAAAGGCACAAAATACACTGAACCAACCAATATCGCCAGCATCCTGACAGACAGGTTCAGCGCAAACTTCACCCCCAAAAGGGCCTATAACCATACCAGAAGACTGTAGAGACCCTGAAATCACAGACACTCAGGTTAAAACAGCCCTCTCCAAAGCCAAAAACTCAGCATCAATGGGACTGGACGGTGTCCCAGGCCGCGTCCTACACGAGCTCAAAGACGAACTAACCCCTCACCTAAACACACTTCAAACTCAGCCTCTCCACAGGCTACATACCCATAGAGTGGCACACAGCAACGGTTATTCCACTCCACAAAGGTGGAGCCACAAAAGACCCAGGGGACTATCTCCCTATAAGCCTGACTAGCTTGGTCTGCAAGGCTATGGAGCGCATCATCATGGAACTCATTAACAGAGACATTGGGAACCTCCAAACACTAGACCCTACCCAGTTTGGCTTTAAGGGCAGATCATGCCTCCTAAACCTGGTGGACTTCTTTTAGACAGTTACCAAGGCTATAGACAAAGGGAAAGGTGGTACACACAGCCTACCTAGACCTTGCTAAGGCCTTCGACACCATTCCCCATTTTGGTATTATAGACAAGCACACCAGCCTGAACATAAACCCCTACATCACAAGATGGGTTGCCAACTGGCTCACGGACAGAACCCACATTGTGAGAGTTGCAGGAGCTAGGTCCATCTCTAAACCGGTTACAAGTGGTGTTACCCAGGGCTCAGTTGTAGGACCCCTCCTGTCCGACATATATTTCTCAGAGGTACAGGCAAGCACAGAAGGACTATGGCTGACATTCGCAGACGACTGCAAACTTGGGGCTATAATTGACTCTTAGGCTGACACAGACATCCTCCAAAAGGATGGATACCTGGTGTCAAAATCATGGCCTCAAGCTAAATGCTAAAAAGTGCATAGTCATCCCCTTTGGAAAAAACAAAGTACCCACAAACTACCACATAGGTGGTAGTCCCATAAATACAGAAGACGTAATAAGGGATCTGGGGACCCAAGTAGATACTAATCTCACCTTTGAAAATCGCATTGCCAAAGTGGTTAGAAAATCCTTCTACATGGCCCACCTAATCACAAAAGGGTTTGCATCCAGATCAAAAGAGGTCATTGTGCCCCTTTACTCATCACTCATCAGGCCCATCTTAGAGTACAACGCCCTATTTAGGATGTACCTTACAAGACACCTGCAACAGCTGGAAAGACCACAGAAGTAGCTCACCAAGAGGATCAATGGCCTCAAACAAGATGCCCTATGCAGCTCGACTGAAGAAACTCCAGTTGTACTCGGTTGCATACCGCCTACTCAGAGGTGATCTTTTCCTGACATACAAGGCCATGTCCAACCCAGAATTGATGAACATGCTCCACCTAAAGAAAACCTTATCCCCTCGAGCCAGACCCTCTAGGGATCTAAACCTCACCACAGCAGTAAATAGGACGTGCTGGAGGGATAGATTCCTGTCCCAGAGACTTCCCATGCTTTGGAACAAGATCCCAGTCTACATTAGGCAGAGCTCCTCACTAACACTCTTCAAAAGAAACCTTGACGAGTGGATGGGAAACAGAAAGTTTACCTCTGGGATCACTTCAGTGACTTTGCTGGACAGAGGCACAGGGAACTATTCTAAGGGGACAGCGAAAGCCAACACATTCTGTCTAGGCTTATAAATGCCTTCGGGCAGATAGCCTAGTACCCACCTATGAACCTACATTGGAGCATATTTATTTTATAGGCATCCTGGACCATAAAATTGCATAACAAAAACGTTCAGGATCTAATATCTCAGCCAGCAAGTGGTAGGCTTGACTTATTTTCTCAGTGTTAACATAATAAAATGAAAGTATATTTGAGATCCTCTTCACACATTTTCTATTGCCCAAATATGAACTAATTTTATATTGCATGTTGTAGACATGCAAGCAGTTTTTTTTAATGCAGCGTTAGTATCTCTTTTGTAGGTGTGACTTCAGATTAATTCACTCATGAGGCAAAATGGACAAAGGATGTCAAACCCAAAACTACAGCATGACTCATTCTAACAGCTTATGAGTTTAATCCCCTGCATTAAAGCTCCGTATGTATAAAAAAGGGAGCTCTGTACAGTCTGCATCAGTCTGTATGAACTGTAGATAAATCATTTTGACAGCTCAGACACTTTCACCTGGATGTACACAATTATTTTTTTTAATCTTCTCCACCTCCCCATTGCCATCTTGGCTCTTTGTCTTTGTAGATTTCATTCCATGTCACTGTCTCCACCTCCCGCATTGCCTTCTTGGCTCTGTGTCTCTGTAGATTTCCTTCCATGTCACTGTGTCCACCTCCCCCATTGCCATCTTGGCTCTGTGTCTCTGTAGATTTCCTTCCATGTCACTGTCTCCACCTCCCCCATTGCCATCTTGGCTCTGTGTCTCTGTAGATTTCATTCCATGTCACTGCTGCAGTATTCTGCAGTAAAGGGATCCCCTGTTAATGGTAGCCCAACATTCAGACAGTATACCAAAACTTTAGGTTTTTTAGAAGGACATTGTATGCTTCCTGCTCTTGGTGTAGGGCATCAAGCTGATGTATGGGCATTCACACCTCAGAACTTTTCTGCCGCCAGTCTGAATGCTATTTTCAGTCATGTGTCTGAATGCTCCTTCATTAGTGCTGGTTACCAAGCCATTTTCAGGTAACTGCCCCATTGGAATTTTCTTCTTATCTTGTTTTTTCTTTTGGTTGTGAGTTTACATGTCATCCAAAAAGGGAAAATGTATGTGTGGGAGACAGATTTCCCATAAGGATCATCACAAGCAGTGTTTGTTTTGCTTGGTTGCTTCTCATGACCATAGTCATGCTCGATTTGTCAAGTGTTTCACCCTAAGACCCTTCATAGTCCTCTCTCCTCCTTGTCTACCTACCTAGGGTAAATTGGCACAGGATGCAATGGCTGAATTTTCCTGTCCCAAAGGTTAGCTGTCTTCCAAAAAGACTAAAAATGTCAGGTCGGATTTGACTGCTGCACTGCCTCCCCCAGATGTCTCTATTGAGACTGGTGAAAGCCTGGATGATTGTCTGGCTGTTCCATCAAATTTCTCTGCTGTGACCATTTCAGAGGCTGGCATGGATCTGGCTTCTCACACATCCTTGGAGGATCTGCAGACATCCTTTGCAGACGTTGTGGGGGGAACCTAGGCTGATAATCGAGGGGTGTTCCTCAGATTCTTATTTGGGAGGAGAGTCACACTACATTGATTGTCATCAAGGGTCCAATCCTCCTAAGGTCTATAGGGCTGATGTTCCTTTGAAACAGAGGCACACAAAAAACATATATCACCTGTTCCTAAGGATCCCCAGTGTGAAGTGCAAGATTTTACATAGGGGTTTAATACACTGCTGGCCTTGAAGCTCCCCCAGGAGTTTTTGTTCCTGCCCTCTTTGGTCATTTACCCTCTTAAGATGCCTAGGGAGCAGGACTCTTCTGATGAGGAATTGGACTCTGGGGAAAAGTCCATGGCATATTCCTCTCAGATTCTTCCTCCGTTGCACTGTGATTCTAAGGAGGTGGACTCCATTAGTCCAGATTCTCCCTTTGAGGAACTTTCTTTCGGGGATACTATCTCTCGTATGATGGAATTTTTAAAATGGGACTGTACCCAGGTTTCTGACGTCCAGAAGAGGCATTATGAACTCCTCCAGATGGAGTCTCCTAAGCCCTCTACTGCCCCTCTGGTCCTAGCTGTCCTGTTAGATACTTTTTCAGCAGTTTCTCAGGCTCCTCATTCTCAGCCTCCAGCCCCTAAAAAGCTTGACAGGTTTTATAAGATGCCTGATGACTGTAAGTTTCTTTAGAAATATCATCCTGCTGACCCCTCTGATGTGCCTATCTCTACTGGGAAACCTTCCAAACTATTGCGTTCTACTAAATTGCTTTGCTGTGACAAGGACAGTAGGATCATGGAACGGCTGGCCAAAAAGGTGTATACTGCTGCTATCCTGGCCTTTCAACTATTAATTGTCAGACCCATATGACCAGACATGTCTTAGCTTTTCTTTCTCAGGCCTGCCAGGTTATTTCTGACCTTCCTGATTCTGAGGGGAAGGTTTCGTCCCTCTCTTTGTAGGGCTCCCGTTCTCAAGTGTCTTGCCATTTTATTAAGTGTAAGTATGATACATCTGATGCTTCTTCTGGGGCTGCTGCCTTTTGTTCTGTGTTAAGATGTTATTCTTGGCTTCAACTCAAGCCTTTACCTGGTGATGTTAAGGATAAATTGATGGATGCTGTTCTTGACAATACAAATATCTGTGGTTCAGCAGTTGCTGAGCTTTTTAAGTCCCTGTAGGAGAAGCCAAGCCCTTGCTGGAAATGAAACTTATTTTTGTTTCCCTTATTCCCAAATTTCAGAGGAATTATCCTTCTTAACTTGCCTTTGTACGTAGACAGTCTCACCTTCCTCACAGAGGTAAAACAAAGAGTTCTAGAAGGGTCCTTTTGCTAAGTCTACAAAGACTCCTACTGCTGAGAAGTCTCCTTTGCAGACGAACCAGAATCTGTCTGACTGTATTCTTACTTCCATCCTAAGTCAAGTTCCTTCACCGTAGTCTTTGCCCGTTTCTTCCCAGTTGGTTAAGGAGCACTTTGGATTCTTGGGTTCTGTCCATCCTTCATTTGTCTGGGATAGTTCATGGTGTGGAAATCCCTTCCTCCTTTTTTGGACATTCCTCAACTTTCTTGGGAACAGCTGTCCTTTTTTACAAGTCTGCTTCAGGGGCTTTTGTCTCAAGGCACCATCCAAGCAGTTTTTGCTTCCCTCAAATGAGGAAGGGAAAGGGGTTTTATTCCAAAATGTTTTTAGTTTCCAGGAAAGAAGGCACCTGGAGGCCCATTCTGGATCTTTTTCAGCTCAACAGTTTCCTGAAAGTTCCCTCCTTTCTAATGTTGTCGCTTCAGACTCTGTTTCCTAGTCTCACTGGATCTCAAGGATGCCTGTCTTCACATCCTTACACATTCCCATTTCAGGAATTTTTTTGTATTTCTCTGTTTCTTCCTTACATTTTCAGTTATTTGCTTTGCTGTTTGACACCTCTACTGCCCTAAGAGTCTTCACCAGATGACTCTCTCCTGTGATTGCTATTTTTGCAAGATGAGGGGGATACAGATTTTACTTACCCGGATGACCTGCTCAGTCAGGCTTCCTTCAGCACTTCCACTATGCTGTTTGCCTTTTGCAGAGCCTAGGGTTTAGAGTAAATTTCCAGAAATCCTTTCAGACTCCTTCTCAGAATCATGTTTTTATTGGGGATAGGCTCTAGACCATTTCTATCTGGAGACCTTGCCACCATCCCAGGCTCTGAATATTATTGCCTTTCTTAATCCTCTTCCTCAGGTTTCAGTTACAGCCAGGGAGTTTCTGTTGGTTTTGGGTTACATGGCTTCCACCATCCCTATGCTTCCTTTAGCCAGACTCCATATTAGGAAGTTTCAGAGGTTCCTAAAGTCAGTGTGGCTTCAACACAGTTATCCTTTAAACTTTCTAGTTCCTCTTCCTCCATGTCTCAATCTAGAGCTTCAGTGGTGGATTCATCAACTGTCAGCTTAGGGCTTCCTTTTCAGCCTCTAGTCCCCTGTAGGGAACTTTTTTTTCAGGTGCCTCAGGTGTGTGGTGTGGGGGGGGGCTTCTTTTGGCCCTCTAAAGGTTCAGGGCCTT
The DNA here is from genome assembly GCF_019279795.1 of Protopterus annectens. Lineage (NCBI taxonomy): Eukaryota > Metazoa > Chordata > Ceratodontiformes > Protopteridae > Protopterus > Protopterus annectens. Next base: position 148,968,706 of record NC_056748.1, on the reverse strand, counting down.
TGACTCATTCGTCAGAGGGTGGACCATATCAACATCAAGAAGATGAAAGTTCTCCTCCTTGCTCTTCAGGCCTTCTCTACTCTGTTCCTTCCATTTCCTCTCAAAGTCTTTACAGACAATACCACAGTGATGTGATACATCAGCAAGCAAGGTCAGACACGTTGTAACCTCCTGTGCCGCTAGCTCTCCTGGTTTGGGATCTGGCTGTCCAGTTTAAGATGACTGTTCAGGCGGTTTGTAGTCCTTCAGATGAAAACATTGTGCCAGACTCTTTGAGCATGTCCATAACACAGACTCACGAGTGGATGTTTTACAGAGATGCGTTTCTGGACATTGTCCACCATTGGAGTATTCCTCAGGTAGATCTTTTTGCCTCCCCTCTAAACAGAGCACTTCCACTGTTTTGTGCCAGAGTCTGAAGTCCACTGGCGTGAAATGTGGATGCCCTCTCTTTCTGTTAGAAGGGGATGTTTCTCTATGCCTTCGCTCCCCTTCCTCTCTTACAGAGGGTCCTGAACAAGTTAGAACATGTCTCCCCCAAAATCTTGTTGGTGACCCCCCTTTGACCCAGACAAACATTGGTTCACTCTCCCTGTGCATTTAGCCAAGGCAATCACCATAAGTTACCTCACCAGGTGGACCAACTCTCACAAGACGAGGGGTCTCTCATCTAACCTCACTTGTCCAGTCTTCAACTGACAGTGTGGGTGATAGAGTTTTGAACCCTTTTAGGCACCTTTTTTTTCTGAGGATGTGTTCTGGGTTCTGCAGGAGGCCAGGAAATCCTCTAAGAGTAAGTCTTATTTTGTACAAACAGAAAAGATTTTCTATTTGGTGCCTTGCTTGTAACCGGGATCTACTTTCTGTGGAGCTTCCTCTGGTTCTCTCTCATTTGTTTGAATTGCTCCGTGCTAGTTGGCATAGTCTTCAGGTAAAGCTCACCTTTCAGGTATTTCTGCTCATCATCTCTGACTCCTCCTTTGGCTTCTAGATTTGAGGTCAGACAATTTTTTTAAAGGTGTCCTTCATATTAGGACTTCCAAGAAGCCTATGCCTCCTTCCTGGGACCTTCATTTTGTTCTTGAAAAGTTAACTTGGGTTCCTTTTGAGCCTGCAGATTCAGTTTCCTTGCAGCATTGTACAGAGAACACAGTTCTTCTTTTGGTCCTTACTTCAGCTAAAAAGGCTGTCTGAACTTCAGGCTCTTATGGCTGTCCCTCCTTTTTTAGATTTTCATAGGGGTAGGTTATCTCTTCATACTAATCCTTCTTTTATGCCCATGGTGGTTAATGAGTTTTCTCTTAATCAGTCTGTTAATTTGCCCACTTTTTTTCCCTTCTCTGCTTTCTGCCATTGAGAAGGTTCTTCACACCTTGGACTTGCATAGGTATCTCAGATATTATTTGGATAAGACTAAGGCCATTCACAAGTCTGAACAACTTTGTTTCTTTTCATCCTAGATCTCTAGGTTTGGGTGTTTTCTAAGCAAACCATTTATTTGTGGATTTCTAACGCCATTTCTTTTTGTTACTGTTTTCATGGGAAAAACCTTTCTCCTTTCTGACAAGGCTCATTCTGCCAGGGCTGTGGCTTCCTCTGTTGCTTTCTTCAAAGGCTTGGATACCAATTCCATCCATTCTTGAGGCTGTTACTTGGACTTCTATCTATACCTTAACTAAACATTACAAGCCAGATGTGGTGTTCAGGGTTAGAGCTGGATTTGACAGGGTTATCCTCCATGGGTTTCTTGAGGGCCATGCTGGGCCTTCCTCCTCCCAAGATGTTCTTCGTGTTTCACTGTTGCAGTCATTACATTTGGGTTATCTGCTTGCAGGTTGCCCTCGGTCGGCCTGATTAACAAAGTCTTGGGTCCTGCGTTGGTTGCTTTCCCTTCTTCCATGACATTAGGTCGTCAGGGGTATAAAACATGCAGCTGACGCCATTACACCAGTCTTTCTTGCTATGGGGTGCCTGAAGCAGAAGCAGTTCGCAAGTTCCGGTCGGCCGACTCCTGAAATTTCGTTTTCGAGTTTCAGAACTGAAGTCTTAAACTAAAGCTAAGTACCACATTGGGGAAACTTTTTCTTGCTCCTTACCGATGTCAGTAAAAGTTAATAATTGCATTACTTGTGGAAAGCAAATACCTCATAAAGATTTTCATTCGTACTGCATTCCTTGCATAGGCCCTGACCACGACGTACCTTGCTGTCGGTTTTGTGCTTTATTTAATCAGCGCACTGTCTTCGGTATATTTTTGCCTCTAAATATTTCAGTTCTCGGTTTAATTATCCAGAAATGTCATTGGTTAGCCATCCGACTACCAGGAGTCTGAAAAAAATGCAAAGATAAAGACAGAGACAGGCTGCCGAGGTCCTAAATTGCCGACGACGCTTCTCCTAAGCCAATCGCCAGCTCGCCAGTACTCAGTGAGGCGTTTTCACAGCCCCTGATACCTGCTACTTCTGATGCGAAGGCTTCTACTGATACCCATTCGGAGTCCAGTATGCCACGAGATGCTTTAACTATGGAACCCGCAGATGTCTCTACCTTGGATGGATCTGGAGCCCGCTGTGCAAGCACCGGCTTCTGAGGGTGTATTCAGGCCTACGGACTTGAATATTAAATCAGCGCCTCCTTCATTACTTAGGCCTAAATCTCGATCCATGTCTGAAAAACCGATGCTCAGACCTCTATGCCTAATAAGAATGGCTGAAGATCTAATAACTCTAATCAGGGGTAGCCAACCCCCCCCTTCTAAGAGGCTTAGAACTGAGGTTGATTATGGTTCATAGGTTGGTACTAGGCTATCAGCCCTAGGGCCTATACAAGCCTAGCCATAACAATTCCCTGGCTATTTCTACCCACACTATTTACGAATTTATGAATCTTCTGATCAGGATTCTGTTTTTTATGACTCTTCTGATGACCTGGATTTGTCCTTACCTACTTATGAGGATTCTGATGCAGAGGACTCTGTTCTCTGTGCTTCCCCTCCTGAGGATTTTTCTTTTGGGGAAACCTTACTTTAAGGGAGCATTTCCACTGGGAAAGCCAGGATTTTTCTGATTCAAAAAAGAGGCTTAGGGATTTCCTTCTCCTACCTCAGCATAGGCCTTTAGCTATTCCTCCTGTACTAGACATTGTTGATGATGCTTTCTCAGAATCTAGTTTGGCCTCTGATTCCTTGCCTCCTGCTCCCAGAAAACCTGACAGATACTACAGGGTCCCAGAGTCCCACAAGTTCCTTTGCAAAAATCCTACCCCTTCTGATAGAGACTCCAGGGCACTGGATAGATGGGGTAAGAAGGTTTACACTTCTGCAGCCTTGGCCATTAGGGCTTTAATATATGTTAAGATATCAGCAACATGTTATTGGACTGGTTAAACAGAAAATTATGTTGATTCCTGACTATGTGGAAAATAAAGAATTACAGGATTTAATGCATTCTGCCGAACAAGTTGGAAAATATACTTTGTAATGTGGTTTTGATTCATTAGAGGCCTCTTGCAGGGCTGCTGTTACTGGGTCTGTGCTCAGAAGGCATGCTTGGCTTAAGGAGCAATCTTTGCCTGATCATGTTAAAGCTAAATTATTGGATGCTTCTTTAAACCAGGACTGCCTGTTTGGCAACAAGGCTGAGGAAGTTCTTAAAAAGATGGAAGATAAAGCTAAATCTATGCAAACTGTTAAAGATTTTTTACAAGTTCAGCCTCCTAGATTTAGTAGGCACTGGCCCTCTAAGAATTGGTCCTTTCCAGCCCCTTTCCGGGTCTTCTCAAGCCAAACCCAGACACAGCAAAAACCCCAGGTTTCAGTCCCAGGGGACTCGCAGAACTAAGCAGTGGGGGGCCTCCACTTCCAAGTCAGGGAGTAATAAGACCCCCCCCATGGTAAACTGTCTCAATGACGTCCTTTTAAAATTTCCAAGCACTCATCATTTGACTGCCCCTTTGGGGGGAAAGATTGCTCTTCATGCAAAGAATTGGGAACTCATTAACTCATTTAAATATAGTGTCCCAGGGATTCAGATTTCACTTCCACATGCTGCCAACACCAAGTGGGTGGCTGGACCGGACCTACCCCCAAATCAGTGGGCAGAGGCCCAGAAACAAGTACTTTCTCTCTCTTAAGCATGTGGGCTATTCAACTGGTACCAGAAGAGGAAAAGGGGCAAGGTTTCTACTCAAGACTTTTCCTGGTACCCAGAAAAGACCATTCATGACGTCCTGTCCTGGACCTTTCTACTCTAAACACCTTTTTGGGGATTCCAAAATTCAAGAAGCCGACTCTTCATTTACTTCCTATGCTAGGCCAAGATGCCTGGTTGGCAACACTAGATTTAAAAGAAGCATACCTGCACAACCCAATCAGGGGATCTTTCAGAAGATACCTACACTTCAAGGCAGGCTACAGGCACTATCAGTTCTCTGCACTGCCCTTTGGTTTATCTACTGCGCCCAGGGTATTCACAAAGTGCTTAGCTCCAGTTATTGCATTTTGCAGGCAAAGAAATATTCAAATATACCCATACCTGGACGATTGTCTAATTCAGGCAGAAAGCCAGGACATACTTTTGAATCATCTGGCCTTTGTAAAAAGGGTTCTAACTTGTCTAGGGTACACCATAAATGAAAAGAAATCACACCTGGTATCCTGTCAACAAATTATATTCCTGGGAGCAAGCTTGAATACAACTTCCCAGATGGCTTACTCATGCCAGAAAAGCAAATTCATTTGATAACCTACTTCAAACAAGTGGCCACAAAAACCATGCTTATCTGCAAGACAAATACTGCAAGCCTTTGGGTTCATGGCCTTCTGCATTCTCCTAATTCCATATGCAAGACTGCATATGAGGAAACTACAGTGGTATCTAAAAAGCCTATGGTGTCAACATTCTCAAAACCTAGAAACAATGATTCCTGTCATACCTTGCCTACACCTAGAGCTCCTTTGGTGGGCAGAGGCCTGCCACCAAAACAAGGGACTACCTTTCACACCACCCCCTGCCACCCAAACCCTAGCAACAGATGCATCAGACTATGCATGGGGGGCTCACCTGGCAGGGAAGTGCATTCAGGGCAAATGGAACCCAAGTCAAATGCACCTGCATATCAATCAAAAAGAAATGTTAGCTGTACAGAATGCTCTGACAGCCTTCAAGGACCACATTCTTCCAGGGCAACTAATGGTAAAGACGGACAACAAAACTGTTATGTGGTACATAAACAAGCAGGGGGGTACACATTCTTATCCCCTCTGCAGACTAGCCATGGCATTGTGGAACACAGCCTTGAGCTACCAAGTGCACCTACAAGCTCAATTCCTGCCAAGAAAATTAAATATACCGGCAGACGGACTAAGCAAAAACCTCATGGCCCCACACGAGTGGAAACTGGAACCAAGGATTTTAAACATGTTGACAAGCAAATGGGAGAGCCCAGATATAGACCTGTTTGCCTCTCCCCAGAACTACCAGTTGGACAAATTTTACACAAGGACTCCCCACAAACAAGCCTGGAAAGTGGATGCTCTGTCCTTCAGCTGGAAAAACCTATCAGTCTATGCCCCACCCCCCCCCCCCCACTCTGCCTCTGCTCTCCAAAGTACTACTAAAAGTCAAACTGGACAAACCAAGGATGATTTTGATTGCTCCAGACTGGCCACGCCAACATTGGTACTCCCTCCTGTGCAGTGTGTCACGGTTATCTCCATGGCACCTGCCTCAGACTCCTTCCCTGCTGTCTCAGCAGGAGAACCAGATTCTGCACCCTCAGCTTCCAACACTGAACGTTGCAGCCTGGCTAATTACTTAATCTCTTCTTTACCATCCCTCAGCAAACCTGTGATGGATATCATCTTAGAGGCAAGGAGGCCTACTACTAGAAAATCTTATGCTGAAAAATGGAAAAGATTCTATGCCCGGAAGCAATCTCAAGGGATATGAGCACAGCAGCGCCCAATTTACCTCAGATTTTACAATACTTAACCGTGATGCTTCACAAGGGCGTGTCTTTTTCCTCCATTAAAATCCACTCCTCAGCCATTTCAGCTCATTAGAACACAGAACCTCCCCTCTTCTCTCATCCACTGCTCAAGCAGTTCCTCAGAGGGGCTAGAAATTTGAGACCTCCCAGGAGAGCTCAAACCCCAGCCTGGGACCCTAACTTTGTCTTGGAGAAACTCACTCTACCTCCTTTCGAGCCAGCTGCTACTGCAGACTTAAAATTACTTTCTTGGAAAACAGCTTTCCTTTTAGCAATCACTTCAGCTAGAAGGGTATCTGAATTACAGACCCTTATGGCAGTGGAGCCTTTCATCATCTTTCATGCGGACAGGGTGTCTCTCAGAACCAATCCATCCTTCATGCCCAAGGTGGTATCCAGTATGGCTCTTAATCAGTCCATTCATTTACCAAGCTTCACTCCCAAGCCACAGAATAAAGGGGAACGGATACTGCATTCCTTAGATGTGCACAGACAACTTAGTTTCTACTTCGACAGGACTAAACCTCAAAGGAAATCTGAACAACTGCTGGTAGCATTTGCTGAAGGGGCAGAGGGGAATGCTGTTTCAAAGCAAACCATTTCTAAATGGATAAGCCATTGCATTCATTTCTGCTATAAGCACCATGGAAAACCTATCCCCCAGGGGATCGGACCTCACTCCACCAGGGCTGCATCTACTACCTCTGCAGCCTTTCTCAGAGGTGTCCCTACCAGGGACATCCTAGAAGCTGCTACCTGGAGTTCTCTAGATACTTTCACCAAGCATTATCATTTGCCATTTTTCTCTAAACCCAGAGCTGGCTTTGCCATTGCAGTCTTGCAGGGCCTTATAGCTGGCCCTAATGCTATCTAAACTCCTCCTCCCAACCATAGCTTTGGGAATCTATCCAAATGTGATGACTGCAACAGTGAAACACGAAGAACATAGTACAGTTGTGTATACTTACCATAAATGTAGATGTTCGAGTGTATTCACTGTTGCAGTCCTGGTTACCCTCCCTCCAGCCCCCTAACTTCTTTTGGCTATACCTCTACTTTCCTTTACTATGCTTAAAAGCCTTTTTGGTGTATTTGCTTTTTTGTTGGAGGCATATCATTGTACTTTTATATTTAATTGCTTCCCATTAAGGGGGCACCTGACATCTAGGGAAAGAAAAACTGATGTAAAGGCGTCTGCTGTATGTTTTATACCCCTGACGACCTGACGTCATGGAAGAAGGGACAGCAACCGACGCAGGACCCAAGACTTTGTTAATCAGGCCGACTGAAGGCAACCTGCCAGCAGATTACCCAAATGTAATGACTGCAACAGTGAATACATTTGAACATCTACATTTATGGGAAGTGTACACAACTGTAATTTTTCTCTTGAGCTCTTGTACTCTCCCTTTAGTATGAATACTGCTACAGTGAAATGGAAGTACACGGTACATTTGTTTAAAGTCTTACTGTAATAGTAGATGCCCTTCCCTTCACTACTGTAGTATTCAATCCCTCTTCCCCCTTTTTCTCTGCTCCTCCTTTCTTTTTTCCTTCTGGATACACATGATGTTCTTATTGTTTCACTGTTGCAGTCATTACATTTGGGTACTCCGCTGGCAGGTTGCCGTCAGATGGCCTGATTAACAAAGTCTTGTCCTGCGTCAGATGCTGTCCCATTCCATGATGTCAGGTCATCAGGGGTATAAAACATGCAGCCGATGCCATTACATCAGTCTTTCTTGTCAAGCGGTGCCCGAAGCAGAAGCAGTTTGCAAGTGCCGGTCGTCCGACTCCTGAAATTTTCGTTTCGAATTTCAGAACTGAAGTCTTCAACTAAAAAGCTAAGTACCTCTTTGGGGAAACTTTTTCTTGCTCCTTACTGATGTCAGTAAAAGTTAATAATTGCATTACTTGTGGGAAGCAAATACCTCATAAGGATTTCCATTTGTACTGTATTCCTTGCCTAGGCCCTGACCACGACGTCCCTTGCTGTCGGTTTTGTGGTTTATTTAATCAGCGCACTATCCGTCGTCGGTGCACTTTTGCTTCTAAATATTTCCGTTCTTGGTTTAATTATCCAGAAATGACATCGGTTAGCCATCCGACTACTGCAATACTGAAAAAACGCAAAGAAAAAGACAGAGACAGGCTGTTGAGGTCCAAAACTGCCGACGCTTCTCCTAAGCCAGTCGCCAGTTCGCCGGTACTCAGGCGGTTTCGCAGCCCCTGATACCCGCTACGTCTGATTCACAGGCCTCTACTGAGACCCATTTCCCTATGGAACCCGTGGATGTCTCTACCTCGGATTGGTCCGGAGCCGCTGTGCAAGCACCGGCTTCTGAGGGTGTATTCAAAATCTCGATCTGTGTCTAAAAAAACGATGCCTAGGCCACATGTTCAGGGCGCTATGCCTAAAAAACAAATGATCAAAATAGCTGAAGGTTTAATTACTCTAATCAGGGGTAGTCAACCCCCCCTTCCAACAGGCCTAGGGCTGAACTTGACTATGAACCTTCTGACAGGTCTCTGTTTCTTCTGACTCTTCTAATGAACAGGATTTGTCCATGCCTACTTATGAGGATTCTGATGCAGAGGATTCCTTTCCTCCTTCTTCTCCCCCTGAGGATTTCTCCTTTGGGGAAACTTTACATACCTTAAGGGAGCATTTCCACTGGGAAAGTCAGGATTTCTCTGAATCCAAAAAGAAGCTTGGGGATTTCCTTCCTCCTCAGCATAGGCCTTTGGCTTTACCTCATGTACTAGACATTGTTGGTGATGTGTTTTCAGAATCCAGTATGGCCCCTGATTCCCTGCCTCCGGCCCCTTGTAAGCCAGACATATACTACAGGGTTCCTGACTCCCACAAATTCCTTTTCAAAAATCCTGTTGCGGACCCTGAAACCATTTCTCAGGGGCCCAATGGCATTAAGGCTTCTACAGCTAAAAATCCTACCCCTTCTGATAGAGACTCCAGGACGCTGGATAGATGGGGTAAAAAGGTTTATACTTCTGCAACCTTGGCAATCAGGGCTTTAAACTGTCAATTCCATATGCCAAAATATCAACAGCATATCATGGGACTGCTTAAACAGAAAATGATGTTGATTTCTGACTGTGTGGAAAATAAGGATTTACAGGATTTATTGCATTCAGCTGAACAAGTTGGAAAACATACTTGGCAATGTGGTTTTCATTCTTTGGAGGCCTCTTGCAGGGCTGCTGTTACTGGGTTTGTGCTTAGAAAGCATGCTTGGCTTAAGGAGCAATCTCTGCCTGATCATGTTAAAGCAAAATTGTTGGATGCTCCTTTGCAGCAGGACCGTCTGTTTGGTAATAAGGCTGAAGAAGTTCTAAAAAATATGGAAGATAAAGCTAAATCTATGCAAACTGTGAAAGATTTCTTACAGGTACAACCTTCAAGATTTAGTAGGCACTGGCCTACTAAGAACTGGTCCTTTCCAGTTCCTTCCAGAGCCACTCAAGCCAAATCCAGACATTCTAAAAGCACCAGGTTTCAGTCCCACTGGACTTTCAGAATTAAGCAATGGGTTGCCTCCACTTCCAAATCTAGAAACAGCAAGACACCTCCCTATGGTAAACAGTCTCAATGACTTTCCTTTAAAATTACCAAGTCCTTACCTCTTAGCCGCCCCTTTGAGGGGAAAACTGGCTCTTCATGCAAAAAACTGGCAACTTATAACCCAGGACAAATGGGTTTTAAATATAGTGTCCCAGGGATACAGATTTCATTTCCTCACGTTGCCATCTCCAAACGGGTGGCCAGACCTGCCCCCAAATCAGTGGGCAGAGACTCAGAAACAAGCACTTTCCCTCCTGAACATGGGGGCAATTTAACTAGTACCAGAAGAGGAAAATGGACAAGGATTCTATTCCACACTTTTCCTGGTACCCAGAAAAGACAAATCATGACGTCCAATTCTGGACCTGTCTACTCTTAACACCTTTCTGGACATTCCAAAATTCAAGATGCTGACTCTTCACCAGTTACTTCCAATGCTAGGCAAAGATGCCTGGTTGGCAACTCTAGATTTAAAAGAGGCTTACCTGCATATTTCGAACAGGGAATCTTACAGAAGATACCTCCGCTTCAAAGCAGGCTACTTGCATTATCAGTTCTCTGCACTGCCCTTTGGCTTATCTACTGCGCCCAGGGTATTTACTAAGTGCCTGGCTCCAGTAATTGCAATTTGCAGGCAAAGAAATATTCAAATATATCCATACCTGGACGATTGTCTAATTCAGGCAGAAAGCAAGGACATTCTTCTAAAACATCTGGCGTTTGTAAAAAGGGTTCTAACTTGTCTAGGGTACACCATAAACAAAAAGAAATCATAACTGATACCCTCTCAAAAAATTACATTCCTGGGTGCAAGCTTGAATACAACTGCCCAGATGGCTTTCCTTACACCAGAAATGCAAATTCATTTGGTGGTTTACTTCACACAGGTGGCCACAAATACCCTGCTATCTGCAAGACAAATACTGTAAGCCTTGGGGTTCATGGCCTCCTGCATTCTTCTAATTCCATATGCAAGACTGCATATGAGGAAACTTCAGTGGTACTTAAAATGTTTATGGAGTCAACATTGTCACAGCCTGGAAACAATGATTCCCATCATACTTTGCCTGCAACTAGAGTTCCTATGGTGGGCAGAGGCCTGACACCAAAACAAGGGACTGCCATTCACACCACCCCTTGCCGCCCAAACCCAAACTACTGACGCATCGGACTTTGCATGGGAGGCTCATATGGCAGGAAAGTGCATTCAGGGCAAATGGAGCCCAAATCAAATGCACCTTCATATCAATCAGAAAGAAATGCTAGCTGTACAAAATGCACTGACAGCCTTCCAGGACTGCCTTCATCCAGGACAACTAATGGTAAAGACGGACAACATCACAGTTATGTGGTACATAAACAAGCAGGGGGGTACACATTCCTACCTCCTGTGCAGACTAGCCATGGCATTGTGGAGCATGGCCTTGAGCTATCAAGTACAACTACAATCTCAATTCCTGCCAGGAATGCTGAATATTTTGGCAGACAAACTAAGCAGAAACCTCATGGACCAACACAAATGGAAACTGGAACCCCGGAATTTCAACATGTTGACACGCAAATGGGGGAGCCCAGACATAGATCTTTTTGCCTCAGCCCAGAACTACCAGTTGGACAAATTTTGCACAAGAGCTCCTCACAAAAAAAGCCTGGAAAGTGGATGCTCTGTCCTTCAGCTGGGAAAACCTATCAGTCTATGCCTTTCCCTTTTGCCTCTGCTCTCCAAAGTTCTACTAAAAGTCAAACAGGACAAACTAAAAATGGTTTTGATTGCTCCAGACTGGCCTCGCCAACACTGGTACCTACTCCTACGCAGTCTGTTAAATATTTCTCCATGGCACCTGCCTCTGACACCTCCCTTAGTGTCTCCGCAGAACAACCAAATTCTGCACCCTCCACTCCAAACGTTAAATCTTGCAGCTTGGCTAATCACTTAAACTCTCCCTTAGCATCCCTCAGCAAACATGTGATGGATGTCATTTTGGAGCCGAGAAGACCTAGTACTAGAAAATCTTATGCTGACAAATGGAAAAGATTCTGTGTCTGGAATCAGTCTCAAGGGATAAGCACAGCAGTGCCCAATTTACCTCAGATTTTGCAATACTTAACTGAGATGCTTCACAAGGGCCTGTCTTTTTCTTCCATAAAAATCCATGCCTCAGCCATTTCAGCTCATTACAGTACAGAACCCCCCCCCCCCTTATCTCATCTTCTGCTAAAGCAGTATCTCAGAGGGGCCAAAAACTTGAGGCCACCCAGGAGAGCTTCATCCCCTGCCTGGGACCTTAACTTTGTATTGGAAAAACCCACTCTACCTCCTTTCGAGTCAGCTGCTACTGCAGACCTAAAATGTCTTTCCTGGAAAACAGCCTTCCTTTTAGCAATCACTTCGGCTAGAAGGATTTCTGAATTACAGGCCCTTCTGGCAGTGGAGCATTTCCTCATCTTTCATGCGGACAGGGTGTCACTCAGGACCAATCCATCCTTCATGCCCAAGGTGGTATCCAGTGTGGCTCTTAATCAGTCCATTCATTTGCCAACTTTCTTTCCCAATCCCCAGAACAAGGGGGAGTGGATTCTGCATTCAGTGGATGTACACAGACATCTTAGGTTTTATTTGGACAGGACGAAATCTCGAAGAAAATCTGAACAACTGCTGGTAGCATTTGCTGCAGGGGCAGAGGGAAAGGCTATTTCAAAGCAAACCATATCCAAATGGATAAGCCATTGTATTAATTTCTGCTATATGCACCATGGAAAACCTATCCCCCAGGGGATCAGATCCCACTCCACCAGGGCTGCATCTACTTCTGCAGCCTTTCTCAGTGGTGTTCCTACCAGGGATATTCTAGAAGCTGCTAACTGGAGTTCAGTTCATACTTTCACCAATCGCTATCATTTACCAATCTTCTCTAAACCCAGAGCTGGCTTTGCCACTGCTGTTTTGCAGGGCCTTATAGCCAGTCCTAATGCTGTATAAATCCGTCCTCCCCAACCATAGCTTTGGGAATCCACCCAAATGTAATGACTGCAGCAGTGAAACACGGAGAACATAATACAGATGTTCATCGTGTTACACTGCTGCAGTCATTACACTTAGGTTATCCTCCCGTCAGTAAGTCTTGGTCTGGCGTCGGTTGCTGTCGCTTCTTCCCTGATGTCAGTGCGCCAGGGGTATATAAGATGCATCTGACGCCATTTTCTTAGGTCTTTCTTGCCGCGCAGTGCCCGAAGCAAAAGCAGTTCGCAAGTGCCGGTCAGCAGACTCCTGAGATTTTTGAAGTTGAATTTCAGATCCGAAGTCTTCAATACAGCTAAGTACCCCTTTGGGGAAACTTTTTTCTTGCCCCAGACCGATGTCAGAAAAAGTTAATAATTGTATTTCTTGTGGGAAGCAAATACCTCATAAGGGCTTCCACTCTTACTGTATTCCATGCCTAGGCCCTGATCACGACGTCACTAGTTGTCGGTTTTGTGCTAGATTTAACAAACGCACTATAAAACAACGTTTTGATTTTGCTTTGCACTACTTTGGCCGAAGGTTCAATTATACAATGCCATTGGAACAACCGACGACTGCAATTCTTAAAAAACGCAAAGCCAAGGATAAAGACAGGCATCCGAAGTCCAAAACCGACGACGAAGCCTCTTCTAGGCCAGTCGCCGGTTCTCAGTGAGGTGCTTTCGCAGCCCCTGACACCCGCTACCTCAGAGCCACAGGCCACCTCCGACTCCCACGTGGAGACAACTAGGCCTCTGGAAACTCAAGGTATTGGGCCTACGGAAACTAATCCCTCAGATGGGTCCGGAGCCGCTGAGCAGGCATCGGTTTCTGAGGGTGTTTTCAGACCTTCACAACTTACCATTAAAGCAACAGCCAAGACAAAAACACCATTAAAGACAAAGAAGCAAGTACAGCATTTTCTTGGACAGTCCTCCATGCCTAAGAAACAGATGCTCAAAATGGCTGAAGACCTCAATACTCTCATCAGGGGTTCCCATCCCCCTCCTGAGAAAAGGCCTAGGCAGGATACAGACTGATTCCTCTGATCAGGTTTCCATTTCCTCTGATTCCTCTTCAGACCAGGGATACTCTCTACCCCCTATGAGGACTCTGATGCTGAAGAATCTATCCCTTCACCCTCTCCTCCTGAGGGTTACTCTTTTGGGGAAACTTTACATTCCATGAGGGAGCATTTCCATTGGGAAAGTCAGGATTATTCAGAATCCAAGAAAAGGCTCAGGGACTTCCTTTTATTGCCTCAGCACAGGCCCCTTGCTATTCCGCCTGTGTTAGATATTGTGGATGATGTGTTCTCTGAATCCAGCTCATCTCCTGATTCTTTTCCCCAGCACCAGCCAAGCCAGATAGGCATTATAGAGTCCCTGACTCTCACAAGTTTCTTTGTAAAAACCCTTCTGCTGACCCAGAAACCATTTCCCAGGGTCCCAAAGGGGTTAAGGCTTCCATTGCAAAAAATCCAGTCCCCTCTGACAGAGATTCTAGAGCATTGGATAGATGGGGGAAGAAAGTTTACACTTCTGCAACTTTAGCAGTAAGGGCTTTAAATTGCCAGTTTCACATGCTTAAGTACCAACAATATTTAATGGCTCAGTTAAAACAGAAAATGCTTGCAAGCTCAGAAGCTCCTGACTATAAAGAAATGCAGGATTTATTGCATGCAGTTGAGCAGGTGGGAAAACATACTCTGCAATGCGGTTTTGATTCTTTAGAGGACTCTTGTAGAGCCGCAGTTACAGGTTCTGTGATTCGAAGACATGCTTGGTTAAAAGAACAGAGTTTACCTGATCATGTTAAGGCAAAATTATTGGATGCTCCTTTACAGCATGATACCTTGTTTGGTGTTAAGGCAGAAGAGGTGTTAAAGAAAATTGAGGATAAAGCTAAATCTATGCAAACAGTCAAAGATTTCTTACAGGTACAGCCACCTCGATTTAGCAGAAATTGGCCTACAAAGAATTGGTCCTTTCCAGTGTTAGACAGGCCACAGAGAGGCAGATACATACGCCCACGAGGCAGATCTCAACCCCAAGGCTCTAACAGACAACGACAGTGGGGTACCTCAACCCCAAAAGGAGGTGAGGACAAGTCTCAACCTTACAGGAAACAGTCCTAATGACTTCCCTCTTCGTATGCCAAGCACTTCCCTTTTGGCAGCCCCCTTAGGGGGGGAAACTAGCACTCTTTTCTCAAAATTGGCAAACAATCACCGAAGACAAATGGGTTCTGAATATTGTGTCTCAAGGTTACAGGTTCCACTTTCACACTTTACCAATGCTAAAAGGAATGCCAAACCTGCCACAAAATCAATGGGCAGAGGCTCAAAAACAAATTTCAGCCCTCATGGACATGAGAGCTATTCAAAAAGTACCACAGCAGGAACAAGGACAAGGAGTTTACTCAAGACTCTTCCTGGTCCCCAGAAAGGACGAAGCCTGGAGACCCATACTAGACCTTTCAACTCTAAATACATACCTGGATGTTCCGAAATTCAAAATGTTGACACTACAGCAGCTTCTTCCCATGCTGGGCAAGAAGGCTTGGCTTGTTACTTTGGACTTCAAAGAGGCATACCTGCATGTCCCTATCAGACAAGATTGCAGAAGATACCTCGGATTCAAACCTGGTACAATGCACTACCAATTCTCTGCACTGCCCTTTGGCTTATCTACTGCGCCCAGGGTCTTTACAAAGTATCTGGCACCAGTAATTGCATTTTGCAGACAAAAAGGAATTCAAATATAACCATACCTGGACGACTGCCTCATTCAAGCAGAGAGAAATGACATTCTTCTAAAGCATCTGGCGTTTGTAAAAAGGTTGCTAATCTCTCTAGGGTACACAGTAAACGAAAAGAAGTCAAAACTAGTGCCCTCACAACAGATAATATTCCTGGGTGCCAGCTTAAATACAGCAGCCCAGATGGCTTATCTCATGCCAGACCAACAAGGACAACTGACTCAATATTTTCAATTACTGGCAAAAAAGTCCCATCTCCCCGCAAGAAAAATTCTGCGGGCCCTGGGATTCATGGCATCCTGCATACTACTAATTCCATATGCCAGACTGCATATGAGGAAATTACAATGGTACCTAAAAAGTGTTTGGACTCAACACTCTCACAGTTTAGAAGCAGTAATACCAATAATTCCCTGCCTACAACAGGAGTTTTGATGGTGGGCACAGGCATGTCACCTCAACAAGGGTCAGCCTTTCACTCTATCCACAGCCAGGCAGACTCTAACAACAGATGCTTCGGATTACGCCTGGGGAGCACACATGGCAGGAAAATGTATTCAGGGCAAGTGGACCACAAACCAAATGCAACTTCACATCAATCAAAAAGAGATGCTGGCTGTTCAAAATGCCCTAACAGCTTTCAAGGACCTTCTGCATCTGCATCCAGGACAATTATTATTAAAGATAGACAACACCACAGTAATGTGGTACATAAACAAGCAAGGGGGCACTCATTCTTATCCCCTATGCAGGCAAGCCCATGACCTTGTGGAACACAGCTCTAACTTATCAAGTTCATCTGCAAGCACAATTCCTGCCAGGAAAGAAAAATACTCTGGCAGACTATCTAAGCAGAAATATCATGGACCCTCACGAATGGAAATTGAATCCACAAATCTTCAGCATGGTAACGCAAAAATGGGGGTGCCCAGACATAGATCTTTTTGCCTCCCCACTGAATTGCCAACTACAAAAATTCTGCACAAGGACTTACCACACACAAGCATGGAAAGTGGATGCTCTTTCATTCAGCTGGAAAAGCCTTAAAGTTTATGACTTCCCACCACCGCCTCTCCTTTCAAAGGTACTCCTAAAAGCCAGACAAGAAAAACCACAGATGATCCTGATTGCTCCAGACTTGGCCACGCCATCACTGGTACCTAATCTTAAAGAACTTCGCTCAAGGCCCACCATGGATTTTGCCTCAAATTTCACACCTGACTCAACAAAACAATCCGATCCTGCACGGTCAGCTCAAAACCCTAAACCTGGCTGCATGGCAGATTCATTAGTCAAACAGGCAACACCTCTCACTAAAGCTGTTATGGATGTCAGTTTGGTGGCCAGGAGGCCTAGCACCAGGAAATCTTACTCAGAAAAATGGAAGAGATTCTGTGCCTGGAACCAGGCTCAAAGCCTTGACCCTCTTGTCCCAAACATTCCTCAGATTTTACAATACTTAACTGAGATGCTGGACAAAAGCCTATCCTTCTCATCAATTAAGATCCATGCCTCTGCCATTTCAGCACATTACAACACAGATCCTCCTTTATTCTCTCATCCCTTGCTAAAGCAGTACCTCAGAGGGGCTAAAAACATAAGACCGCCCCGGAGAGCACCAACACCAACTTGGGACCTCAATTTTGTTTTGGAAAAACTGACCTTGCCACCTTTTGAGCCAGCCAATACAGCCAATCTAAAATTTTTATCATGGAAAACAGCTCTGCTCCTGGCAGTAACTTCAGCACGAAGAGTCTCAGAGCTACAGGCATTAATGGCAGTGGAACCTTTTATAATTTTTCATCAGGACAGGGTTTCTTTAAGGACAAACCCTACTTTTATGCCAAAGGTGGTATCTAGTGTGGCTCTTAACCAAACCATCCATTTGCCAACTTTTTTATCCAAATCCCCAGAATAAAAGGGAGAAACTTCTGCACTCTTTGGACATACACAGGCAGCTATGCTTCTACTTGGACAAAACAAAAGCTTTCAGGAAAACTGAGCAACTGTTTGTAGCATATGCTGCAGGATCACAGGGCAAGGCTATCTCAAAGCAGACTATTTCCAAATGGATAGGACACTGTATTTGTTACTGCTACACACAGCATGGAAAATCGGTCCCTAATAACATTAGGCCACATTCTACCAGAGCAACAGCCACTTCAACAGCCTTTCACAGAGGAGTACCAACCAAGGAAATTTTGGAGGCTGCAACTTGGAGTTCAGTGCACACCTTTAACAAGCATTACCATTTGCCTCTTTACTCTAAATCCAGAGCAGGGTTTGCCACTGCAGTTCTGCAGGGCCTCATAGCCAATCCTAACTCTTTATAGACCAACCACCCAACCTTAGCTTTGGGATTCTACCCAAGTGTAATGACTGCAGCAGTGTAACACGACGAACATAGTACAGTTTTGTACCTACCATAAATGTAGATGTTCGAGTGTTCACACTGCTGCAGTCCAGGTTACCCTCCCTCCATCCCCTCTGTCCTAGCTGGACTTATCTATACCTTTCTATCCTATACAACCTTTGTGGTGTATTTGCTTGTAACTGAAGGTATTGTTTTTATTTTTTTGTATATGTTTTATTAGCAATATGTATTGCCTACCTACTTCGGGGCACCTGACTTCTGGGGCAAGAAAAACTGAAGAAAATGGCGTCGAATGCATCTTATATACCCCTGGCGCACTGACGTCAGGGAAGAAGCGACAGCAACCGACGCCGGAACAAGACTTTGGAACTCTGGCCCACTGCGGGACCGCTTGACGGCAGGATAACCCAAGTGTAATGACTGCAGCAGTGTGAACACTGGAACATCTACATTTATGGTAGGTACAAAACTGTATTTTGTGTACACTTACCATAAATGTAGATGTTCGAGTGTATTCACTGTTGCAGTCCTGGTTACCTCCTTCCAGCCTCCTGTTTTTTCTCTTACTATGCCACTACTTTCTTTTACTACACTTAAAAGCCTTATTGGTGTATTTGCTTTTATTTGGAGGTATATTCTGTTTTAAATTATTTATATATTTTGGTCCCCATTTGGGGGGGCACCTGACATCTGGGGCAAGAAAATCTGATGTAATGGCGTCAGCTGCATGTTTTATACCCCTGATGACCTGACGTCTTGGAAGAAGGGACAGCATCCGACGCAGGACCCAAGACTTTGTTAATCAGGCCGATAGAGGGCAACCTGCCAGCAGATTACCCAAATGTAATGACTGCAACAGTGAATACACTCGAACATCTACATTTATAGTAAGTGTACACAACTGTACTTTCCCCCTTTTTCTCTGCTCCTCCTTTCTTATTTTCCTTCTGGATGCACATGTTCCCCCTTTTTCTCTGCTCCTCCTTTCTTTTTTCCTTCTGGATGCACATGTTCCCCCTTTTTCTCTACTCCTCCTTTCTTTTTTCCTTTTGGATGCACATGTTCCCCCATTTTCTCTACTTTCTTTTTCCTTTTGGATGCACGTGTTCCCCCTTTTTCTCTGCTCCTCCTTTCTTTTTTCCTTCTGGATACACATGTTCCCCATTTTTCTCTGCTCCTCCTTTATTTTTCCTTCTGGATGCACATGTTCCCCCCTTTGTCTACTCCTTTCTTTTTTCCTTCTAGATGCACATCTCCCCCCTTTTTCTCTGCTCCTCCTTTCTTTTTTCCTTCTGGATGCACATGTTCCCCCTTTTTTCTCTACTCCTTTTGTTTTCCTTCTGGATGCACATGTTCCCTCGGATGCACATGTTCCCCCTTTTTCTCTACTATTCCTTTCTTTTTTCCTTCTAGATCAACATGTTCCCCCTTTTTCTCTACTACTCCTGTCTTTTTTCCTTCTGGATGCACACGTTCACCCTTTTTCTCTACTCATTTCTTTTTTCCTTCTGGATGCACATGTTCCCCCTTTTCTCTACTCCTCCTTTCTTTTTTCCTTCTGGTTGCACATATTCCCCCATTTTCTCTGCGCCTCCTTTCTTTTTTCCTTCTGGATGCACATGTCCCCCCCTTTTCTCTACTACTTTCTTTTTTTCTTCTGGATGCACATGTTCCCCATTTTTCTCTACTCCTCCTTTCTTTTTCCTTCTGGATGGACATGTTCCCCCTTTTTCTCTACTACTCCTTTCTTTTTTCCTTCTGGATGCACATGTTCCCCCTTTTTCTCTACTCCTCCTTTCTTTTTTCCTTCTGGATGCACACGTTCCCCCCTTTTTCTCTACTCTTCCTTTCTTTTTTCCTTCTGGATGCATATGTTCCCCCTTTTTTCTCCACTCCTTTTTTTTCCTTCTGGATGCACATGTTCAACATTTTTCTCTACTATTCCTTTCATTTTTCCTTCTGGATGCACATGTTCCCCCATTTTCTCTACTCTTCCTTTTTTTTCCTTCTGGATGCAGATGTTCCCCCTTTTCTCTACTACTCCTTTATTTTTTCCTTCTGGATGCACATGTTCCCCTTTTTTCTCTACTCCTCCTTTCTTTTTCCTTCTGGATGCACATGTTCCCCCTTTTCTCTACTCCTCCTTTCTTTTTTCCTTCTGGATGCACATGTTCCCCCTTTTCTCTACTCCTCCTTTATTTTTTCCTTCTGGATGCACATATTCCCCCATTTTCTCTGCTCCTCCTTTCTTTTTTCCTTCTGGATGCACATGTCCCCCCCCTTTTCTGTACTACTTTCTTTTTTTCTTCTGGATGCACATGTTCCCCATTTTTCTCTACTCCTCCTTTCTTTTTCCTTCTGGATGCACATGTTCCCCCTTTTTCTCTACTACTCCTTTCTTTTTTCCTTCTGGATGCACACGTTCCCCCTTTTTCTCTAGTCCTCCTTTCTTTTTTCCTTCTGGATGCACATGTTCCCCCTTTTTTCTCTACTCCTTTTTTTTCCTTCGGGATGCACATGTTCCCCCTTTTCTCTACTCCTCATTTCTTTTTTCCTTCTGGATGCACATATTCCCCCATTTTCTCTGCTCCTCCTTTCTTTTTTCCTTCTGGATGCACATGCCCCCCCCCCTTTTTCTCTACTACTTTCTTTTTTTCTTCTGGGTGCACATGTTCCCCATTTTTCTCTACTCCTCCTTTCTTTTTCCTTCTGGATGCACATGTTCCCCCTTTTTTCTCTACTCTTTTTTTTCCTTCTGGATGCACATGTTCCCCCTTTTTCTCTACTATTCCTTTCTTTTTTCCTTCTGGATGCACATGTCCCCCCTTTTCTCTACTACTACTCTCTTTTTTTCTTCTGGATGCACATGTTCCCCCTTTTTCTCTGCTCCTCCTTTCATTTTTCCTTCTGGATGCACATGTTCCCCCTTTTTCTCTGCTCCTCCTTTCTTTTTTCCTTCTAGATGCACATGTTCCCCCTTTTTCTCTACTACTCCTTTTTTTTCCCTTCTGGATGCACACGTTCCCCCTTTTTTCTCTACTCCTTTTTTTTCCTTCTGGATGCACATGTTCAAGCTTTTTCTCTACTATTCCTTTCATTTTTCCTTCTGGATGCACATGTTCCCCCATTTTCTCTACTCTTCCTTTATTTTCCTTCTGGATGCACATGTTCCCCCTTTTCTCTACTCCTCCTTTCTTTTTTCCTTCTGGATGCACATGTTCCCCTTTTTTCTCTACTCCTCCTTTCTTTTTCCTTCTGGATGCACATGTTCCCCCTTTTCTCTACTCCTCCTTTCTTTTTTCCTTCTGGATGCACGTGCTCCCCCTTTCTTTTTTCCTTCTGGATGCACATATTCCCCCATTTTCTCTGCTCCTCCTTTTTTTTTTCCTTCTGGATGCACATGTCCCCCCCCCCCTTTTCTCTACTACTTTCTTTTTTTCTTCTGGATGCACATGTTCCCCATTTTTCTCTGCTCCTCCTTT
The DNA here is from genome assembly GCF_019279795.1 of Protopterus annectens. Classification (NCBI taxonomy): domain Eukaryota; kingdom Metazoa; phylum Chordata; order Ceratodontiformes; family Protopteridae; genus Protopterus; species Protopterus annectens. The sequence continues at coordinate 148,947,518 of NC_056748.1, read as the reverse complement.
CTTTTTCCTTCTGGATGCACATGTTCCCCCTTTTTCTCTGCTCCTCCTTTCTTTTTCCTTCTGGATGCACATGTCCCCCCCCCTTTTCTCTACTACTTTCTTTTTTTCTTCTGGATGCACATGTTCCCCATTTTCTCTACTCCTTCTTTCTTTTTCCTTCTGGATGCACATGTTCCCCCTTTTTCTCTGCTCCTCATTTCTTTTTTTCCTTCTGGATGCACGTTCCCCCTTTTTCTTTACTCCTTTCTTTTTTCCTTCTGGATGCACATGTTCGCCCTTTTTTCTCTACTCCTTTTTTTCCTTCTGGATGCACATGTTCTCCCTTTTTTCTACTATTCCTTTCTTTTTTCTTTCTGGATGCACATGTTCCCCCTTTTCCTCTACTACTCCTTTCTTTTTTCTTCTGGATGCACATGTTCCCCCTTTTTTCTCTACTCTTTTTTTTCCTTCTGGATGCACATGTTCCCCCTTTTTCTCTACTATTCCTTTCTTTTTTCCTTCTGGATGCACATGTTCCCCCATTTTCTCTACTCCTCCTTTTTTTTCCCTTCTGGGTGCACATGTTCCCCTTTTCTCTACTACTCCTTTCTTTTTTTTTCTTCTGGATGCGCATGTTCCCTCTTTTTCTCTGCTCCTCCTTTCTTTTTTCCTTTTGGATGCACATGTTCCCCCTTTTTCTCTGCTCCTCCTTTTTTTTTTCCTTCTGGATGCACATGTTCCCCTTTTTCTCTGCTCCTCCTTTCTTTTTCCTTCTGGATGCACATGTTCCCCCTTTTTCTCTGCTCCTCCTTTCTTTTTTTCCTTCTGGATACACATGTTCCCCCCTTTTCTCTACTCCTTTCTTTTTCCTTCTGGATGCACATGTTCCCCCTTTTTCTCTGCTCCTCCTTTCTTTTTTTTCCTTCTGGATGCACGTTTCTCCATTTTCTCTACTCCTCCTTTCTTTTTTCCTCCTGGATGCACATGTTCCCCCTTTTTCTCTACTCCTTCTTTCTTTTTCCTTCTGGATGCACATGTTCCCCCTTTTTCTCTGCTCCTCCTTTCTTTATTCCTTCTGGATGCACATGTTCCCCATTTTTCTCTGCTCCTCCTTTCCTTTTCCTTCTGGATGCACATGTTTCCCCTTTTCTCTACTCCTCCTTTCTTTTTTCCTTCTGGATGCACATGTTCCCCCTTTTTCTCTGCTCCTCCTTTCTTTTTTCCTTCTGGATGCACATGTTCCCCCTTTTTCTCTGTTCCTCCTTTCTTTTTTCCTTCTGGATGCGCATGTCCCCCCTTTTTCTCCTTGGACTGTTGTTCCTCCTGGGACTATTTAATTCTCAGGTATGTATGTCCGCATGTCAACTTTATGTCCTACCCCATGAGCAGGGAGTATATATATGTAACCTATGATGTCCTTTTAAAAAACCTAAGGTTTCGCTATACAGGACGGACATTGAGCTATCCTTGGCCGGGGATCCCCATAATAAAGAATGCAGGAACAGTGAAGAGAAGGACATCTATTGTTATGACAAGATTTTGCACAACTGTACTTTCTTCACTACTTCTTTCCATAGTAGGTTTGAATACAAGCCACCCCCCGACCCCCATTTTTCCAACCATTGATATTTCCCAAGCTGGTTAAATACAGATGGAGATAAGGTGTCCTTTCACAGTTGGCTAGTAGAATCATCACTAATGGTACTGTGTACGTAGTGCATTTTCGTTACTGTAAGCGCATTATTTACCGTAGGGTGTACCATGCATTGCATCGTTATCACTTCCCGCAGTCAGCCTCAGTTGCCTTTAAGTAGGCCCTTCCTGGTTATGAAATTAGTAATTCTGTCTTACTAAATAAACAGGATACGTTTTATTTATGTCCATTTGATTAATTTGGTAAAACCAATCCCAACTATATTAGCTTCTTCTGCAAAGTGGATATTGGAGCTTAGCAAAAAGCAGTGTTTTTACATTTGTCATAGGTAAAGCAAAGGCTGAAAAGCAGGTACTTCACCTGGGTAAACTCATTTTTGGTGGTATGCTTTTTGAGTGCTGTGTTGGTTTGGAAAACGGCATGAACAGTGTGGCTATAAAATGGTTTCTTGACACAACTAACTTGTTTACTTGACGCAAACACTAACCTTACATAGCAGTTTTAAAATGGTTTGATTTTGCCATCAAAATGTAGTTTCGATTGCAGTAGAATAGTTGGAAGTTTGTCTGACTGAATTTACATACAGTTATGTTTTCATTTCAGAACAAGTTAAAAACGTTAGCTACAAAACAATCTGATGCTTCAAGTAAAGCACAGGAATCCAATGAGGTACTGATTGCAGACACAGGACAGACTGTGGAGCCTGGAATAATGTGTGGCTCAACAGGTGCTGCGGTTAATAGTGGGACGCTGAGTGAAAGTGAACTTTCAGATGACTTATCTGCATCACTGGACTCGTTAGATATGACCAGCCAGCCTGAAGCTCCTATTAATCGACCAAATCAGGACTACAATTTGGTGAATTCTCTACTAAATCTCACAAGAAGTCCAGTAAGTTGTTAGCAAAGCATATCTGCAAATTACATTTTGTATAAATAAAAAATGCTGTAAGTGGCTTTTAGGAATATTTTGCAGTATTGTGAGAGACTGCTGAGTATCGCCTCTTACTGTAAAACAGAGGGGTATATAAATTTGTGGGCTTCCTTGCTGTGATTTTCTACAATTGTTTCCAAGGATTGTTGCAAACCCATGTCATGCCGTATTGATTTTGTATCATCGTCATCATCATCCTCTTCTCTATGAGAAGCGATTAAAGCAGCTCATTTTTGAGATGTTCTTTGTCTTCCTTTGAGACATCTGGTACACAACTTTTTATTTTTCTTTTTGATTGTAAAATGATGTAACTGAACAAGTGTCCTGAAATATTTCATCCTGATTATATGTTTAATGCTGTTTGCTGAAGGCGGATGGTTAGCTGTCAGTGACATTTGTGTAACAAACCACCAGCAGTCAGAACTCTGCAGATCTTTCCATCAAGGCAGTCAGAACTCTGCAGATCTCTCTTTCAAGGCAGTCAGAACTCTGCAGATCTCTCTCCGTCGAAGCAGTCAGAACTCTGCAGATCTCTCTCCGTCGAAGCAGTCAGAACTCTGCAGATCTCTGTCGAGGCAGTTAGAACTCTACAGATCTCTCCGTCGGGGCAGTCAGAACTTTGCAGATCTCTCCATCGAGGCAGTCAGAACTCTGCAGATCTCTCCGTCGAGGCGTTCAGAACTCTGCAGATCTCTCCGTCGAGGCGGTCAGAACTCTGCAGATCTCTCCGTCGAGGCGGTCAGAACTCTGCAGATCTCTCAGTCGAGGCGGTCAGAACTCTGCAGATCTCTCCGTCGAGGCGGTCAGAACTCGGCAGATCTCTCCGTCGAGGCGGTCAGAACTCGGCCGATCTCTCCGTCGAGGCGGTCAGAACTCGGCCGATCTCTCCGTCGAGGCGGTCAGAACTCGGCCGATCTCTCCGTCGAGGCGGTCAGAACTCGGCCGATCTCTCCGTCGAGGCGGTCAGAACTCGGCCGATCTCTCCGTCGAGGCGGTCAGAACTCGGCCGATCTCTCCGTCGAGGCGGTCAGAACTCGGCCGATCTCTCCATCAAGGTTGTGACGAGTAATCTGTGTAGATGGCTCACCTTCTACCTTTGTGTATAAAAGTTACTAAACTGTTTCCACTTAAAAGCTATTAATGGAGATTTTTATTTTAAGGATGGTCAGTACTGGTTTTTATTTTCCTTCACTAAGTCAGACCTTTTTCATCTACTTTATTAGATTATTTTTTGGTCTATAACTTTTCTAAGTGTAGGGTTGAGTACAAATTCTCTTGTATATCTCAGGGAATAGTATTCCTGGATTAATATTATTTTAGTCCCAAGTCTAGACTCGCTTGTCTGACAGTTATAAAAATTTTTTATGGCAAGTGTACAAATTATTTAGATTTTATTTGCAAGACTTTAGGGAACTGCACCCAACCCAGCTGTTTAGCAGTGATGCAGCCCTGTTGGGGTGTCTGTCTGTCTGTGGCTATTTGTGAACAGTAAACTGTTTTGGACTGTGAGTCAGGACAGCAGTTAGTGAGCCTAACGTTTCAGAAACGACTTTCAAGCTTCTTGTTATCTAAATGTGAAACAAACGGGTGGTGTTTCTGTAATTGATCCGCTTCTAGTGTGTTTTGTGGTGATTCCATTCTACAGTATAACAGACTTTTATTTTATTTTCTTTAACTAGGTAAGCCCACTAGGCATAAATATCCATTTTCAGTGGTGGCCTCAAACCACTGCCTGGATAAATAACTTGCTGAGAGTTGCCCAGTTTGCAAGTGGGCATCAAGAGAGCCAAACTCAGGACTGCAGGGTGAAGCTCGTTATCAGCCCATTGCCATACCCTCCAAGCTAAACTGTTATATTCCTAGTAGGAAATTGATATGTGGTGAGTTCTTGTGTCAGACGGAGTTGGAAGTAGTTCACAGGGGACTTAGCTGGCTGCTGTGTTACTGTAAACTCTAAGCGTTCCAAACATGTTGCTTGATTCAAGGAGTAATACACCTGGTTTGATTTCTTTAACCATTTCTCATCCAGCAAGTTTCTTTTTTGAGTTTTGGTGTCAGATGTTTACAGTAATATGAGCAAATTAAAGCATGATATTTTGTATGCTGTCTGTATACAAGATAAGACAGATCACTGCTTTCTGTCCGCTACAGCCAAGCTGGAGAAAAGAATGACTGTAATTACATACTTGCAAGCAGCATAGAAACTGAAGTGATGAGCTGTGCAGATTATGTAAATTTAATGTATTTATGGAGTTTAAATTACAAGGTTTTTAAATGGTGTACAAAACAGCTATGTAAGGACAGGGAGTTCTTTTTATACACTTAAATACACTTAACTGTGCTTTTTTTAAGAACGTTGACTGTGTCTGTCAGCAAACCCCCATTTCTCAAAAATCTAAACACCTAAAGAGAAAATGTTTGCTATTCTAGACACTGCAATGAGGCTTTAATGGTTTGGTAAGTTATTCCTTTTAAAGAGTCTGATTGTTTTGTTTGATGCTAATAGCTATTTTCTTCTGATGTGGACCAGGTAATGCGAAATCTTCAGTGACATTTCTAACCTGTTGCTTATAGTTTTTCTATTCTGCTAGCATAAAAGCTTCACCTCTGATAATGTTTGCTAGTTATCATCAGTTATCAGAATGTAAAAGTACAGCTGATATCATTGGTGTAATATTCCAGTCTAAAAGATTCTTTCAGTGAACTAAGATGGTGTTTAGTATACCTAGGATCTTTCTTAGCATCTTTAATGATGTCTCTCTTGCCTTTACATCACTTTTTTTTCCTTACATACTAGACGGCAAGTTTGGTCACACGTAATGCAAGATTATTTCTAAGACTAGCTCCCTGCCCATTTTATCTGGTGCATTTACATTCTGATGCAGCTTTTTAGATACAAAGTTTAGAGAACAAAGCAGAGAGAAATTGTCTTAATTTGTTTTCTGAAATCTATTTGTTAAATCATTACATTTTAAATGGTAACACAAGTTTGCATACAATAATAGGAAATAATGTGGATGGTGCAGTGGTGCAGCGGTAGCGTTGTCGCCTCACAGCAAGAGGTTGTCTGGTTGGATTCTCGGTTGGAGTGCCTTCTGTACATAGTCTGCATGTCCTCCCTGCGTTTGTGTGGGTTTTCTCCGGGTGCTTCGGTTTCCTCCCATCTTACAAAGACATGCATCTGGAGCATTTCTCTCTGGGCCTCCACTGAAAATTGACTTTGTTCCAAGTCGGATTTTCCCAGTAAACAAATGTTAAATAAATAAAACAGACTATAATGACAGATTCCCTCATTATTACCATGCAGCGTACACACACACACACACACACACACACACACACACACACACACACACACACACACACACACAATTACGTATCAACTGTACAGATTTTTGCAGAATGTCCTGATTTTTGCCTCATATTTTTGGTCTGTTTCTCCTAACATTGTGGTTTTCTGGCAAATCTTTGAGGGCTGAAGTCAGAAAATATAGAAAGACATGACTTCATACCCTTCAGAGAATTCATACTAATGCAAAACTTTTTATTCTGTCAACTTTCAAAGTTTGTAAGAACAATATTTAAAAAGTGTCTCTATTTTTTGGGCCTTTGTCCCCCATTATTTATGGCTTTGTTCAGATTTCTTGCTCCAAGAGGTTGAAAGGTAGACACACACACACACACACACACACACACACACACACACACACACACACACACACACACACACACACACACACACACCAATTTAGTGATTCCAATAAAAATCCCAACAAAGGAACAAAAATAGGGATGGATTTTAGATATTACTCTTTTAAACTTAGTTCTTATATATATATATATGTATATATATGTATGTATATATATATATATATATATATATATATATGTATAAAACTATATAGTATAATAACTATGTATAAAACTTTTATACGCTGTGTTATCTTCATTTTGTGGCTCCAGCTGAATTTTATTAGGTGGGAGAGGGCCAAAAATGGCTCTTCTGATAGTGAAAGTTACAGACCCCTGCCCTAGTCCATCCTTAGTACCTCAGATCTCATTTGCTACATCATACATAGATGTATTATCCTTTCTCACAGCATTTGCTTAATAATATTCTTTATTGTAAGTGCATTTTCTCCTTTTTAGAATATATTTCTTTCCCTTTTAATTTTTTCTCATACATCTACTTTGTTTCAGATTTATCAATCACTAGGTATAACAATCAACTTTGCCAAATCAAAACCGACACTAGCACAGAGCCAGGAGTTTATTGGTCCCCATCTAAACACAACAACCCATTGTGCTTCCGTACTCTTACTGTGTATGTACACTCAGATCTCAGGTTCATCAAATTCTGTCTCGTACTGCTCCTCCTGCAAGACTAATTCTTAGTTTTGCCTTGGCCCCCTATTTTATGTGCATCCTTCAGTGGACTGTAGCTGTTCGGGGGTCTTTTCTTTGACAGCCCCCATCATTTCTAGTCATACTTGCTCAAGTATGCAAACGACATGTTTGCTGGTTGGTCCAGTCAGCAACATTTGTCTAGGTGAGGCTTTTGTTCTTCCTCTCCCATTGGCCACAGTAACCACGGATCCCTCCCAACTATTGGGGAGGCATTTCTTGGGAAGGACAATCTAAGGCACTTGGTCCCCCCATGAGACCAATTTGTATATCAATGTCCTGGAAATGAGAGCAGTCCTTTTAGTTTTGCAGGCATTCAAAGATGCTCTCCCTCTAGGGACCATTGCAGTGAATACTGACATCATGTCTGTGGTCTGGTACCTCAGTGAACAAGGGGGACTGTACCCTACCCCCTTTGTTGAGAAGCCATGAGGGGGTGGTAGTGGGCAATTTCCCCCCAACTACGTTCTTGTTACAGTGCACATTCCAGGAAACAATGTGAAGTGGGCAAAATCGGCAAGTTCATTCTGATGCCTCACAAGTGGTATCTCAGCCAGCCATTGCCAGAGAAAACTTTTCACCACTGGGGCCAACCATGCTGTGATCTCTAACAACAACAAATACAACAGGCACTTTGCACTGATCCCACCTCAGGGGGAGTCATGAAGAGATGTGGTATTCCACTCTTGGCCCCCCGGTCTCCCTATACGCCTCTATCCCCAGTACCTCTCATTCCAAAAAGAAAGCCAGTCAATTGAAGAGCTCTGTCATCCTCATTGCCCCATTTTGGCCTCTCCAGGTGTGGTTCCCCCTTCCTTTGGTCTCATCTTCGTAATCCTCCCTGGATACTGGACCCAAGTCAAAATCTTCTTTCACATCCTTTGGGGATGAATCATCCCAGTATTCCCTATATCAGACTATAACTGTATGGTTTCTCCAGTTCCATCGATACCCAGACAGTCCGGGGTTTCTTCCCCAGTGCAGACCATACTGTTATCCTTGCAGAATGACTCCACCACAAGGATTTACAAGAAGAATTGCAAAATATATATATTTTTTGGGATCTGAAAAACAACATTGACTCTCTTACTGCCCCTGTCTCTGCTGTACTAGATTTTCTATTTTATCTCTTTGAAGGTGCTAGTTTTCCCATGCTCAGAGTACAATTGGCAGCCATATCAAATTTACATTCGGGACAAAAAGTATACATCTTAAGTTGTTAATATTCTTCCTATTCATCACTGATGCTCAGAACCGATTCGGCTTTATACCAAACTTGTGTGCACCAAAATCTCTTAAGCTAAGCTACTACCCACAATGCCCTTCACTCAGTTACCGCAGATCTCGTTTGCCGCACAGCCATATAGCAGCATTTCACCGAGCTCTCCTGCTAAGTGATTTATCTTATAAATTTACAAGCTTTTGTAAAAAGTTTTTCTTGTTAGTTGTTTGGTCGTTGATGTCTTTCTGCACTCAGCTCTACCCCCCAGTATCCCTTTCGTACCTTTGTTGGTATTTTGACCTTTCTACCCTTGTGGTATCCCAATGCCATCGTTGGTTTGTCCTCTTTCCACTTTCTTCGCTCTTTCCTATTTTGTGTGAGTGTGAGTGTTCGCTATTATGTCTGAGAAGGGAACTACGGGGTCTAAACACTGCTCTTCTTGCAGTGGTAAACTACCCAATAGCTACCTTCATGAAGAGTGTGTACTGTTTGGGGGTTCCGCATTTGTCGGCAAAAATCCCCATGTGATAGTTGTGCTAGCTTCAGTCAGCAGACACTGAATGAACGTCGTAATAAATTGATTCTGAATGGCCTGCTTTTTTCGGAGGCTATTTCTGCGACAGAGGTCTCATCCCCTCCTTCTGTGGACAAGAAACATCCTCACTAAGACCCCTCTTCACCGGCTGGTGACGGGTAAAAGCCATAAGCACAAGGGCCAAAGTCTTCCTCTGGGCACCGTACTGCCTCCTCTGTTCTGACTACATCTCTTCTGAGTTCAGCTCCATTGAAGCATACCGAGGTTGCCTCGTCGGCGCCTAAGCCGGCACCGACTATGGCACCATCTACTACCTCAGTTCTGATCAATTTGTCTGCCTCTGCCTTGGCACCGACGTTGCCCATCTCCGTTCCGACAACAACTTCGGAGCCGTTCTTGACATCCACCCCTGTTGTGACCTCGGCTCCGAGCCTGTTCTCTGCTCCAACCATTCCTTTGTTGCCGGTTTCTAAGCTGGAATCGGTGCCGTTCTGCAATACACCACCCACCCGATATTCGCCGTCTGTGGACCCATTTGCTGGATAAGCCTGCAGCCCCTTTTTGGACTGGCCTGATTCCCCCTCAGGGGCATTGGTAAAATTCACCAGGAGTTTTTCAGAATTGGATGTGGTGCCCTTTTTTGACCAGCTGCTGACCGCCAGGGGAATTTCAAATTTACCTAGACCCCATCCCACTTCAGGCTTTGAGTATATTACTCCGGCGACCTCTACATACTCTCCTTCCTTGGATCCCTCAGTCCCAAGGCTCATATATCCGACGTTTTTGAGAGGACCTCGTTCCTCTGCACTGACTAAGACCGTGTCTGAAGCCTCGAGGCCCCTTTGGGTGTCTGTTTCGTCGGAACCCACCCTTCCTCAATCTCATACTGGGGGGGGGGGTTGATTCTCCAGTTCCGGTCTTGGTTCCAACTGTGTTGTCAGTCCTGGCTTCGGATCTGAGGGTGACTACCGCCCCAAGTTTGCTTGACACTCTGTCACCGGGGGCGGACCGTGTGGAGCGGGGTGTAACTCCGGTTCTGATTTTGTCTTCAGTTTTGGGCTCCCACTCCTCTTCGTGCGGGCCCGCTTTCCGGGTGATGGAGAGGGTGCTTGCCTCTAGCAATCCTCCTGAGTTGGTTATCCCCCCAGTTCCTTCTGAGCTGCAGCTGTCAAAGGCCACCCCCCCAGGACTCCGAGAGCACAAGGCCCAGGAAACCCCTGTCCATGGTATTTCCTTTTCTGAGTCTTCTTCGGATGCTCCCACCGAAGAACCCCCTCGGAAACGGACATGTAAGAGGAAATACATGGACTCCCCAGAGGAGTCCCTCATGGAAGATACGGACTACGATGATGGGGAAGGATCCCCATGGTCACCCCCTGACTATGTCTCCTTTGGAGACATCATGGAGATCTTGAAACAGAGGGGTGACTGGAAGCCCTCCAATCCTTCCTCTGAGGAATCAGGAATCCGTATTCCTGCAGGCCTTTCACTCTCGGCCCTCTACTTGTTGGGTGACCCCCCCCCCCCCCGCAAATGAGTTTGTTAAGCTCATCGTGCAGCGGGCGTGGAAGAACCCGGACTCCATAGAGGCCATTCTCCTGAGATCAGACAAGGTACTCTTCCCCCTCCAGAGGGTCAATCCCATTGGTCTAGATGTTTGCCAGTGGACGCTATAGTGGTGGCGGCAGCCACGAAAAAGGACCTTGCGGAAGAGTGTCCTGCTGTCCACCCGCCCAACAGAGAGTCCCGGGCAGTGGACAGGTTAGGGAAGCGAGTTTTTGTCAGCGACCTTTGCAGTCAGGTCTCTGAACTTTTTGGCACATTTTCCAAGGCTCCAGAGAGATCTTATCTCCGAACTCTCTGGGACCCTCATGGGCTAAGTATCGGATGGAGCACGAGATAAAGTTGATTCCCAACTTGCCACCTTAGAATCAATATCCATTTCGTCCATGAGGTTGCTGTCCCACACAACCGAAGGAGTGGCTAGAGCTGCAGGCGTAGTCATGAGATGCCATGCCTGGATGCACATTTGTGACCTCGCAGACTCCTTCAAGTCTTCCTTTTTAAATGCTCCTATCAAACCATCAGCTCTGTTCGGTGCTAAGGTCAAGGATACATTAGCCAGGTACAAGCAAGATGGGAAGACCTTGTCTGCTGTGGGCCTACGCTTTTCCAGACCTCAGCGCTCTTTCTCCAGGAACCAGAGGAGCGGGAAGATGTGGCACAAGAAGTCTCAAGGTCCTTTCCGTGACGCATGTGATGAGGACTCCCTCAGAGACAGAGGGGGTTCCAGTAATGGAAGACACCCCTTTCAAGGCAGAGGGAGTCCCCAGAACCAGCGCTCCAGAGATTCCTTCTCGGATAGACCGTATCAGTGCTTCTGAAGAGCTGCCCGATTGCTTTCCTCTGGAGGCAGTTGGGGTGCGTTTTTCTCTGCACCAAGCTGCCTGGCTCTGCATTACAAACGATCAGTGGATGCAGAGAATCATTACCAGAGGCTACCACATTCCCCTAATATCTTATCCAAGACCTCCGAAATCCCTTCCCAATGTGCCATCCGGTCAAAGGGAGGAGGCAGCTTCCGAAATAAGAAAGCTGTCAAAAACGAGCCATCCAACAGGTTCCCCCAGATCAGTGCGTATCAGGGTTCTACTCAAGATTCTTTTTGGTGCCAAAGAAGACAGGGAACTGGAGGCCCATTCTGGATCTCAACCAACTAGACAAATCAGTAGTTCGGACCAAGTTCCGCATGGTCATGATTCAGTCCATCCTCCCCTTTCTGCGGGAGGGAATGTGGATGTGCTCATTAGATCTCCAGGATGCGTATTACCATATCAAGATGGACAAGCACTCCAGGAGCCTCCTTCGCTTCCGGTTGGGAGCCGATCACTACCAATTCAGAGCCCTGCCTTTCGGTCTCTTGATGGCCCCCAGAGTGTTCACGAAATGCCTTGCAGTGGTAACAGTTCATCTGAGACTTCAGGGATTGATAATAGGTGTTTCCGTACCTAGACTATTGGCTCCTCTCAGCCCCCACCAAGCGTCTACTGGTCAGGGCCCTCCACTACACCCTAGTTCTAGCAGAGTCGCTGGGTATCACCATACACTAGGAGAAATCCAACCTTCAGCCCTCACAACAATTGGAATTCATAGGGGCAATATTCAACACCCAGTCAAGTCTGATCTCTCTTCCTCTTCACAGGCTTCAGAGATTAAGGGCACAGGTTCAAGTGATACTCTGTCGAAGAAAGGTGTCTGCAAGGGAAGTTCTCCAGGCTCTGGGGTCTATGGCTGCAGCCATCCCTATTGTTCCCCTAGCCAGATTGCACATGAGATTACTACAATGGCTCCTTCAGGCCCAGTGGATACCCAGTCTTCACTCCCTGAGCTCACAGATTCTCATCACCAACACTTGCAAATAGGATCTCCTCTGGTGGATGAGTATGGATGAAAATCTTTGGTGTCTTCCCTTCCAGGCTCCCCAGCCCAGCGCCACTGTGACCACGGATGCTTCCCTGATGGGGTGGGGCCACTTCCAGGGAAAGTCAGTCCAAGACACGTGGTCCATTGTAGAGGTCAACTTGCATATCAATTTCCTGGAGTTAAGAGCGGTGCTATTGGCGTTTCAAGCTTTCCATCCACTCCTCCCGTCCGGAACGATTGCTGTCCAGTTGGACAACATGTCCGTGGTCTGGTACATAAACAGGGAGGGAACAAATCCTAACCCCTGTTTCACAAAGCCATGAGAATCTGGCAGTGGGCGATAGCTTCCAACCGTTTTCTGATCACAACGCATATCCCGGGGAGCTCCAACGTGATTGAGGACAGGCTAAGCAGATGCATCCTCTGTCCTCACGAGTGGTCTTTCAACCCGAGTGTGGTGGCGGAAATTTTCAGCCGTTGGGGCCAGCCATGCTGCGACCTTTTCGCCTCCCCCTCAAACACAAAATGCAGCAGCTACTTTGCCCTCTTTCCCCCTCACGGGGTGTCACCGAGAGATGCTTTGATTCATGATTGGCCCATGTGTCTCTTTTATGCTTATTCTCCGATTCCACTTATCCCCCTTGTTCTAAAGAAAGCTATTCAGTTGAGAAGAAAAGTGATCCTCATTGCCCCGTTCCGGCCTCATCAAGTATGGATGTTCATCGTGCATTACAGCTGCAGTAGTTACATATGGGTTTTCAGCCGGCAGGCGGTCCCTCGGTCGGCCGAATTCCAAAGTCTTGGTCCGGCGTCTGTTGTTGTCGCGTACTCTTCTGACGTAAGGAAGGCTAGAGTATAAAAGACACAGCCGACGCCATCTTCCCCAGTCTTTTTTGCTGCGCGGTGCCCGAAGCAGAAGCAGTTCGCAAGTGCCGGTCGGCCAGCTCCTGAATTACGAAAAAATTTTGGAACCGAAGTCTTCATTAAAGCTAAGTACCCCGTTGGGGAATCTTTTCTTGCCTCAGACCGATGTCAGAAAAAGTTAATAATTGTATTTCTTGTGGGAAGCAAATACCGCATAAGGATTTCCATTCCCTTTGCATACCTTGTTTGGGCCCAGACCACGACGTCTCGGGCTGCCGCTTTTGTGCTACCTTCAATAAACGCACTATCAAGCGTCGGCGGAGTTCGCCCAACACTATTTAAAGCGTTTAATTATAAAATGTCGCCGGATACTCCGACTACCGCTATGTCCAGAAACGCATAAAGGACCGTCAGTCGAGAACTGCGGTCTCCACTGACTCCACGCCGAAACAAGCTCCACGTGGGCCGGTTCTCAGTGAGACGCCTTTGCAGTCCCTGACTACCGACGACACTACCTTAGCGGGGTCTTCTGTACCTGAGACCGCTGGTTCTTCGGTCCTATCCCAAACTACAACCGAAGCCCCGGTTCATGTCGAACCCACAAATGTGGATAGATCTACATCCACCCATGGTGTTTTTAGGCCTTCATCTTCATTCTCCATCAAGGCCTTTACAAAAGCCAAATCAGCCAAGCAACTTTCTAGGCCTGCCACACAAGGCCCAAGACCTGGGCCCACGCCTAAGAAGCACATGCTTAAAATGGCTGAAGACCTGATCACTCTTATCAGAGGCTCACAGGCCCCTCCGGACAAGAGACCCAGAGTAGAGGAGGATTCTCCTCCTTCTGACCAAGAATCCATTTTATCAGAACATTCTGATGCTGAAGAACAATCTTATTCACCTTTTGAGGATTCGGATGCAGAGCAGTCCATTCCCTCTGTATCCCCCCCTGAGGATTTTTCATTTGGGGAAACTTTACACTCCTTGAGAGAGCACTTCCATTGGGAAGGCCAAGACTTTTCAGACTCCAAGAAAAGACTTAGGGAATTCCTCTGGTTACCTCAGCATAGACCTTTGGCTATTCCTCCTGTTTTGGAGGTTTTGGATGATGTATACTCGGAGGCCTGTTTAAATCCTGATTCTCTGCCTCCTGCACCTGTAAAGCCGGATAGGTATTACAGAGTTCCTAATTCTCATCAGTTCCTCTATAAAGGCCATAATGCAGACCCTGAAACTATTTCTCAAGGCCCTAAAGGAATTAAGGCTTCCACGGCCAAAATCCACTACCACGGAAAGGGAATCTAGATCACTAGAAAGGTGGGGTAAGAAGGTTTACCTCGCCACCCTTGCCATGAGAGCCTTAAACTGCCAGTTCCATATGATTAGATATCAGCAATTTCTGTTATCACAATTAAAACAAAATGTCACAACCTGAACAACCTGATTTAAAAGAGTTACAGGATATGATGCATAGTGCTGAGCAAGTGGGCAAGCACACCTTACAATGTGGTTATGATGCACTTGAAGCCTCCAGCAGATCAGCCGCCACTGGAGCAGTCATTCGCAGACATGCATGGCTAAGGGAACAAAATCTTCCAGATCAGGTGAAAGCAAAAATTCTGGATGCACCGTTACATAAGGATGTTCTTTTTGGTGGTAATGCTGAGGATATTTTACGTAAAATGGAAGAAAAGGCAAAATCTATGCAAACTGTCAAAGCTTTCTTACAGGTTCAGCCACCAAGGTTCAGCAGGAATTGGCCATCAAAAAACTGGTCCTTTCCAACCAATGATAAAGCCCAAAGGGGCAGATACAGACGTGGAAGGGGCAGAGGGCAACCCCAAGGATCCTACAGAGGCAGACAATGGCAATCACCAACTCCACAGCAGTACAGAAAGCAGACTCAATGACTCCCTCATTTCCATGCCAAGCAGAATTCAACTGGCAGCACCTTTGGGAGGAAAACTGGCACTATTTGCAAACAATTGGCATATTGTCACAACAGACAAATGGATTCTGGACATAATAAACAGAGGCTACAAGTTTCATTTCCACACTCTTCCAAAAATGAGAGGCATGCCAAACCTACCACAAAATCAAAGGGTAGAGGCACAACTACAAATCGCAAAGCTCCTAAATATGAGGGCTATACAAAAGGTACCTACGCACCAACAAGCACAAGGTTTTTATTCAAGGCTTTTTCTGGTGCCAAGAAAAGGGAGCGACTGGAGACCCATTCTGGACTTATCCATTCTCAACACATTTCTTCTAGTGCCAAAATTCAAGATGCTCACATTACAGCAACTCCTTCCCATGCTGGGCAAGGGGTTTTGGCTGGTAACTTTGGACCTCAAGGAGGCATACCTGCATGTCCCAATCAGACAAAGTTGCAGAAGATACCTCAGATTTCTTGCAGGTTCAAATCACTATCAATTCTCTGCATTGCCCTTTGGCTTATCTACTGCCCAGAGTATTCACCAAGTGCCTGGCATCAGTGATTGCATACTGCAGACTTCAAGGGATACAAATTTACCCTTATCTAGACGACTGCCTGATCCAAGCGGACAGCAAACTCTTACTTCTCAAACATCTGGCATATGTGACACGCTTACTGCTTTCTCTGGGATACACCATCAACAAGGAGAAATCAAAACTAACACCCTCTCAGAAAATTACCTTCCTGGGTGCCAACTTGGACACAAACACCCAAAGGGCTTACCTAACGACAGAAAAACAAGGGCAACTATCTCATTATTTCAAAATACTTGCAAAAAGTACCAGGCTTACTGCAAGGAAAATCCTGCAGGCTCTGGGATTCATGGCATCTTGCATTCTTCTAATCCCATGTGCAAAGCTGCACATGAGGAAACTTCAATGGTACCTAAAAAATCTATGGTCTCAACACAGTCACAGCTTAGAAGTGGAGATTCCAATAATTCCCTGTCTACAAAAGGAATTCATATGGTGGTCCCAAGCATGCCAAGTAAACAAAGGCCTCCCATTCTGCAAGCCTCAAGCTACACAAGTCATAACCACAGACGCCTCAGATTACGCCTGGGGGGCGCATATGAAGGACAGGTGCATTCAGGGCAGATGGCACAAAACAGAAAAGCACCTTCACATCAATCAAAAAGAAATGCTGGCAGTAATAAATGCAATTTCAGCGTTCAGAGAATTCCTGCATCCAGGACAACTGCTCATAAGAACAGACAACACCACAGTAATGTGGTACATAAACAAACAAGGAGGGACTCATTCATACCCCTTGTGCAGATTAACCATGACTCTTTGGAATCTAGCTCTGGAAAGACAAATAGAACTCCAGGCTCAGTATCTACCAGGAATGGAAAACACACTGGCAGACACTCTGAGCAGACATATGACAGACCCTCACGAATGGAAACTACATCCACAGGTATTCATGCAGATTGTTCAAGCGTGGGGCAGGCCAGACATAGACCTATTTGCCTCCCACAAAAATCATCAATTAAAAAAGTTTTGCTCAAGGACCTCACACCCAAAGGCTTGGAAAGTGGACGCCCTCTCATTCACATGGACAGCACGGTCAGCTTATGCATTCCCACCACTACCTCTGCTGCCCAAGGTGCTTTTGAAAGCAAGAACAGACAAGCCAAGGATGATACTGATTGCTCCAGATTGGCCGAGACAACATTGGTATCCACTATTGAGGAGCCTAACACACACTCCTCCGTGGCCCCTGCCTCTAACACCTCTACTGCTGACGCAGAACAACTTCAAAACTCTTCACAGTCAGCTGAAAACTCTCAGTCTAGCTGCATGGAAAATTCCTTAACTTCACATCAGGCACTACTCTCCAAAGAAGTGCAGGATGTCATTTTGGAGGCTAGAAGACCATCTACAAGAAAAGCTTACTCCAAAATGGAAGCGGTTTTGCTGTTGGAATGAAGAACGAGGACAGGATCCTAGAAAATTACACCTGCCTCAGATTTTACAGTACCTGACTGATCTTTTGAGCAAGGGGCTTTCCTTTTCCTCAATCAAGATACATGCCTCAGCAATATCTGCAGAATTCAATATGGACCCTCCTTTATTCTCACACCCACTTCTACGACAGTTCCTCAGAGGGGCTAAGAACATAAGGCCTCCAAGGAAACAACCAGTACCAGCTTGGGACCTTAACTATGTACTGGAAAAAATGACATTGCCTCCCTTTGAACCAGCTGCTTCAGCAGAATTACAATATTTATCCTAGAAAACAGCTTTTCTCCTGGCCATCACTTCAGCTCGTAGGGTATCTGAGTTACAGGCTCTCATGGCAGTGCAGCCATTCCTCATATTCCATCAGGACAGGGTTTCCCTGCGTACTAACCCTTCCTTTATGCCTAAAGTAGTATCTAGGGTAGCCCTAAACCAGGCCATTCACCTTCCTACCTTCTACGCCAATCCTCAAAACAAAGGGGAGAGGCTGCTTCATTCTTTAGATATCCATAGGCAGCTACGTTACTACTTGGACAGAACCAAGTCATTCAGAAAATCAGATCAACTCCTAGTTTCCTATGCTGTGGGGGGTCAAGGGAAACCTGTAACTAAACAGACCATTTCCAAGTGGATTGGTCACTGCATACGCTTTTGTTATTCCCATCATGGAAAGCCTGTTACTGGTATCAGATCACACTCCACTAGGGCCACAGCCACCTCTACAGCCTTCCTCAGAGGAGTGCCTACTAAAGATATCTTGGAGGCAGCCACTTGGAGTTCTGTACATACCTTCACAAAGCATTACCATCTGCCTTTATACTCCAGAACTAGAGCAGGCTTTGCCACTGCAGTTTTGCAGGGCATTTTAGCTCAACCCAGTTCCGTATAGTACCTACCACCCTATACATAGCTTTGGGATTCTACCCATATGTAACTACTGCAGCTGTAATGCACGATGAACATAGTACAGTTTTGTACCTACCATAAATGTAGATGTTCGAGGGCTATTACAGCTGCAGTACAGGTTTCCCACCCTCCTTCCCCTCTTGATAAGACCTTGGGGTTTGAATACCTATTCATACCTGCTGTCTGGGTTATCCTACTATGTTTTATTTGCTTACTTTTGTGTATTACACTAATTTATGTATTGCCTTCCTTTTGGGGGCACCTGACATCTGGGGCAAGAAAGACTGAAGAAGATGGCGTCGGCTGTGTCTTTTATACTCTAGCCTTCCTTACGTCAGAAGAGTACGACAACAACCGGCCGGACCAAGACTTTGGAATTGCCCCGAGGGACCGCCTGCCGGCTGAAAACCCATATGTAACTACTGCAGCTGTAATAGCCCTCGAACATCTACATTTATGGTAGGTACAAAACTGTACTTTTCCCTTCCTCCGACCTTATCTGCTACAACCTCCTTGGATCCTAGACATTCATCAGGACCTCATATCTCACCCACAAGGGCTGATTCCCCCGAATCTATCCACTCTCAAGCTGATATCTTGGTTTCTCCACTTCTGTTAGTTGCCAGGTAGGAAACTGTCTCTTCAGCAGTACATATTACTTTGGCCTCTCTTAAACCATCCACCAGGGAACTTTACAGGGACAAATTCTTAAAGATTCTCTATTTGGTCCCATAATCAGAAGCTAGATCCGTTTTCAGCCCCCATAGCCACTATTCTTCATTACCTGGCTGAACTGTTCAACAGTGGGGCATCAGCTTCCACCATTCAAGTCCATCTAGCAGCTTTTTCAAACTTCCATAATGGGTCAGATGGAGTCCCGCTTATTTCCTCTCACCTTTGCAAGACTTTCCTCAAGGGTATTTTCCACAGCAGGCCCCCTATCAGACCGCCGGTGGAAGCATGGAATCTCTCCTGGGTTCTGCAGTCTTTCTCTGCCCCCTTTTGAGCCTGCTGTGATCTGTGATCTAAAATTCCTGTCATGGAAATCCTGATTTCTGGTGGCTGTCACTTCAGCCAGATGAATTTCTGAACTGCAAGCATTATGTATCAAGAGCCCTTATCTGATCTTTCATAAGGACAGAGTATCACTTCGTACTAATCCATCCTTTCTCCCCAAAGTGGTTTCTGACTTTTCGATTAACCAGTCCATTGAGCTCCTTGTATTCTTCCCAAATTATTCAAACAAGGGAGAATACTGCCTACATTCCTTGGATATTCATAGACAATTACGCTTCTATCTGGACAGAACTAAATCTGTTCACAAGTTGGACCAGCTTTTCATTTCCTTTGCGGGTCCTAGAATGGGAGGTGCAGTATCGAAAGTTACTTTGTTTAAATGGCTCAGAGATTGCATTGCCTTCTAATATTCGCTTACGGATGGGCCTAAGCCTGGCCAAATCAGAGCTCATTCAACTAGAGCTATTGCCGCATCGGTTGCCTTCCATTCTAGGGTCTCCATGGATGACATTTGTGCAGCTGCCATTTGGGCTAAGCCCCATACCTTTATCAAGCATTACAAATTGGATCTGATCTCCAGGGGAAGGGTGGTCTTTGGCTCAATGGTCCTCAGGAATGTTCTTCCATAAGGGCCACCCAGGTTCTCCAAGTAGCTGGGGACTCGGTCCCATCAGTGATGAATAGGAAGAAGATTAACAACGTCGGATAAAGAAGTTGTCTTACCATAACGTTCCATCGGAGTTGTTGTCTTCTTCCAGTCATCACACCCTCCCACTGACCCCCTCCAAAGGTTCCTGGCGGATCTTTTGGGGCTTTGTGGTGTCTTAGGGTTTCTGCGCAGAGATGGCCTCTGACTTGTTTTTTCTTCTGTATGTTGCATGTAAACGCGATCTGAGGTAACTGAGTGAAGGACATTGTGGGTAGCAGCTTAGCTCGAGAGTTTTTGGTGCACGCAAGCTTGGTATAAGGCCGAATCGGTTCTGAGGGCTTGGAACCGAACCCATCAGTGATGACAGGAAGAAGATCAACAACTCAGATGGAACGTTATGGTAAGACATAACTTCTTTTTTGGCTGCTTCCAAATTATGTAAGGCCTTCTTAAAAGGTACCTTCCTTCTTAGACCTGCAGTAAAAGACCCATCACTGCCCTGTGATCTAACAATGGTAATGCAAGGTCTAACTTAAAAACCCTTTAAGTCATTTTTTTCTGAAGGTTCAAAGTGTATTGTTCTTGGAAAACAGCCTTTTTAGTGGCTATTACTTCCGCTAAGAGGATTTCTGAACTCCAGGCAGTTTCATCTAAGACCCCTCATGTTGCTTTTCATAAAGACAGGGTTACATTAAGAACCAACCCTTTTTTCTTAACCAAAGTGGCGTCTGAGTCTAATATTAACCTAGCCATTCATTTACCAGTGTTCTTTCTAACTTTCTTAAACAAAGAAGAATACATGTTTCATCTTCTAGATGTGCAAGTAAAATTACATTTCTGCTTACATAGACCAACTGCTAATCTCCTTTTCACCAAATCGGCTGGATTCTCCAGTCTCTAAAGTAACAGCCAAGTGGATAACACAGTGCATTTCCTGTATTTATTCCCAAAAGGGCCTTTCTGTACTGTGAATGCCTAAAGCCCACTGTAATAGACCCATGGCCACTTCATCTGCTATTTGGAGAAGAACATCTATTGATGATATTTGCACAGCAGCCACATGGTCCAGTGCTTATACCTTTGTTGCTCATTACAAACTGGACCTAATTTCTAGAACTAGAGCTGCCTTTGGTTCAGCGCTTCTCTGGAATATCCTTCCATGAGGGCCACCTATGATTTACGTAGCTGGTGACTGTGTCCCATTTGTGAAGAAGAATGAAAAGGACAACATTATATTTAAAGGTTATGTACTCATTATTAACTATGCATCTGTGTTGTCCATTTTCATTCTTTCTCATCTTCCGCAGTCCTTCCCCCTTCCTGTCATCTTGTAGAGTGACCTGATGGACCTTTGGAACTTGTAGTTCTGGGTTCGAGTCCTACTCTAATATATATTTTTTTCCTGTTTTCAGTATTTAATGGATATTCTATGGCAGCAAACTCAATCTGAGGAATGGGGATGGACAGACTAGGGCATTATGGGTGAAGTGAGATCAAGAGTTGGATCCAAAGTCTGTAGTATGCGGCAGAGTCAGATCAGAGGATCAGATGTGTTACACATTCATTGCGGACAAATGAAAATGGACAACACAGATGGGTAGATGTTCTTCGTGTTTCACTGTTGCAGTCATTACATTTGGGGTTATCTGCTTGCAGGTTACCCTCAGTCGGTCTGATTAATAAAGTCTTGGGTCCTGCATTGGTTGCTGTCCCTTCTTCCATGACGTCAGGTCGTCAGGGGTATAAAACATGCAGCCAATGCCATTACATCAGTCTTTCTTTCTTGCTGTGCGGTGCCTAAAGCAGAAGCAGTTCACAAGTGCTGGTTGGCCGACTCCTGAAATGTTCATTTTCGAGTTTCAGAACCGAAGTCTTCAACTAAAGCTAAGTACCCTGTTGGGGAAATTTTTTCTTGCTCCTTACCAATATCAGTAAAAGTTAATAATTGCATTACTTGTGGAAAGCAAATACATCATAAAGATTTTCATTCGTACTGTATTCCTTGCCTATGCCCTGACCACGACGTACCTTGCTGTCAGTTTTGTGCTTTATTTAATCAACACACTATCCGTCGTCGGTATATTTTTGCCTCTAAATATTTCGGTTCTCATTTTAATTATCCAGAAATGTCGTCGGTTAGCCATCCAACTACCGGGATTCCGAAAAAATGCAAAGATAAAGACAGAGACTGACCGCCAAGGTCCTAAACTGTCGACGACGCTTCTCCTAAGCCAGTCGCTAGTTTGCCAGTACTTAGTGAGGCGCTTTCACAGCCCCTGATAACCCGCTACTTCTGATTCGCAGGCCTCTACTGAGACCCATTTGGGGTCCGGTATGCCGCGAGATGCTTCAACTATGGAACCTGTGGATGTCTCTACCTTGGATGGGTCCTGAGCCACTGTGCAGGCACCAGCTTCTGAGGGTGTATTCAGGCCTACGGACTTACATACTAAATCGATGCCTCCTTCATTATTTAGGCCTAAATCTCGAACCATGTCTAAAAAACCGACACCCAGGCCACATGCTCAGGCCTCTATGCCTAAAAAACAAATGATAAGAATGGCTGAAGATCTAATAACTCTAATCGGGGTAGCCAACCCCCCCCCCCTTCTAAGAGGCCTAGGACTGAGGTTGATCGTGAATCTTCTGATCAGGATTCTGTTTTTTCTGACTCTTCGGATGAGCTGGATTTGTCCTTACCTACTTATGAGGATTCTGATGCAGAGGACTCTATTCTCTCTGCTTCCCCTCCTGAGGACTTTTCTTTTGGGGGAAACCTTACATACTCTAAGGGAGCATTTCCACTGGGAAAGCTAGGATTTTTCTGATTCAAAAAAGAGGTTTAGGGATTTCCTTCTCCTACCTCAGCATAGGCCTTTAGCTATTCCTCCTGTGCTAGACATTGTTGATGATGCTTTCTCGGAATCTAGTTTGACCCCTGAATCCCTGCCTCCTGCTCCCAGAAAACCTGACATATACTACAGGGTCTCCGAGTCCCACAAGTTCCTTTTAAAAAATCCTATTGCAGATCCAGAGACCGTTTCACAGGGGCCCAAGGGCATTAAGGCTTCTACTGCTAAAAATCCTACCCCTTCTGATAGAGACTCCAGGACGCTGGATAGATGGGGTAAGAAGGTTTACACTTCTGCAACTTTGGCCATTAGGGCTTTAAACTGCCAGATGATGTTCGTGTTTCACTGTTGCAGTCATTTCATTTGGGTAATCTGCTGGCAGGTTGCCCTCAGTCGGCCTGATTAACAAAGTCTTGGGGCCTGCGTCGGTTGCTGTCCCTTCTTCCATGACATCAGGGGTATAAAACAGCCGACGCCATTACATCAGTCTTTCTTGCTGTGTGGTGCCCGAAGCAGAAGCATTTCGCATGTGCTGGCCGGCCGACTCCTGAAATTTTCATTTTCGAGTTTCAGAAACAAAGTCTTCAACTAAAAGCTAAATACCCCGTTGGGGAAACTTTTTCTTGCTCCTTACCGATGTCAGTAAAAGTTAATAATTGTATTACTTGTTGGAAGCAAATACCTCATAAGGATTTTCATTTGTACTGTATTCCTCGCCTAGGCCCTGACCACGACGTACCTTGCTGTCGGTTTTGTGCTTTATTTAATCAGCGCACTATCCGTCATCGGTATATATTTGCTTCTAAATATTTCGGTTCTCGGTTTAATTATCCAGAAATGACATCGGTTAGCCATCTGACTACCGGAATACCAAAAAAATGCAAAGAGAAAGACAGAGACAGGCTGTTGAGGTCCAAAACTGCCGCCAACGCTTCTTCTAAGCCAGTCGCCAGTTTGCCGGTACTCAGTGAGGCGCTTTCGCAGCCCCTGATACCCGCTACTTCTGATTTGCAGGCCTCTACTGAAACCCATTCGGAGTCTGGTATACCGCGAGATGCTTCACCTATGGAACCCGCGGATGTCTCTACCTTGGATGGGTCCGGAGCTGCTGTGCAGGCACTGGCTTCTGAGGGTGTATTCAGGCCTACAGACTTGAATATTAAACCAACACCACCTTCAATTTTAAGGCCAAAATCTCGATCTATGTCTAAAAAAACGACACCTAAGCCGCATGTTCAGGCCCCTATGAATAAAAAACAAATGATCAAAATGGCTGAAGATTTAATTACTATAATCAGGGGTAGTCAACCCCCTCCATCTAAGAGACCCAGGGCTGAACTTGATTATGAATCTTCTGAACAGGACTCTGTTTCTTCTGACTCTTCTAATGAACTGGATTTGTCCATACCTACTTATGAGGACACTGATGCAGAGGATTCCATACCTTCTGTTTCTCCCCCTGAGGATTTTTCTTTTGGGGAAACTTTACATACTTTAAGGGAGCATTTCCACTAGGAAAGTCAGGATTTTTCTGAATCCAAGAAGAGGCTTAGGGATTTCCTTCTTCTTCCTCAGCATAGACCTTTGGCTGTACCTCCTGTACTAGACATTGTTGATGTGTTTTCAGAATCCAGTATGGCTCCTGACTCCCTTCCTCCGGCCCCTTGTAAACCAGACAGATGCTACAGGGTTCCTGACTCCCACAAATTCCTTTTCAAAACTCTTGTTGCAGACCCTGAAACCATTTCTTAGGGGCCTAAGGGCATTAAGGCTTCTACTGCTAAAAATCATACCCCCTTCTGATGGAGACTCCAGGGCACTGGATAGATGGGGGAAAAAGGTTTATACTTCTGCAACCTTGGCATTCAGGGCTTTAAACTGTCAATTCCACATGCTAAAATATCAACAACATATCATGGGACTGCTTAAACAGAAAATTATGTTGATTTCTGACTGTGTGGAAAATAAGGATTTTTACAGGATTTATTGCATTCAGCTGAACAAGTTGGAAAACATACTTTGCAATGTGGTTTTGATTCTTTGGAGGTCTCTTGCAGGGCTGCTGTTACTGGGTCTGTGCTTAGAAGGCATGCTTGGCTTAAGGAGAAATCTCTGCCTGATCATGTTAAAGCAAAATTGTTGGATGCTCCTTTGCAGCAGGACAGTCTGTTTGGCAATAAGGCTGAAGAAGTTCTAAAAAAGATGGAAGATAAAGCTAAATGTATGCAAACTGTGAAAGATTTCTTACAAGTACAACCTCCAAGATTTAGTAGGCACTGGCCTACTAAGAACTGGTCCTTTCCAGTTCCTTCCAGAGCCACTCAAGCCAAACCCAGGCATTCCAAAAGCACCAGGTTTCAGTCCCAAAGAACTTTCAGAACTAAGCAATGGGGTGCCTTCGCTTCCAAATCTGGAAATAACAAAGACACCACCCTATGGCAAACAGTTTCAATGACTTTCCTTTAAAATCACCAAGCACTTATCTCTTAGCCGCCCCTTTGGGGGGGGAAACTGGCTCTTCATGCAAAAAGCTGGCAACTTATAACCCAGGACAAATGGGTTTTAAATATAGTTTCCCAGAGAAACAGATTTCATTTCCACATGTTGCCAACTCCAAACGGGTGGCCAGACCTGCCCCCAAATCAATGGGCAGAGGCTCGAGAACAAGTACTTTCCCTCTTAAACATGGGGGCAATTCAACTAGTACCAGAAGAGGAAAAGGGACAAGGTTTCTATTCCAGACTTTTCCTGTTACCCAGAAAAGACAAATCATGGTGTCCAATTCTGAACCTGTCTACTCTAAACACCTTTCTAGACATTCCAAAATTCAAGATGCTAACTCTTCACCATTTACTTCCTATGCTAGGCTAAGATGCCTGGTTGGGAACTCTAGATTTAAAAGAGGCTTACCTGCATATCCCAATCAGGGAATCTTGCAGAAGATACCTACGCTTCAAAGCAGGCTACTTGCATTATCAGTTCCCTGCACTGCCCTTTGGCTTATCTACTGCACCCAGGGTATTTACAAAGTGTCTGGCTCCAGTAATTGCACTTTCCAGGCAAAGAAATATTCAAATATATCCATACCTGGCCGATTGTCTAATTCAGGCAGAAAACCAGGCCATTCTTCTAAAACATCTGACATTTGAAAAAAGGGTTCTAACTTGTCTAGGGTACACCATAAACAAAAAGAAATCACAACTGGTACCCTCTCAAATTACATTCCTGGATGCAAGCTTGAATACAACTGCCCAGATGGCTTTCCTTACGCCAGAAAAGCAAATTCATTTGGTGACTTACTTCAAACAGGTGGCCACAAAAGCCCTGCTATCTGCAAGACAAATACTGCAAGCCTTGGGGTTCATTGCCTCCTGCATTCTTTTAATTCCATATGCAAGACTGCATATGAGGAAACTTCAGTGGTACTTAAAAGGTTTATGGAGTCTACATTGTCACAGCCTGGAAACAATGATTCCCATCATACCTTGCCTGCAACTAGAGTTCCTGTGGTAGGCAGAGGCCTGCCACCAAAACAAGGGGACTGCCATTCACACCACCCCCTGCCACCCAAACCCTAACTACAGACTCATCAGACTACGCGTGGGGGGATAGCTCATCTGGCAGGGAAGTGCATTCAGGGCAAATGGAGCCCAAATCAAGTGCACCTTCATATCAATCAAAAAGAAATGCTAGCTGTACAGAATGCACTGACAGCTTTCAAGGACTACCTTCATCCAGGACAACTAATAGTAAAGACGGACAACACCACGTTTATGTGGTACATAAACAAGCAGGGGGGGTACACATTCCTAACCCCTCTGCAGACTAGCCATGGCATTGTGGAACACAGCATTGAGCTATCAAGTACAACTACAAGCTCAGTTCCTGCCAGGAAAGTTGAATATTCTGGCAGACGAACTAAGCAGAAATCTCATGGACCCACACGAATGGAAACTGGAACCACAGATTTTCAACATGTTGACACGCAAATGGGGGAGCCCTGACATAGATCTTTTTGCCTCACCCCAGAACTACCACTTGGACAAATTTTACACAAGAACTCCTCAAAAAAGCCTGGAAAGTGTATGCTCTGTCCTTCAGCTGGAAAAAAACTATCGGTCTATGCCATTCCCCCTCTGCCTCTACCTCTGCTCTCCAAAGTTCTACTAAAAGTCAAACAGGACAAACCAAAAATGATTTTTATTGCTCCAGACTGGCCTCGCCAACACTGGTACCCACTCCTACGCAGTCTGTCACAAATTTCTCCATGGCACCTGCCTCAGACACCTTCCTTACTGTCTCAGCAGGAGAACCAAATTCTGCACCCTCAGCTCCAAACATTGAATCTTGCAGCTTGGCTAATCACTTAAATTCCCCCTTAGCATCCCTCAGCAAATCTGTGATGGACGTCATTTTGGAAGCGAGAAGACCTAGTACTAGAAAATCTTATGCTGACAAATGGAAAAGATTCTGTGCCTGGAATCATTTTCAAGGGATGAGCACAGCAGCACCCAATTTACCTCGGATTTTGCAATACTTAACTGAGATGCTTCACAAGGGCCTGTCTTTTTCTTCCATAAAAATCCATGCCTCAGCCATCTCAGCTCATTACAACACAGAACCCCCCTCTTCTCTCATCCTCTGCTAAAGCAGTTTCTCAGAGGGGCCAAAAACTTGAGACCTCCCAGGAGAGCTCCAACCCCTGCCTAGGAACTTAAGTTTATATTGGAAAAACTCACTCTACCTCCTTTAGAGCCAGCTGCTACTGCAGACTTAAAATTCCTTTCCTGGAAAACAGCCTTCCTTTTAGCAATCACTTCAGCTAGAAGGATCTCTGAGTTACAGGCCCTTATGGCAGTGGAGCCTTTCATCATCTTTCATGCGGACAGGGTGTCACTCAGGACCAATCCATCCTTCATGCCCAAGGTGGTATCCAGTGTGGCTCTTAATCAGTCCATTCATTCGCCAACTTTCTTTCCCAATCCACAGAACAAGGGAGAGCGGATTCTGCATTCATTGGATGTGCACAGACAGCTTAGATTTTACTTGGACAGGACTAAATCTCCAAGAAAATCTGAACAACTGCTGGTAGCATTTGCTGCAGGGGCCGAGTGAAAGGCTATTTCAAAGCAAACCATTTCTAAATGGATAAGCCATTGTATTCATTTCTGCTATAAGCACCATGGAAAACTTATCCCCCAGGGGATCAGATCCCATTCCACCAGGGCTGCATCTACTTCTACAGCCTTTCTCAGAGGAGTTCCTACCAGGGATATTCTAGAAGCTGCTACCTGGAGTTCAGTTCATACTTTCACAAAGCATTATCACTTACCAATTTTCTCCAAATCCAGAGCTGGCTTTGCCACTGCTGTTTTGCAAGGCCTTATAGCTGGTCCTAATGCTGTATAAATCCATCATCCCAGCCATAGCTTTAGGAATCTACCCAAATGTAATGACTGCAACAGTAAAACACGAAGAACATAGTACAGTTGTGTACACTTACCATAAATGTATATGTTAGAGTGTATTCACTGTTGCAGTCCTGGTTACCCTCCCTCCAGCCCCCTGTTTTTCTCTTACAATGCCTCAACTTTCTTTTACTATACTTAAAAGCCTTTTTGGTGTATTCGCTTTTGTTTGGAGGTATATATTTTTGGGTTTTTAATTATTTATATATTTTGCTCCCCATTTGGGGGGGCACCTAACATCTGGGGCAAGAAAAACTGCTGCATATTTTATACCCCTGACAACCTGACGTCATGGAAGAAGGGACAGCAACCGACGCAGTAACCAAGACTTTAAGCAGGCCGACTGAGGGCAACCTGCCAGCAGATTACCCAAATGAAATGACTGCAACAGTGAATACACTCGAACATCTATATTTATGGTAAGTGTACACTACTGTACTTTTCATATGCTAAAATATCAGCAACGTGTTATTGGACTGCTTAAACAGAAAATGATGTTGATTCCTGACTGTGTGGAAAATAAAGAATTACAGGATTTAATGCATTCTTCCGAACAAGTTGGAAAACATACGATGTAATGGGATCCTATCTCACCTACATTCATAACAGATGGGTTCGGAGCCGATCCATCGGCTCCGACTCGGCAACTAATACACTAGCACGAAGTCTCTCATTGGCTGGGCTACTCCCTATCCCAGGATGCACTACACCTGCTTCCCCAGATCTCGTTTGCCGCTTAACAAGCTGGACGTGGTCTCGACTTGGCTGGAGCTAAGTGGTTCTTTTTACCTTATTGGTCTTTGACCTGGGGGTTTTCTTGTCTATATTAACCAAACAGCTGTTTTAACAGCTATTCCTTATTATTTGAGTGCTTGAGTGTTTTCTAAAATTTATTTTATTCAGTCGGGCAAGGCCCGTTTAAGTTAGAGGGCCTTTGCCCTACCTTTGAGTGCTATTAAGCTTTAATTAACTTTTGGTTAATTGTTTTTCGGACAAAGCCCGTTTAAATTAGAGGGCTTTGGGCGTTTAACTGTTTTCTATTTACTGTTTGTTGTGAGGTAAACTTTTCACAGTACTTTCGCCAGTGTGTCTCGCTTTTCAGTTGGCGCAATTTGTGTATAGTGCTATACTTGTTGTGGTAGAGTTAAGATTTCCATAGAAATTTACTTGTTGAGGCCTGTATCATGTCTAAGGAACAAAAGTCAGGTTTTAAAAAATGCACTCGGTGCAATTATAAAATGTCCATTACAGACAGTCATTCAGTCTGTGTTTATTGTTTGGGACCGAAACATCTGCAAGAGACTTGTAGCGTCTGTCATGCGTTCTCCTGTAGAGTTCTTCAAGAACGCAAGAACAAGTTAATTTTGAAAGGGCTTATTAAACCTTCTTTTGAGGAAGCCTTAGATCCACCTGTTGCTTCCAAAGAAAAGATCGCCGGCTCCGACAAGTCCGTCGAGCCGTCTTCTAAAAGCCAAAATTGACCTCTTCTTCCTCGGCTCCACTGACTTGGGCCGAGGGTGAAGTCTGCCTCGATACCTCCTGCCTCGGCTCCATTGCTTCGGAGCCGCAAGTTGGAGTATCGAGAGGTGAATCACCTCCATCGGTTCCAATGGCTTCGAGCCGGTGGAGGTGTGCAGCTCAGACTCTTCCCCTCGGCTCAAGAAAGCTCCTTCGGCGCCGATGGTGGTCCATGCTGTGGTGGAGTCAGCGCCGATAAGCGTTGGAGCCGTTTGGTCCCCTTCTCGGAGCCGAGAGGAAAGTCTTCTCGATTGTCTACCTCCTCTAAATCATCGAGACTTTCTGATTCGGACCTGGATAGGGTTATACAGAGGCTATTCCAATCTCCAGTTTTACTAAATTGGTCTCGGCTCCAGCACAGTTAGCTTGAGCCGATCCACCCTCAACACATTGATTCCTCCTCCAACCTCCTTGGAGCCGTTGGAGTCGGTGGTGGAGCAAGGAGCCATACGGTCGAGCAGAGACCCTTCGAGGCCTCTCGGTTCCGACTGTGCTTCCTACCCTGTCCTCCGGTTCAGGGTTTGGCACTGCGACCTCTTCAGCGGGCCGAGGAACACTTTGGGTTTGGGTGCTTGACCTAGTCTTCCTCTCGGAGCATCGGCTGCTGGAATTCCTGGCCATCGTGGCCTCTAGACCAGTGACCTCCTTGGATTCTGGAGGTCCGGCCTTTGAGGCCATGAGGAGCGCTAGCCATGCCTTTGCCGGTTCAGCAAGATTCTACCTCACCGTCCCTAGATTTGGAGACTGGTGCCTCTGTTGTGTTGCAGCTCCCCGGCAGCGGGCCCCGGGCCTGAGGATACCCCATCGGTTCCTTCTTCCGGGTCCGTCCGAATCTGATTCGGACGAACCCCCAAGGAAGAAATTGTGCAAGAGGAAGCACGTAGACTCCCAAGATGAGTCTGTTACATCGGATACTGACCTCGATGGCGCAGAAGGGTCTCCCAAATCATCTTCGGATGATATCTCCTTCTCAGACATCTTGGAGATTCTGAGACAGAGAGGTGACTGGCAAGCCAAAACCCCTTCAGCTGAGGAGTCAGTCTTCCTCAAGGCCTTTGGGGCCCAGCCTTCCGCCTCCTGGGTGTCTCCGCCCTTGATGAACTCCTTGATTTGGTTTCTCGAAGGCGGAACACCCTGATTCTGTGGAACCGGTGCTTGAGGCCCAATAAGTTTTGTCAGCCCCCAGAAGGAATTTCTCACAAAGGGTGTGCCTGTAGATGCTTTGGTGGTGGCTTCTGCCACACAGCAGGACATGGCAGAGGCTTCGACGTCTGTTCATCCTCCTAATAAGGATTCCAGGAGCATGGATAGGTGCGGAAGCGTGCCTGTCTTCAGCGGCCTTTGCCTTACGGTCGCTGAACTACTTATGTCATTTACGAGGCTCCAAAGGGATCTCCTCAAAGAGCTAAATGACTCCTTGTTGGTAATCTACCTGAGGCTGGCCTGACTGTTGGCGCCCAGATGACTACCCTCTTTTCTATTGTTAACTCGTCCATGAGGCTCATTTCATATGCGGCAAGGCGGGAAGCAGCTGAGAAGGAACAGGCGTTGCCCTCAGGAGACATGCCTGGTTACGCTTGTGTTCATGGAGGCCTTCAAGTCTTCCTTAGCGCCGGCCCTTTGATGGGTCATCTTTGTTTGGACCCAAGGTGAAGGACACACTAACTCGGTGCGAGCAGGAGGGCAAGACTTTGACTGCCGTTGGGGCCCGATTTTCCGCTCCTTCTAGGCCTTACCCCAAGGCTCAGAGAGGAGGGAAAATGTGGTTTAGAAAATCTCAGAAGTCTTTCCCTACTCCACCCAGTGATTCCCCCTCCAGAGGCGGGGGGGGGGAATTCTGGAAGACGCCGCCCCAGAGGTGGCAGAGGCCCCCGTAACTCTGGAGACCGCGATTCCTTTCGTGGTTCTTCATACAACCAGCGTCCCTGAGTTGTTGCCCGACTGTGCAACTCCGGAGCCAGTCGGGGGTCGTTTTGCGGCGCACCCACAAGCTTGGGAATTCATAACAAGTGATCAGTGGGTGCTTCGCATTACCGGAGGATATATCATCCCCTTCAACAAACCCCCCCTTTCTTTAAGGGAAATCCCGGACGTACCACCCAGTCAGCAGGATCAGGCAGCATTAGAGGTTTCAAAGCTGCTAGAAAAAGGAGCCATCCAGCCTGTCCCCATCAACCAGATCGGATCAGGAACTTACTCAAGATTATTTTTGGTACCAAAAAAGACAGGGGACTTCAGGCCCATTTTGGACCTCAGTTCACTGAATCGTTTCGTAAAGAAGTCCAAATTCCGAATGGTCACTCTTCAGTCTATTCTTCCTTTGCTGGAAAAAGATGCATGGATGTGCTCCATAGATCTCCAGGACGCTTACTATCACATTCCCATAGCTCAAGAGTCCAGGAGACACTTACGCTTCCCCTCGAGTCAGTCGTTTCCAATTCCGAGCACTGCCCTTTGGTCTCACCACAGCCCCCAGGGTGTTCACCAAGTGTCTGGCAGTGGTAACTGCTCACCTGAGAAGTCTGGGATTCCAAGTGTTTCCATATCTAGACGACTGGCTCCTTACTGCCACCTCCGAGCATCTACTATTCCAGGCGCTCAGCGCCACGTTCACCTTGGGCCATTTCTTAGGGATCACGTTCAATTTGCAAAAATCTGTACTACAGCCATCTCAGCGTATTACTTTTATAGGCGCAGACTTAGACACAAAAAGAATGCGCGCCTTTTTACCGGCAGCAAGAATTCAGATCCTACAAGATCAAGTCAAATCCTGTCTTCCCCTACTAAGAGCCCCGGACCATCGGATTCTACAACTGTTGGGCTCGATGGCGTCAACCATACTTTTAGTTCCCTTGGCCAGACTTCACATGCGAATTTTACAATGGCTACTGTCGGTTCAATGGTCTTATCAGGAACTTCCCTTGAACCATTTAATCATGATCACGGAAAGTTGCCGTCGAGATCTGCGTTGGTGGCTTCTCCAATCCAATCTCGACCAGGGGCGACCCTTTATACCTCAACGTCCCGTTGCCACTGTGACTACGGACGCCTCCCAGGTAGGGTGGGGGGGGTCATTACCTGGACAGGTCGGTCCAAGGCACATGGCAGATCCAGGAAACGCATTTGCATATCAATGTCCTGGAGATGAGAGCGGTACTATTGGTACTCCAAGCTCTCCATCACGCTCTCCCACAAGGCCCGATTACTATCCTATCCGACAACATGTCGGTGGTGTGGTACATAAACAAGCAAGGTGGAACCAGGTCTTACCCACTATGCAGAGAAGCCATGAGACTTTGGCACTGGGCGGTAGCTACCAACCGCTTTCTAATGGCAACACACATACCGGGGAAGTCCAATGTGATTATGACAGATTAAGCAGGACCATTCTTTTACCCCACGAGTGGTCCCTCAACCAGAGTATAACTGCGAAAATCTTCGACAGATGGGGTCTTCCTTGCTGCGACCTGTTTGCCAGCCCTCACAATGCGAAATGCAGAGAGTTCTTCACGCTGTTCCCTTCTCAGGGACAGATTCCCAGGGACGCTCTGACCCACATTTGGCCCCCCGGTCTTCTCTACGCCTTCCCCCCGTTTCCCCTCCTACCGAGGGTGATACAGAAGGCCATTTACCTGGAGAGCAAGATGATTTTGATTGCCCCACACTGGCCTCGTCAAGTTTGGTTCCCTTTCCTACAGAGGCATGCGATAGAAGGTCCATGGTTTCTGGATCCGGTGCCAGACCTGCTGACTCATCAGTCAGGATGGCTTCATCCGTCTCTCAGGTCCTTGAAGTTGGCAGCATGGTTACTCCACTTCCATCCTTAGTCCGAGACAATGCCCTTTCGACGGACGTGGTCCACATATTGTCTTCTTCTCATAAACCTTCCACTATCAAACTTTATTCCAGTAAATGGAAACGGTTTGCCTTCTGGGCTCAAGAACGGGGTATAGATCCTCTCACTGCACCAGTATCGGAGGTTCTGAATTTTCTGGCCTCCCTTTTTCAGTTGGGCTCTTCAGTTTCTACCATTAAGGTTCAGCTAGCGGCGATCTCTAATTTTCATGCCTCATTTGAACCTTCATTGATGTCTCACAAACTTTGTAAGGCTTTCCTTAAAGGGGCTTGGCTCCTTAGGCCTCCATTATCTCATCCTGTCCCCTTGGGATTTGAATATGGTTCTTGCTGCCCTAACTGCCCGTCCTTTCGAACCAGCTGCTACCTGTGATTTAAAATTTCTGTCTTGGAAAACGACCTTTTTAGTAGCCATAACTTCTGCCAGGCGAGTTTCAGAACTTCAAGCTCTTTGTTCTGATCCTCCCTATTTGATTTTTCACAAGCATAGAGTTTCATTGAAATTAAACCCTTCATTTATACCAAAAGTGGCCTCCTCTTTCTGTATTCAACAAACTATAGAACTCCCTGTGTTTTTCCCAGAATTCTCTAATAACGCAGAATATACCTTGCATCAATTGGGTACATAGACAACTGCGTTTTACTTGAATAGAACCTCACACGGAAATCAAATCAATTGTTTGTTTCCTTTGCAATGAACAAATTGGGTCAACCGGTAACAAAAACCTCCATATCTAAATGGATTAAAGATTGTATCATTTTATTTATTCACAGGCTAACAAAGAGCTTCCCTTTCCAGTCAAGGCTCATTCTACCAGGGCAATGGCTACTTCTGTAGCTTTTCACTCCAAGTTATCAATAGATGATATTTGTGCTGCGGCAACCTGGAATTCTCCGCACACTTTCATTTCTCATTACAAATTGGATGTGGTTTCTCGAGGCAGAGCTTCCTTTGGTTCCACAGTTCTCAGGAGTGTTTTCCAATGAGCCACCGGGATGTAGGTGCTAGGGGCGCTGTCCCATCTGTTATGAATGTAGAGATAGGATCCCATTACATCTTTTAGTTATGTACTTACCATAACCGGATGTATGGGATCCATCTCCATTCATAACCACCCTCCTTCCCCCTTCCATTCGGATTTAGAGGAGCTGTAGTCCCTTCTTTCTTGGTGATCTTTCTTGAAGAACTTTAGTTGGTTATAGTGACTACTAGTTTTTCTGTGTTTGCATGGATGTATGAAAGCGAACAAACAAGATCTGGGGAAGCAGGTGTAGTGCATCCTGGGATAGGGAGTAGCCCAGCCAATGAGAGACTTCGTGCTAGTGTATTAGTTTCCGAGTCGGAGCCGATGGATCGGCTCCGAACCCATCTGTTATGAATGTAGGCGAGATGGATCCCATACATCCGAAGTTATGGTAAGTACATAACTAAAAGTTGCTGGTTTTGATTCATTAGAGGCCTCTTGCAGGGCTGCTGTTACTGGGTCTGTGCTCAGAAGGCATGCTTGGCTTAAGGAGCAATCTTTGCCTGTTCATGTTAAAGCTAAATTGTTGGATGTTCCTTTAAATCAGGACCGCCTGTTTGGCAACAAGGCTGAGGAAGTTCTTATAAATCTATGCAAACTGTTAAAGATTTTTTACAAGTTCAGCCTCCTAGATTTAGTTTGCACTGGCCCTCTAATAACTGATCCTTTCCAGCCCCTTCCAGGTCTTTTCAAGCCAAACCCAGACACAGCAAAAACCCCAGGTTTCAGTCCCAGGGGACTCACAGAACTAAGCAGTGGGGGGGCATCCACTTCCAAGTCTGGGAATAATAAGACTCCCCCGTATGGTAAACTGTCTCAATGACTTCCTTTCAAAATTTCCAAGCACTCATCATCTGACTGCCCCTTTGGGGGAAAATATTGCTCTTCATTCAAAGAACTGGGAACTCATTACCCAGGACAAATGGGGTTTAAATATAGTGTCCCAGGGATACAGATTTCACTTACACACGCTGCCAACACCAAGTGGGTGGCCGGACCGGACCTACCCCCATATTAGTGGGCAGAGGCCCAGAAACAAGTACTTTTTCTCTTAAGCATGGGGGCTATTCAACTGGTACCAGAAGAGGAAAAGTGGAAAGGTTTCTACTCGAGACTTTTCCTGGTACCCAGAAAAGACATTTCATGGTGTCCTGTCCTGGACCCGTCTACTCTAAACACCTTTTTGGGGATTCCAAAATTCAAGATGCTGACTCTTCACCAATTATTTCCTATGCTAGGCAAAGATGCCTGGTTGGCAACACTGGATTTAAAAGAAGCATACCTGCACATCCCAATCAGGGTATCTTGCAGAAGATTCCTACGCCTCAAGGCAGGCTACAGGCACTATCAGTTCTCTGCACTGCCCTTTGGCTTATCTACTGCGCCCAGGGTGTTCACAAAGTGCATAGCTCCAGTTATTGCATTTTGCAGGCAAAGCAATATTCAAATGTACTCATACCTGGACGATTGTCTGATTCAGGCAGAAAGCCAGGACATACTTTTGAATCATCTGGCCTTTGTAAAAAGGGTTCTAATTTGTCTGGAGTACACCATAAACGAAAAGAAATTGCACCTGGTACCCTGTCAACAAATTATATTCCTGGGAGCAAGCTTGAATACAACTTCCCAGATGGCTTACCTCACGCCAGAAAAGCAAATTCGTTTGACAACCTACTTCAAACAAGTGGCCACAATAACCCTGCTATCTGCAAGACAAATACTGCAAGCCTTGGGGTTCATGGCTTCCTGCATTCTTCTAATTCCATATGCAAGATTGCATACGAGGAAACTACAGTGGTATCTAAAAAGCCTATAGTGTCAGCATTCTCAAATCCTAGAAACAATGATTCCTTTCATACCTTGCCTACGCCTAGAGTTCCTTTGGTGGGCAGAGGCCTGCCACCAAAACAAGGACTACCTTTCACACCACCCCCTGCTGCCCAAACCCTAACAACAGATGCATCAGACTATGCATGGGGAGCTCACCTGGCAGGAAAGTGCATTCAGGGCAAATGGAACCCAAGTCAAATGCACCTGCATATCAATGAAAAAGAAATGTTAGCTGTACAGAATGCTCTGACAGCCTTCAAGGGCCACATTCTTCCAGGACAACTAATGGTAAAGACAGACAACACTACTGTTATGTGGTACATAAACAAGCAGGGGGGTACGCATTCTCACCCCCTTTGCAGACTAGCCATGGCATTGTGGAACACGACCTTGAAGCCTTGAGCTACCAAGTGCACCTACAAGCTCAATTCCTGCCAGGAAAATTAAATACACTGGCAGATGGACTAAGCATAAACCTCATGGACCCACATGAGTGGAAACTGGAAACAAGTATTTTCAACATGTTGACAAGCAAATGGGGGAACCCAGATATAGACCTGTTTGCCTTTCCCCAGAACTACCAATTGGACAAATGTTGCACAAGGGCTCCCCACAAACAAGCCTGGAAAGTGGATGCTCTGTCATTCAGCTGGAAAAACCAATCAGTCTATGCCTTCTCCCCTCTGCCTCTGCTCTCCAAAGTACTACTAAAAGTCAAACAGGACAAACCAAGGATGATTTTGATTGCTCCAGACTGGCCGTGCCAACACTGGTACCCCCTCCTGCGCAGTTTGTCACTGTTATCTCCATGGTACCAGCCTCAGACTCCTTCCCTGCTGTCTCAGCAGGAGAACCAGATTCTGCACCCTCAGCTTCCAACACTGAACCTTGCAGCCTGGCTAATTACTTAATCTCTCCTTTACCATCCCTCAGCAAACCTGTGATGGATATCATCTTAGAGGCAAGGAGGCCTAGTACTAGAAAATCTTATGCTGAAAAATGGAAATGATTCTGTGCCTGGAACCAGTCTCAAGGGATGAGCACAGCAGCGTCCAGTTTACCTCAGATTTTACAATATTTAACTGAGATGCTTCACAAGGGCATGTCTTTTTCCTCCATTAAAATCCACACCTCAGCTATTTCAGCTCATTATAACACAGAACCTCCCATCTTCTCTCATCCACTGCTCAAGCAGTTCCTCAGAGGGGCCAGAAATTTGAGACCACCCAGGAGAGCTCCAACCCCAGCCTGGGAGCTTAACTTTGTCTTGAAGAAACTCACTCTGCCTCCTTTCATGCCAGCTGCTACTGCAGACTTAAAATTTCTTTCTTGGAAAACAGCTGTCCTTTTAGCAATCACTTAATCTAGAAGGGTATCTGAATTACAGGCCCTTATGGCAGTGGAGCCTTTCGTCATCTTTCATACAGACAGGGTGTCCCTCAGAACCAATCCATCCTTCATGCCCAAGGTGGTATCCAGTGTGGCTCTTAATCAGTCCATTCATTTACCAACCTTCTTTCTCAATCCACAGAGTAAAGGGGAACAGATACTGCATTCCTTAAATGTGCGCAGACAACTTAGATTCTACTTGGACAGGACGAAACCTCAAAGGAAATCTGAACAACTGCTGGTAGCATTTTCTGCAGGGGCAGAGGGGAAGACTGTTTCAAAGCAAACCATTTCTAAATGGATAAGCAATTGCATTAATTTCTGTTATAAGCACCATGGAAAACCTATCCCCCAGGGGAGCAGACCTCGCTCCACCAGGGCTGCATCTACCTCTACAGCCTTTCTCAGAGGTTCCCTACCAGGGACATCCTAGAAGCTGCTACCTGGTGTTCTGTACATTCTTTCACCAAGCATTATCATTTGCCAATTTTCTCTAAATCCAGAGCTGGCTTTGCCACTGCAGTCTTGCAGGGCCTTATAGCTGGCCCTAATGCTATCTAAACTCCTCCTCCCAGCCATAGCTTTGGGAATCTACCCAAATGTAATGACTGCAACAATGAAACACAAAGAACATAGTACAATTGTGTACACTTACCATAAATGTAGATGTTCGTGTGTATTCACTGTTGCAGTCCTGGTTACCGTCCCTCCAGCCCCCTCACTTCTTTTGGCTATACCTCTACTTTCCTTTACTATGCTTAAAAGCCTTTTTTGTGTATTTGCTTTTTTGTTGGAGGTATATCTTTGTGCTTTTATGTTTAATTGCTTCCTATTAGGGGGCACCTGACATCTGGGGCAAGAAAAACTGATGTAATGCCGTCAGCTGTGTGTTTTATACCCGTGATGACCTGATATCATGGAAGAAGGGACAGCAACTTACGCAGGACCCAAGACTTTGTTAGTCAGGCCGACTGAGGGCAACCTGCAAGCAGATAACCCCAAATGTAATGACTGCAACAGTGAATAGACTCGAACATCTACATTTATGGTAAGTTTATACAACTGTACTTTATGATGAGTACTTACCTTTTAACTACTCTCCTCCTTTTTTCTAGACTTGTCTAAAGCTTTTTACAGTTTGTCACAGTAAACTTCTACTTTAGATGTCCTCATTAGGTCTCTTTCAGCCCACCCTTCTATGGTTCAAAAGCTAACTTGTCCAATAGTTATCAGTCAGTAAAATGGCACTCCACTTCTCCACACCTCCCAGTCACCAGTGATGTACCACAAGGCACTGTCTTTGGTCCCCCCTTTTTAACATAGTCACCAACGCCCTTCACATATTGACACAATAGGCCTCCCTAATAGTATGCAGATGTCTCTACACTCGTGCAAGTGTGACAGCATGGCACACACTAAATAATTACTCTGAAAGCTTTAACAGCCACTGAACTATGGCTTTGTAACTCACAACTCATGCTCAACCATAATAAAATACTACTATTTCCCCAAATCCCTCTCGTGAGAAAACAAAATTTAAAGTCCTCTCTCTTGATAATGCAGCCATTGAAGTCACTCCTTATAGTGGATTATTAAGGATGATAGTGGATGATAATGCTGCATATACAAAACTGCATAAGAAAAACTTGTCAGAAACAAAGGGTGCTTTGCAGAGACACTTTCTCACCAGTCCAACTAAAACTACACGTGCCAGTACTTATCTCCTTCCTCCAATTCTTTGTGGAGGTGCCATCCTTACTAACCTTCTGGCTTCACAAAAATCAACAATAATGTAACAAAGCTTCTAAATTTACAGAAAAATATCCCTTTCAGAACCCACCACTGTATAGCACTAAAAAGCCTAAATTGGTTAGAACTACCCCATCAGCTAACATATGCTCAACTTCTTACCACCTATAAAATTATCCAGCATCCATCTGCTTGTCCGGCACTAAATAACATTCTACACAACTACATTCCCGGTCAGTTATTACAATCCAGTGACTAAAAAATCCTGTTTGGCAACAAACCTATCAGATCTGCTGGGCTTTGTGTGTACTCATACAAGGTTGTAAAGGTCTGGAGCTCCTTACCTGTATCCATCAGGTCAGTACCAATCCTACCATCTTTTAAAGTCATTCTGAAAGACATCCTAGTCAAATGCTGGCTGTGTTCTTGCTCAACACCAGGATGAACTGTATCCCTAAATGTGAACTAATACCTCTTCATACCCAACATCTCCTTACTCTCCCTTCTTCAGACACGTTTTTACTTCTCTCAGTTTCTGTCCCCCCTGGCTTTCTCTCTTAATATACAATAAGCCTGCTTTTCTCTTTTCATGTTACATTTATTGTTTGTATTATACTAACTTACTTTTTATTTCTCTATAAACTGGATAAAATTTATCTAACTATTAAATTATTGTCATACAACCTGTATCTATTCTTAACCAATGTTTTCACATTATGTCTTAGTATAATTATTTAAACTGCAGATGTATTTTTTTATATTATCGTTGATGATTGTAAAATTGTTCTTAAAAGGTTTTGTAATACTTTGGAACTTTTCTCCCCAGGTCTGTACTGAAAATGGGCTCGTACCCAGTCAGGCTTTCCTGGAAATCAAATGTCAGTAAATAAATGAACAAGTTATGCAGCGTTTTATTTGCCCTGGTAATGTTCCCTTTTTAACAGCATCGTCTGTTCTAGACTGCACTAAAACGTTAGCACAGCTGATCGTTATCCCTGAAAGTGAAGGCGGTCTCTAGCCTGCAGTCTCGACTTTTGCTTTAGCCTCATACTTTATCTTTTTTTCACTCTATTTGCTCCCAGTACGATAGTTCCTTCACTAATGCACTCCAACCCTTTTTTGCCTATTGTTGTCATCCCTGTTGGTAAAACCTCCTTTCTCCATCCTTGTATTGGTTTAGTTCTTTCATTTTCTGCTGCTTTGTGAATACATATATGTAATAGAATTCTGTATAAATATTGTTTTCCTTAAGGACTAAAGACCAGAATATATATTTCAAACTTTCCCATTTCATCATCATCCATTTCCACTTTGATTTATAGCTGTCTGCTTGAATTATGTATATAGAGCTTTGCACCCAAAAGTATCCCTTTAAATCAGTTAACTCTAAACCCTGTTCCATGAGGAGAATCAACTTTCCCTACTCAGATCTTGTCCTCTTCCCCTCCCAGATGGATTCCTTGAATGCTGGATCCTTGTATATCTGTGCTACTGCAGTACTGCAGGATCTGAACCTTATATACACTTGTACTGGACTTCAGTGTTTGCGGAGTGGATTATTCTCAGAGTCATCTCCTATAACTTGTACTGAGCTGTGTAGTAATGCTTTGCAGTTGCCTGTAAAGACTCTGACACCTACATTTTCTATGTAAAACTTTCTGTGCTTATTCTCTTGAGTGTCTAGCAGCTAGTTTGCCAGCTGAGAAGCATTACCCCCAAGTGTAGTTTTAGGTCAGTCCTAGACCTCTTCTCCCAGCCCATCAACTGCAAACTCCTCTTGCACTGTCCGTCCTAGATCAGAAAAAAGACGATCCACAGCCATGGATGTGCACTTTCTTGTCTCTGTAGCCAGCCTGGTGGAAATGCCTGAGATGGTGTAGTAGTTGTCTCATGTTTACTGATAACCACCTTATTCTTAAGCAGACTGACAAAGTGTGTGACGGATTTAATTACAATGTGTCTTTGGAGGCAAAGCTCTCACATGCAGGCACTGTCTCCAAACAAGGTACTAATACACACACACACACACACACACTACACTTACTGTGGATCAGACACACAAACTGACATATGCTGAGGTTCTTAAATGCAATCTACCCCAACCTCAAAGACCTAGACACTGTCCTCAGCAACCTCCCAAACACTCAGTAAGGACAGCACTGCACAGGACACATACAATCACATCGCACAATCTCTCAGCCTCTAAGCACTTAAGGCAAACTACCACACACCCCAATATATTAGTTATTGAAGACTGTTGTAAGGCACACTAATGTCCCCTTCACCATGCTGAGCAAGGAGACTGTCACAGTGAGTTGTCCGTCAGGGGCTGGATCACACATGCATTCAGGGCATTGAACCCCAAGTACCAGTATGACTCTGTAATAGTCCATATGACTGTTGATGACCTGAGACACACCTCCCTAGACTATAAGAAGAGAGACATAATAGAGCTTTCAGGTTATGAAGCCCAGGCAGGTATGAGCCTAGCATTGAGCAGCATTCTACCTTCTCCAAGGATGAAACTACAGCATAAACATGAGATGATTGACTGTAACAATTGTTAGTGGTGTCATTTTAAGAGAGTCCAATATTAGTCGGCTTTAGAGGATATGATCGATAGACCACAATGCTTTGCCAGTGGTGGTCTGTACCTGTTCTTAATATGCTTTCGGATATTGGCTGAAACATTGTCCACCTCTTATAGTTGCCTTTTTAGGCAATGACAGTCTGATAAACTGTCCAGCTTATTAAATTCTACTCAAGATAAACTAAAAGTGTTTTTCAGTATAGGAGTCTCAAAGGCAAGCTTCACTCCCTGGAAGCATTCCTCACCTGGAGAGTGTTGACATCTGTACAGTTACTGAAACATGGTTTAATGCCACGGAAGGCATCCTGGCAGTACAAGGCTATAATGTCTCCAACACATTTAGACCAGCTATCACACAAGAAGGGACGAGGTGGAGGTAGGTGGAGGTGTATCAATCTACATAAAAAGTGAGCATGCTTAAAGATTGGTCAAACAATATGGCATGCCTGAGTTACACCATGCCCAGCAAACCTTGGGTATGGTTCAGTACCATATCCTTACTAGCTGTTGGTCCCTGTCTATGACACAGGATAAACGTACCACATACTTGAATTTACTGGAGTTACTTTCAATTCAGCCCAACCCCATATTTGTGGGTGATTTCAACTACACAACCATAAACTGGGATACATCCACAGCCACCAAAAGGCCAGCTCAAAGATTCATGGATTTTGTTAGTGCAGACACCCTGGAACAGCTAGTCTGTACACCTGCTAGGGGTGCAAATATCCTGAGTCTGGTACTCACAAATAGGAAGGAACTTGCACCGCTCCCCTTGTATAATGTCCTCACTAGTTAGATCAGATCACAAAGCAGTCACCCTTGAAATAAA
Organism: Protopterus annectens; assembly: GCF_019279795.1. NCBI lineage: Eukaryota > Metazoa > Chordata > Ceratodontiformes > Protopteridae > Protopterus > Protopterus annectens. The sequence goes on along the minus strand of NC_056748.1, from coordinate 148,904,864 downwards.
TATGAAAGCTGAACTCGCAGCAAACCCCAGAAGCTTTAAGAACTTTTTCAAGGCTAACTACCTCTTATTAAGCGATGGTATAACTAAAGTCCAAGTCCACCCCCTCAAAAAAATTCAGAACATGGCAGCCTGTGCAGAAGTGTTTACGGAAACCCTGTACAAGCATGTAAATAACTGTATAGAAACAGCTGTACCAAACTGAAATAAACCTAGGATAAACTGCAAAAATAAGCCCCCTTGGTGGACCCCTAGTGTAAATAGTTTGTACATTAACAAAGAAAATCCTGTCCAGAAAAATGAAGGGCTATGCCTGAAAGCCATAAAACTCCCTCATTTGTTAAAACAAACAACTCAGGGGACTAATCAAGTCCCCCAAAGCAAACTTTGAGGCAAAATAACCTCCCAAGCTAAGGATAACCATAATGCATTTTTCAGTTATATATGCAACCTTCAAGAGAACACAGAGCAGTGAACTGAACTAATAGTAAATGGAGCTTCCTTTGTCAAGCCAGGGGATATAGCAAATTTACTGGCCAGTAAATTTACCTCAAATTTTAACCCCGTCATCCTCAGTTCTCAAGAGATACCCTCTACCATTTCTCTCCCAGCTATCACTAAAAAAACAGGTCCTCACTGCACTCTGCAGCTGAAAACACTGCATCTGTGGGGTTCTGATAATACCCCCAGGGGCCCACCAGAATCTTTATTCAACCACAGCTTCCAGACAGGCTTCAGCCTAGACAGTGAAGGACTGCAGCAGTCATCCCTCTACAGTCATAGACCATTAACTGACCCAGATAATTACAGACCCATAAGTTTGACTAGTCTTGTATGCAAGGCCATGAAAAGAATTACTGTGGACCTGATAAACAAAGACATAGGAAAGAATTACTGTGGACCTGATAAACAAAGACATAGGAAATTTTCAAACACTGGCCTCATCTCAGTTCAGTTTTGTCAAGGACAGGTTATGCCTGCTAAACTTGGTGGACTTCTTCAAGAATGTCTCTGAATGGATAGCCAAATGGCTTACAGAGAGGACACATGAAGTTAATTTGGGGGGGGGAATCCACCTGTACCAGGAAGCCTGTTAGTAATGGTGTCCCACAAGACTCGGTACTGGGACCTCTCCTGTTCAGAATATACTTCTTTAAAGTCAAGAAATGGAAAGGGTCTTTGGTTGACCAGATTTCCTGATGAATGTAAGGTGGGTACAATCCTTGAATCCCCAAAAGATGTATTTATCCTCCATGAGGGTCTGACATAGTCAAATAACTGGTGCCAGAACCATGGCCTGAAACTCTGTGCAAAAAATGCATAATTATACCCTTTGGGAAGATGACCACCCGTGCAAGTTACAACATTGATAACACTTTCCTAAGAGCAGACTAAGTAGTAAAGGACTTGGGAACTCAGGCTGATCATGATCTGAACTTTGATCACCATGTGTGCATGGCAGTCAGAAGATCCTTCTGCGTGGTGCAACTTATGAGTAAGGGCGTGGTATTCAAATCGAAGGCAATCATAGTCATACTGTACTCGGCCACCATTAGACCCATAATTGAGTACAGTGCACACTTCAGCATGTACCTGACCTGAGGCGGCCACAGAGGTTCCTCACTAAAAGAATACAGGATGTAAGTGATGTCCTATGCAGACCACCTCAATGCCCTGTCCCTGTCTCCTACAGACTACTAAGGGGTGAGCTATGCATAACCTACAACATATTCTCCATTGCAGCCCTGCTGGATCTGCTACACATTTGCAAAAAAAACTGCACTAGAATTGCCCAATCGAAGGATCTAAACCTAGTCTGTGACAAAACATGCTGGAGGGACAGGTATGTGGCTAAGGGATTTACTCCTTCCTTGGAACAGGCTCCCCATTCATGTGAAACAGGGCTCTTCCGTATATCTATTCAAATGCAGTTTGGACCACTGGATTGGAAATCACAGATTCACCCCTGACTTGTCACCTGTGGCCCTTAAGGGCAGGGGAAGTTTGTAGATGCCCTAAGTCACAGGCATATACCAAAGGCATTCTTGCCCATGGACACTGATAATTGGGAAAAATGAATGGCTAGGTTTAAAAAGGCTGTAGGGCCATTAGCCTAGTAACCTTGTCTTATCTTTGCCATCATCCACAATGTCTCCTCTGGTGGCTACAAATACATCTGTTGTTCATTTAAGACTAAAAGACTAAAATAGTTCCACTACTTACATCTCTGTATCCAGTCCAATGTTGTCAATTTTCATTGCGTCCTCAATTAAAAAATGAGTTTGGTTCCAATCCCTTGGGTCTGGCTCTACCATTGCAAAAGCTTGTGGCAACCAGAAAACTCTCAAGCCCTTTGGTATTCGCCGACCAAGGAACAGCAGATACCCTAGGGTCATGACTGCAGCAATGTGGACCCTCCGACATCTACATTTTATGTGTTTACTCCCTTACTCACAGTGCACCAACCCCAAAGTACCTTAAATCTTGTGTGCCGTTTGAAAGCGAAAGATGTGGTGCCAGCTTCTCTCAAGCAGCTAAGTGTAATTTTTTCATATGATTCTATTTTTTTCATTCTACATATCTAAAATATCTAAATACTTAAAAATCGAGTTATGATTCTGTCATCTCTCTATTGTTAGTCTCCCTTTCCCTTTTGTACTTTTCTACTCCTTCATATACTATCGTTGGTATATTTTTTTAATAGTCTACATTTACTATTCTTCTTTAAATACCATTGTTGGCATTTCATCCTTTCTATTTAATATAAAAAAGTATTTTTTAGCTTATTGTAGAGTGCTGTTATTCCCCTTTCTCCTTTTTTTGTTATGGCTGACAAAGGCCTGGCTGGGTTTAAGAAATGTACAAAGTGTGGGCACAAACTTCCATTTTCGAATGCCCACACACTTTGTGTGTACTGTTTAGGTCCACTCTACCTACAAGAAAACTGTTCTGTCTGTCATGCCTTCAACCCAAGAATTCTAGTTGAATGCAAGAACAAACTCATTTGAAGGGATTATTTCCCTCCCTTTAGTTAGGCACTATCTGAAGCTTCCCCCCACCAAGTACTTCAGCAACTTCCAAGTATTCAGACAAATCTAAAAGAGGCCTTTATCAGATTCGACAACTTCTTTGGACCATAAAAAGAAAAAAAAAGCTTAAGTTATCTGATCCGACTTAAACCTTGGATCCTAAATTGAAAAAGAAAGACTCCTCTGATCCGACCTTGCCATCGGATCCAAAACCAACAATGGGTGAATATACTCTGGATCAGATTGCTTTGGATCCAAACACAGAAATTATCGGAATTGACACCCAGCATTCCCTGTCTCCCGTGAACCAGATACTCTCCATCATGGAACCAGTCCCTTCTCCTTTTTTAGAGAGACTGAAATCCCCATCAGTAGTTTCCACTCACTATTCCAGGAACCTTACAGAAGAAAATGTGGAGAGGTTAGTGAGAAGAATTCTCTCGGTGCAGAGCATGTCAAGCATCCTGCTGGCTCCTATATCTCTGGTTCAGGAGATCCAACCTCCCACTGCACCCCCTTTGGTAGTTCCTCCTCCAACTCCGTACTTGGTCTTGGAGTTTACGGATCTGAGTAGGCCGGGTCCATCTGATTCACATCCGAGATTTTCTTCATCTCTGGATCCGAAGCTCACTTTGAGCGCTTCATTTCCATCCGATCTAGAGAGCTATCAGAGCCAGGGCTGCCCTGTCAGGTCCAGGGTGTCGCAGTTGACTCCGAAGTTTTCAGAGCCTTCTCTGCACTTCGGGGCCTCTGCACAGGTTAGCTTGGCTCCAACCTCAGACTGGGGGAGTTCTTCTCTGAACAGAGAGGGACTACAGTCCGAAGGCTTGCTGTTACAGATCCGGGGTCCTCTTTCTGAGAGCGTCTGCCTTTGAGGTCATGGAGAAAGCCTTGTTTGAATTCAAAGGTTCCCTTTCCCTCAGATACTCAGTCTGCAGACTTGCCATCTCTTCGCTTGGAGTCTCATCTGTCCTCTCCATAGAGATGGCTGGTAATGAAACCCCAGGCTTCCCAGCAAAGGTGTACCCACCTCTTCTGATACCTCCCCAAAGCATCCCACTGAGGAGGTCCCTAAGAAGAGATCATGCAAGTGTAAGCACTTAAGACTCCCTTGAGAAGTCAGTCACAGAAGATAGTCTGTAATAAAGGTGAAGGGTCCCCACGGTCATTCCCCCAGAAGATGTCCAGTTTGGAGACATCCTTGACATTCTGAAGCAGAGAGGTGGCTGTGGAAGTCCAGCAAACCTTCTTCTGAGTCTGTATTCCTGGAGGTGTTCTGTACCAGCCAATGACCTCATAGATTTGATCTCTCGGAAGGCATGGAAAGCCCTGGACACCATTAAGCCAGTCCCTCAGAGACCAGACAAATTTATGTCAGCACCAGAAGACAGGCAGTTCTGGACAAAAGGGGTGCCTGTTGATGTCATAGTTGTCTTGTGACAGCAGCCACTAAAAAGGAACTCTCTGAAGAGAGTTCCACATCCATCCACTTAGTAAGTAGTCTCAGGCGTTAGGTTTGGGAAGTGTGTCTATACTTCAGTGACCTTCTCCGTAAGGATTCGGAACTAAAAAAAAAATTATTTTTTTATTATTATTTCTTTGTATAAAGACATTAGGACTTTTTTCTCCTTGTTTGTTCCTATCATAGTTGTACATTGCATATATTGTCTAACTTTGTTTTTTTTTAATTCTAATCTTGTATGGTCTATTGTGTATAAACAATGTAATATTCCATTGGAGCTTTTCTCCCCGGGCCTCTACTGAAAATGGACATATATCCAGTTAGACTAGCCCGGTCAACAAATGTAAAATAAATAAATAAATTTGGCACATTTCACCAGGTTATAGGGAGACCTAATTAGGGAACTCTCTGATACCCTTTCAGGATCTGTTTCTGATGAGGTACAGACATCTGTCACATCCCGGTTGGCTACCCTGCAATCAATTTCCAGTTCCTCCATGAGGTTAATTTCACATGCGGCTGAAGGAACCTCAAGGACAGCGGGGTTCCTGTGTTTCCATAAGGAGGCATGTGTGAATGCACTTATGAGTTTGTGGAGCCCATCAAGTCTTCGTTTATCCATGCTCCCTTTGATAGAGCATCTTTGTTTGGCTCCAAAATTAAGCACATTTTATCCAGTTATGAAAAGGACGCAAGACCCTGTCTGCCATGGGCGTACGTTTTTCCATGCTTAAAAGATCCTTCTCCAGGAATCAACAAGGTACTGGGAAAGTATGGTTCGAACAGTCCCAGGGTCCTTTCCAGGACACACATGGAGGAGGTTCCCCCAAGGGTAGGGAGGGGGCTCCAAAGGTAGACACCACCCTTGCAGCAAAGGTGGCCTGCAAAACCAAGGGTTCAGAGATTCTTTATTTGATAGACACTTCTAGCTCTGTTCCCTTTGATGGAGCATCTTTTTTGGCTCCAAAGTTAAGCACATTTTATCCAGGTGTGAAAAGGACAAAAGACCCTGTCTGCCATGGGCGTATGTTTTTCCATACTTCAAAGATCCTTCTCCTGAAATCAACAAGGTACTGGGAAAATATGGTTCAAAAAGTCCCAGGGTCCTTTCCGGGACACAGTTGGAGGTTCCCCCAGGGGTAGAGGGGGGAAACTCCAATGATAGATGCCACCCATGCAGCAAAGGTGGCCTGCAAAACCATAGGTTCAGACATTCTTTATTTGATAGACCCTTCCAGCACTCCTGAAAGCAGGCCTGATCCTCCCCTCTGCAGGCAATTGAGGGATGTTTTTCCTGTTTCACTGTTGCAGTCATTACATTTGGGTAATCTGCTGGCAGGTTGCCCTCAGTCGGCCTGATTAACAAAGTCTTGGGTCCTGCATCGGTTGCTGTCCCTTCTTCCATGACGTCAGGTCATCAAGGGTATAAAACATGCAGCCGACGTCATTACATCAGTCTTTCTTGCCACGCGGTGCCCGAAGCAGAAGCAGTTCGCAAGTGCCGGTCGTCCGACTCCTGAAATTTTCGTTTTCGAGTTTCAGAACTAAAGTCTTCAACTAAAAGCTAAGTACCCCACTGGAGAAACTTTTTCTTGCTCCTTCCGATGTCTGTAAAAGTTTAATAATTGTATTACTTGTGGGAAGCAAATATCTCATAAGGATTTTCATTTGTACTGTATTCCTTGCCTAGGCCCTGACCGCGACGTACCTTGCTGTCGGTTTTGTGCTTTATTTAATCAGCGCACTATCCGTCGTTGGTACATTTTTGCTTCTAAATATTTTGGTTCTATGTTTAATTATCCAGAAATTACGTCGGTTAACCATCTGACTAGCGGAATACCGAAAAAACGCAAAGAAAAAGACAGAGACAGGCCGTTGAGGTCCAAAACTGCTGACTATGCTTCTCGTAAGCCAGTCGCCAGTTCGCCGGTACTCAGTGAGGCGCATTCACAGCCCCTGATACCCGCTACTTCTGATTCGCAGGCCTCTACTGAGACCCATTCGGAGTCCGGTATGCCGCGAGATGCTTCACTTATGGAACCCGCGGATGTCTCTACCTTGGATGGGTCTGGAGCCGCTATGCAGGCACTGGCTTCTGAGGGTGTATTCAGGCCTACAGACTTGCATATTAAACCGACACCACCTTCAATTTTAAGGCCAAAATCTCGATCTATGTCTAAAAAAAACGATGCCCAGGCCACATGTTCAGGCTCCTATGCCTAAAACACAAATGATCAAAATGGCTGAAGATTTAATTACTCTGATCAGGGGTAGTCAAACCCCCCCCCAAGAGGCGTAGGACTGAACTTGACTATGAATCTTCTGAACAGAACTCTGTTTCTTCTGACCCTTCTAATGAAATGGATTTGTCCATACCTACTTATGAGGACTCTGATGCAGAGGATTCCATTCCTTCTGCTACTCCCCCTGAGGATTTTTCTTTTGGGGAAACTTTGCATACCCTAAGGGAGCATTCACACTGGGAAAGTCAGGATTTTTCTGAATCCAAAAAGGGGCTTAGGGATTTCCTTCTTCTTCAGCATAGGCCTTTTGGCTATACCTCCTGTAATAGACATTGTTGATGATGTGTTTTCAGAATCCGGTATGGCCCCTGATTCCCTGCTTCCGGCCCCTTGTAAACCAGACAGATACTGCAGGGTTCATGACTCCCACAAATTATTTTTCAAAAATCCTGTTGCGGACCCTGAAACCATTTCACAGGGGCCCAAGGGCATTAAGGCTTCTACTGCTAAAAATTCTACCCCTTCTGATAGAGACTCCAGGGCGCTGGATAGATGGGGTAAAAATGTTTATACTTCTGCAACCTTGGCAATCAGGGCTTTAAACTGTCAATTTCATATGCTAAAATATCAACAGCATATCATGGGACTGCTTAAACAGAAAATTATGTTGATTTCTGACTGTGTGGAAAATAAGGATTTACAGGATTTATTGCATTCATCTGAACAAGGTGGAAAATATACTTTGCAATGTGGTTTTGGTTCTTTGGAGGCCTCTTGCAGGGCTGCTGTAACTGGGTCTGTGCTTAGAAGGCATGCTTGGCTCAAAGAGCAAACTCTGCCTGATCATGTTAAAGCAAAATTGTTGGATGCTCCTTTAAATCAGGGCCGTCTGTTTGGCAATAAGGCTGAAGAAGTTCCAAAAAAGGTGGAAGATAAAGCTAAATCTATGCAAACTGTGAATGATTTCTTACAATTACATCCTCCAAGATTTAGTAGGCACTGGCCTACTAAAAACTGGTCCTTTCCAGTTCCTTCCAGAGCTACTCAAGCCAAACCCAGACATTCCAAAAGCACCAGGTTTCAGTCTCAAGGGACTTTCAGAACTAAGCAATGGGGTGCCTCCGCTTTCAAATCTGGAAATAACAAGACACCACCTATGGTAAACAGTCTCAATGACTTTCCTTTAAAATTACCAAGCACTTACCTCTTAGCCGCCCCTTTGGGAGGAACACTGGCTCTTCATGAAAAAAACTGGCAACTTATAACCCAGGACAAATGTTTTTTAAATATAGTGTCCCAGGGATACAGATTTCATTTCCACATGTTGCCAACTCCAAACGGGTGGCCAGACCTGCCCCTAAATCAGTGGATAGAGGCTAAGAAACAAGTACTTTCCCTCCTGAACATGGGGGCAATTCATCTAGTACCAGAAGAGGAAAAGGGCCAAGGATCAGTCTCTTCCTGGTACCCAGAAAAGACAAATCATGATGTCCAATCCTGGACCTGTCTACTCTAAACACCTTTCTGGACATTCCAAAATTCAAGATGCTGACTCTTCATTAGGTACTTCCTATGCTAGGTAAAGATGCATGGTTGGCAACTTTAGATTTAAAAGAGGCTTACCTGCATATCCCAATCAGGGAATCTTGCAGAAGATGCCTCCGCTTCAAAACAGGCTACTTGCATTATCAGTTCTCTGCACTGCCCTTTGGCTTATCTACTGTGCACAGGCTATTTACAAAGTGCCTAGCTCCAGTAATTGCATTCTGCAGGCAAATAAATATTCAAATATATCCATACCTGGACGATTGTCTAATTCAGGCAGAAAACCAGGCCATTTTTCTAAAACACCTGGCGTTTATAAAAAGGGTCCTAACTTGTCTAGGGTACACCATAAAAGAAAAGAAATCACAGCTTGTACCATCTCAAAAAATTACATTCCTGGATGCAAGCTTGAATACAACTGCCCAGATGGCTTTCCTTATGCCAGAAAAACTAATTCATTTGGTGACTTACTTCAAACAGGTGGCCACAAAAACCCTGCTGTCTGCAAGACAAATACTGCAAGCCTTGGGGTTCATGGCCTCCTGCATTCTTCTAATTCTGTATGCAAGACTGCATATGAGGAAACTTCAGTGGTACTTAAAAAGTTTATGGAGTTAACATTGTCACAGCCTGGAAACAATGATTCCTATCATACCTCGTCTGCAACTGGAGTTCCTATGTTGGGGCAGAGGCCTGCCAACAAAACAAGGGACTGCCATTCACACCACCCCCTGCCACCAAACCCTAACTACAGACGCATCAGACTATGCATGGGGGGCTCATCTGGCAGGGAAGTGCATTCAGGGCAAATGGAGCCCAAATCAAATGCACCTTCATATCAATCAAAAAGAAATGCTAGCTGTACAGAATGCACAGACAGCCTTCAAGGACTACCTTCATCCAGGACAACTACTGGTAAAGGACGACAACACCACGGTTATGTGGTACATAAACAAGCAGGGGGGTACACATTCCTACCCCCTCTGCAGACTAGTCATGGCATTGTGGAACACAGCCTTGAGCTATCAAGTACAACTACAATCTCAATTCCTGCCAGGAAAGCTGAATATTCTGGCAGACAAACTAAGCAGAAATCTCATGGACCCACACGAATGAAAACTGGAACCATGAATTTTCAGCATGTTAACATGCAAATGGGGGAGCCCAGACATAGATCTTTTTGCCTCACCCCAGAACTACCAGTTGGACAAATTTTGCACAAGAATTCCTCACAAAAAAGTCTGGAAAGTGAATGCTCTGTCCTTCAGCTGGAAAAACCTATCAGTCTATGCCTTTCCCCCTCTGCCTCTGCTCTCCAAAGTTTTACTAAAAGTCAAGCAGGACAAGCCAAAAATGATTTTGATTGCTCCAGACTGGCCTTGCCAACACTGGTACCCACTCCTACGACGTCTGCCACAAATTTCTCCATGGCACCTGTCTCAGACACCTTCCTTTCTGTCTCAGCAGGAGAACCAAATTCTGCACCCTCAGCTCCAAACATTGAATCTTGCAGCTTGGCTAATCACTTAAATCCCCCCTTAGCATCCCTCAGCAAACCTGTGATGGATGTCATTTTGGAGGCTAGATGACCTAGTACTAGAAAATCTTATGCTGACAAATGGAAAAGATTCTGTGCCTGGAATCAATCTCCAGGGATGAGCACAGCAGTGCCCAATTTACCTCAGATTTTGCAATACTTAACTGAGATGCTTTACAAGGGCCTGTCTTTTTCTTCCATAAAAATCCATGTCTCAGCCATTTCAGCTCATTACAACACAGAACCCCCCCCCCTCTTCTCTCATCCTCTGCTGAAGCAGTATCTCAGATGGGCCAAAAACTTGAGACCTTCCAGCAGAGCTCCAACCCCTGCCTGGGATCTTAACTTTGTATTAGAGAAACTTACTCTACCTCCTTTAGAGCCAGCTGCTACTGCAGACATAAAATTCCTTTCTTGGAAAGCAGCCTTCCTTTTAGCAGTTACTTCAGCTAAAAGGATTTCTGAATTACAGGCCCTTATGGCAGTGGAGCAAGGGCACCCGCAGGCAGGTGCAAGGGGGTGCACTTGCACCCCCCTGGAACCAGATGGCTGAGAAATTAATTTTATTTTAATTAAAAAAAAAAAAAAAAACTTGGTGTTCCTCTTTAAGAACACCCTTTGCATTCCGTCCAGTTGCACAGACGCAACAGGTATTTGCGACCTGTTTTCATCTTCTGTGTCTGTGCGACCAATGCTTTAAGTCTTGGTCTTTCATGCTTACCGGGAATTTGAATTCCAGAGGCTGTATGGACTGCGGCTGTGCTGGACGAATGTAGAAGTGAGAGGTAGGTGTGTGCTTGCGTGTGTTTTACTGTTTTAAGAGATGTGTGTAAGAAATAGTAGGAGTCTGTGGATGTAAGAAGTAGGTAGGGGTGTGTATGTATGTATGTAAGAAGTAGGTGTGTGTGTTTGTAAGTGGAGAGTGGTTGGTAAAGTTTTATCAGATTTGCTCCCTCCCCTCCTATATTTACCTCAGTATATGGTATGATTTTACAAGAGAAGTCTCCAAGAAGCCATTTTTTGGTTATTTCATGGAATATTCCTAACGATGTGGACATCCTACAAAAAGGCCTCACCGAGACAGATGCCTGGTGTCAAAGCCATGGCCTCAAGCTCAATGCCAGAAAGTGCATTGTCATCCCTTTTGGTAAAAACTCTGTACCCATGAACTACCACATAGGCGGTAGTCTACTTAACACCGAAAGTGTGATAAGAGACCTTGGGACACAGATGGACAGTAGTCTCTCCTTTGATAATCTCATTGCCACAGTAGTCAGGAAATCCTTCTACGTGGCACACCTCATCACAAAAGGTTTCTCATCCAGGAAAAAAAGAGGTCGTTGTTCCCCTCTATTCATCACTCATTAGACCCATTATAGAGTACAACGCCCCTTTTGGTATGTACCTCACAAGACATCTACAACAACTGGAAAGGCCACAGAAATACCTCACAAAGAGGATTACCGGCCTCAAACAGATGCCCTACGCAGACCGTCTCAAAAAACTCCAGCTTTACTCTGTCGCATATCGCCTACTCAGAGGCTATCTCTGTCTAACATACAAAGCTATGTCAAACCCAGAGCTTTTGGACATGCTCCACGTAAAGAAATCCCAATCCCTCCGAGCTACACACTCTAGGGACCTAAACCTTGTCACAACAATAAACAGAACATGCTGGAGGGATAGATTCTGGTCTCAGAGACTTCCCATACTCTGGAACAAACTACCTATCTATATCAAACAAAGCTCCTCATTAGTACTCTTCAAGAAAAATCTTGAGTGAATGGGAGATAGGAAATTCACCCCGGGGATCACTTCTGTGGCTCTGCTTGACAGGGGCACAGGAAAATAATTTTCATGGGTGGCAAAAGCCAGGGTACCATTTGGCTAGGCTTATATAGGCCCTAGGGCCAATAGCCTAGTACCTACCTATGAACCCATATTCCCAAAGGCAAACAGAAAAAGATATTGAGGAAATCCCAGAAAACCAGATTCGCTAGCAGTGAATTGGATATGCTCCTCATGTAGTAGCTGTGGCAAACGATGCACATAATTCAGATGTTTCCCAAAATTCCAACAAAAAAGATAACCACTGCGAGACATATGATGGCATAATCTCCATAAGAATCCTCGGTCAGGAGATAGAAAGGGTTCTTGAGCTGGCGTCTGCTACTGCTGTTTGCAGAGCTAAATCCTGGAGTAACATCCATATTAATGTCAGATAACGTTTGCAGCCCAGGTCTTTTGGTGTGATAAATGTTTAAATAATCAACAGAAGCATTAAGAGGTAATGGACGTGGAATGGCTCCCCACACAGTAGCCTCTGACTGACTGTGCAGACCCATTCAATCCTCTGTTTGTCAAGTGATTATGCCAGCCCTGGGCTTTCCCTGCATACTAATGCAAAACTTGTTGTCTTAGCCACTTTCTAAGGCGGTAGGGGGATGTATGTGTGCATACCTCTCAGCTGTATAGGTTTTCACAGACTGTCCTGATTTTTGCCTTGTGTTTTTGGTTCTAAGGAGGTAGGGGGATGTATGTGTGCATACCTCTCAGCTGTATAGGTTTTCACAGACTGTCCTGATTTTTGCCTTGTGTTTTTGTTCTAAGGAGGTAGGGGGACGTATGTGTGCATACCTCTCAGCTGTATAGGTTTTCACAGACTGTCCTGATTTTTGCCTTGTGCTTTTGTTCTAAGGAGGTAGGGGGATGTATGTGTGCATACCTCTCAGCTGTATAGGTTTTCACAGACTGTCCTGATTTTTGCCTTGTGTTTTTGTTCTAAGGAGGTAGGGGGATGTATGTGTGCATACCTCTCAGCTGTATAGGTTTTCACAGACTGTCCTGATTTTTGCCTTGTGTTTTTGGTTCTAAGGCGGTAGGGGGATGTATGTGTGCATACCTCTCAGCTGTATAGGTTTTCACAGACTGTCCTGATTTTTGCCTCGTGTTTTTGGTTCTAAGGCGGTAGGGGGATGTATGTGTGCATACCTCTCAGCTGTATAGGTTTTCACAGACTGTCCTGATTTTTGCGTCATGTTTTTGTTCTAAGGAGGTAGGGGGATGTATGTGTGCATACCTCTCAGCTGTATAGGTTTTCACAGACTGTCCTGATTTTTGCCTTGTGTTTTTGGTTCTAAGGCGGTAGGGGGATGTATGTGTGCATACCTCTCAGCTGTACAGGTTTTCACAGACTGTCCTGATTTTTGCCTCGTGTTTTTGGTTCTAAGGCGGTAGGGGGATGTATGTGTGCATACCTCTCAGCTGTATAGGTTTTCACAGACTGTCCTGATTTTTGCGTCGTGTTTTTGGTCTGGTCTGTATAAAAATCCTGTTTTTCTTTTTTTTTGAAAAATCACTAGTTTCAGACATAACTGGTGGTGCTGCGGTGGCATTGTCGCCTCACAGTTGGACGTTGCCCGTTCAATTCTCAGAGCGTCTTCTGTGTGGCGACGTGCGTGAATGGGCGTTCCTTCGTTGAAGGTTGTGCGTTAGGCCCGACAAGCCAGCACGTAAAACTCTACTGCTAATCATTAGCGGACCGGAGTTCCGCTGTGGTGACCCCTAACCGGGAAAAGCCAAAAGACACAAACAAACTAGTTTCAGATATAATATCCTTCAGAAAATGTATTGTAATACAAATCCTATTACTCTAGCAACTTTCTAAACGTGTCCCTAGTTTTAGGTCTTTGTCCTCAACATTATAACAGACTTTGTTCAGATTTCTTGTGCTAGGACGTTGAGAGGTTTTGTGTGTGTGTGTGTGTGTGTGTGTGTGTGTGTGTGTGTGTGTGTGTGTGTGTGTGTGTGTGTGTGTGTGTGTGTGTGTGTGTCTAAGAGGGAGGTAACATATCCTTCAGCTGTCCAGATTTTTGCTCCATATTCCTCCTTAAAAGGATTGAAGTTGCTAAATAGTGGCAGACATTTGAGTTTTAGACATTATATCCATTAGTTCATGAGAGCAATATTTATAATCTGTCCCTATTTATTTTAGGCTTTGTCCAGATTTCTTGCACTAAGAGGTTGAGGTGTGTGTGTGAGTGAAATGCAGAGTTAGCAAGACGGAATTTATTTTCAAGTGCGTTTTCAAGGAAATGTGAGCTTCAAGGGAAGAGAAGTTTACTGCTTCTCATGCTAAGTCTGCTTAAAATGTGCAACTGTTTTGTTTAGCAAATGGTAACACTGGTGTGGTACAGAGTTTTAAAGCAGTGTTAGTAGCACAGTAGGTAGAAAACTTGCATCTTGATGCAAAGAGCTGTAGGTTCTACTTCCACGGCATGTAGATTTGTATTTGAAGGGGGTGAGTGCTGCAGTCCTGAGTATGTCCTCCTTTGGATGAGAAGCCTAGTAACTATGAACCTGTTTTTCAGCTTGCCACCCATTCCCTATTGCAATATACCAGCTTACCATTTCTTTTAATGTAACATAGGCAATTTATTCTTCAAGGGCAACAGGTACTGAATTTGTAAATGAAACACTGAAATGTAACAGTGTTTTCTAGCAGCAACCTCTTCATAGGTTAATACTAGGCTAACTGGCCTTGTGAGCCATTAGAAGCCTAGCCAGTTATCCCTTGTGAGACTCAAACCCCGCACCTTGTATTTGTAAGGCAAACACCGTAACCATTAGGGCACCGTCCCACCTTCATTGGTTTCAGATGTCTTTAATGTGGAAATATTCAGATGACTTTTACTGCTGCAGAGATTCTGCATATTGATTGATATTGGTGGATTGCATGACAGAAGTTTGAGTGGCCTTTTATGGTTGAAATGTTCTGGAATTGGGCAAATGTTCATTGTGTTACCCTGCTGCAGTCATCACACTTGGGTTATCCTGCCGTCAGGCAGTCCCGCAGTCGGCACGAATTCCAAAGTCTTGGTCCGGCGTCGGTTGCTGTCGCTTCTTCCCTGACGTCAGAGCGCCAGGGGTATATCAGAGGCATCCAACGCCATTTTCTCCAGTCTTTCTTGCCAAGCGGTGCCCGAAGCAGAAGCTGTTCGCAAGTGCCGGTCAGCCGTCACCTGAGATTTTCGAATCGAGTTTCAGTCCGAAGTCTTCAAAGCTAAGTACCCCATTGGGGAACCTTTTCTTGCCTCAGTCCGATGTCAGAAAAAGTTAACAATTGCATTTCTTGTGGGAAGCAAATACCTCATAAGGACTTTCATTCTTTTTGTATACCTTGCCTAGGCCCAGACCACGACGTCACTGGTTGTCGGTTTTGTGCTAGCTTCAATAAGCGGACTATAAAGCGTCGCTTGGATTTCGCACGACACTACTTCGGTAGAAAATTTAATTACACTATGCCGTCGGAGCAACCAACTACAGGCGTGCATAAAAAACTCAAGGATAAGGACCGGCAGCCTAGAACCAAGCCAGACTCCGAGGCCTCGGCTGGCCCTGTCGCCGGTTCTCCGGTTTTCAGTGAGGCACCTACGCAGCCCCTCGCTACCGCTGAATTGGATCCCCAGACCACATCGGATCCCTCAGCAGAGATTTCTAGGCCGATGCAGCCATTTACCTTAGGCCCTACCGACGACATTGCAGTAGGGAAGCCAGTGCTGCAGAAACACCTTCGGTTTCTGAAGGTGTCTTCAGACCGACTACCCTCACTATAAAATCTTATGCTAAGCTTAAGACTCCTCTAAAACCAAAAAAGCCTACTCTTCAGTCTCCAGGTCAAGGCCCTATGCCTAAGAAACAGATGCTTAAAATGGCTGAAGATTTGATTTCTTTGATCAGGGGTTCCCAACCCCCCCACCCCGACAAAAGGCCTAGACAAGAGGAGGATTATGCCTCCTCTGATCAGGTGTCTGTTTCCTCAGGCTCCTCTGAGGAACAGGATTACTCCTTTCCCCCTTATGAAGATTCTGATGCTGAAGACTCCATTCCCTCAGCTTCTCCCCCTGAAGACTACTCCTTTGAGGAAACTTTACACACCATGAGGGAACATTTTCACTGGGAAGGTCAGGACTGCTCTGACTCAAAGAAAAGGCTCCGAGAGTTTCTTTCACTCACCCAGCACAGACCACTTACTATCCCCCCAGTTTTGGACATAGTGGATGATATCTTCTTAGAATCTAGTCTAAATCCAGATTCTCTGCCTCCTGCTCCAGCCAAATCAGATAGATACTATAGAGTGCCTGACTCCCACAAATTTCTTTACAAAAGCCCTGCTGCTGATCCAGAGACAATCTCCCAGGGTCCCAAAGGGGCTAAGGCTTCTATGGCTAAAAATCCTGTACCCTCAGAAAGGGACTCCAGAGCACTAGATAGGTGGGGGAAGAAGGTTTACACCTCAACTACTGTAGCTATGAGAGCACTGAATTGTCAATTTCACATGCTTAAATACCAGCAATTCCTAATGTCTCAAATAAAACAAAAGATGGGCACGCACCCTCAACAGTCTGAATTCAAGGAAATGCAAGATCTGCTGCATGCAGCTGAACAGGTGGGCAAACATACTTTACAATGTGGTTTTGATGCCTTGGAAGCTTCCTCTAGAGCAGCTGTTACTGGGTCTGTTATATGTAGGCATGCTTGGTTAAAGGAACAATCTCTGCCTGATCATGTTAAAGCAAAGTTACTGGATGCACCCTTACAGCAGGATGTTTTATTTGGGGTTAAATCAGAGGAGGTTTTAAAGAAAATGGAGGATAAGGCAAAATCAATGCAAACGGTTAAAGATTTCTTACAGGTACAGCCCTCACGATTCAGCAGAAATTGGCCAACAAAAAATTGGTCCTTTCCAGCTTCTGACAGACCACAGAGGGGTAAATACAGGCGCCCAAGGGGCAGAGGACAGGCACAAATCCCTTACAAACCTCGCCAATGGGGCACTACAACACAGAAGGGAGGAGAAGACAGGTCCTAAACCACTAGAAGGCAAACACTTTGACTCAAACCTCAAACTGCCAAGCAAAAAACTGGCGCATCGTCACAAAGGACAAATGTGTCTTAGACATTATCTCACACAGATACAGGTTCCATTTCCACACCTTGCCAAGGATAAAAGGAATGCCAAACCTGCCACAAAATCAATGGGCAGAGGCACAAAAACAAATTACAGCTCTCGTGGACATGAGAGCCATTCAACTGGTACCTACACAGGAGCAAGGCCAAGGATTTTACTCAAGGCTCTTTCTAGTCCCCAGAAAGGACAATGCTTGGAGACCCACTCTGGACCTTTCAATCTTAAACACCTTCTTGCAAGTACCCAAATTCAAGATGCTAACACTACAGCAGCTTCTTCCCATGTTGGGCAAGAAAGCTTGGCTAGTAACATTGGACCTCAAGGAGGCATACCTGCATGTCCCTATCAGACAAAATTGCAGAAGATACCTCCGTTTCATTGCAGGTTCAACCCATTACCAATTCTCTGCACTGCCCTTTGGCTTATCTACTGCGCCCAGGGTCTTCACAAAATGCCTGGCACCAGTAATTGCATACTGCAGACAGAGAGGAATTCAAATATACCCTTACCTGGACGACTGTCTCATCCAAGCAGAAAGCAAGGACATTCTCTTACAACACCTGGCTTTTGTAAGACATCTTCTAAGTTGCCTAGGGTACACAGTAAACGAAAAGAAATCAAAACTAGTGCCCTCACAAATTATGACATTCCTGGGTGCCAGCTTGAATACAACGGCCCAGATGGCTTATCTGATGCCTGACAAACAACTAAAATTAACTCAATACTTCAGAACAATGGCAACAAAGACCCAACTCCCTGCAAGAAAAATTCTGCAGGCCTTGGGCTTCATGGCATCTTGCATACTACTAATACCATTTGCAAAACTGCATATGAGGAAATTACAATGGTACCTAAAAAGCGTATGGATTCAACACAGCCACAGCTTGGAAACAATGATAAATCGCATTCCCTGCCTTCAACAGGAGTTTCTATGGTGGTCACAGGCCTGTCACCTAAACAAGGGTCAACCTTTCACCCTACCCCCAGCCAGGCAAACTATGACAACAGATGCATCGGACTATGCCTGGGGGGCACACATGGCAGGACGGTGCGTTCAAGGCTTATGGACAGCAGATCAAAGGAATCTGCACATCAATCAAAAAGAAATGCTAGCTGTACAAAATGTTCTGACAGCCTTCAAGGACCTCTTGCATCCAGGACAGCTTATCATAAGGGCAGACAACACCACAGTAATGTGGTACATAAACAAACAAGGGGGTACACACTCCTACCCTCTATGCAGGCAAGCAATGACCTTGTGGAACACAGCACTGGCTTACCAAGTTCAATTACAAGCTCAATTCCTGCCAGGAAAAATGAACACATTGGCAGACGACCTAAGCAGAAACATCATGGATCCTCACGAGTGGAAACTGGATCCACAAGTATTTGCAATGATAACTCAAAAATGGGGGCTCCCAGACATAGACCTGTTTGCCAGCCCCCAAAACTATCAACTAACAAAATTTTGCACAAGGACTTTTCACCATCAAGCTTGGAAAGTGGATGCACTCTCATTCAGTTGGAAGATGCTAACAGTATATGCCTTTCCTCCACTAACCCTTCTCACAAAGGTGCTACTGAAAGTCAGGATGGAGAGACCCCGAATGATACTCATTGCTCCAGACTGGCCACGCCAGCACTGGTACCCACTATTAAGGAATATGGCCCAGGGCCCACCATGGATTCTACCACAAATTACCCACCTGCTCACACAGCAAGACAATCAGATTCTACACAGCCAGCTCAAAACCTTAAACTTGGCTGCATGGCAAATCACCTAAGCAACCAGCCAGCTCCTCCCTCACAAGCTGTTATGGAAGTTATTCTGGAGGCCAGAAGACCCAGCACCAGGAAAGCCTACTCAGACAAATGGAAAATGTTTTGCGCCTGGAACCAAGCTAAAGGCCAAAATAACCTTCAACCTGACATACCTCAGATTCTGCAATATCTAACTGAGATGTTACACAAAGGGCTTTTTTTTTCATCTATTAAAATCCACGCCTCAGCCATTTCTGCTCACTACAACACGGATCCTCCCTTATTTTCACATCCACTTTTAAGGCAGTTTCTCAGAGGGGCCAAGAACATTAGGCCTCCCAGGAGAGCACCATCACCTACTTGGGACCTCAACTTTGTTCTGGAAAAACTTACGCTACCTCCTTTTGAGCCAGCTTTCTCAGCTGACTTACAGTTTATATCATGGAAGACTGCCCTGCTGCTAGCAATCACTTCAGCTAGAAGAGTTTCAGAGCTTCAGGCACTAATGGCAGTAGAGCCTTTCCTCATTTTTCATCAAGACAGAGTTTCTCTACGAACTAACCCCTCCTTTATGCCTAAGGTGGTATCCAGTGTGGCTCTAAATCAAACCATCCATTTACCCACCTTCTTTCCAAATCCACTGAACAAAGGAGAAAGACTCCTGCATTCCTTGGACATTCACAGGCAGCTACGTTACTACTTGGACAAAACTAAGGTTTTCAGAAAATCTGACCAGCTTTTTGTATCCTATGCTACAGCATCACAAGGAAAGGCTATCTCAAAACAAACCATTTCCAAGTGGATAGGACATTGCATACGTTTTTGCTACACCCACCATGGAAAACCAGTTCCTGCTACCATAAGGCCCCACTCTACCAGGCAGCAGCTACATCTACAGCCTTCCTCAGGGGAGTGCCAACCAAGGATATTCTGGAAGCTGCAACTTGGAGTTCAGTACACACCTTTACTAAACATTACCACTTACCATTTTACTCTAAGACTAGAGCTGGCTTCGCCACTGCAGTTTTGCAGGGCCTTGTAGCCTCCTCTAACCCTGTTTGACTCCACCGCCCATCCTTAGCTTTGGGATTCTACCCAAGTGTGATGACTGCAGCAGGGTAACACGCTGAACATAGTACAGTTTTGTACCTACCGTAAATGTAGATGTTCGAGTGTATACCCTGCTGCAGTCCAGGTTGCCCTCCCTCCATCCCCTCTAAACTAGCTGAACTTATCTCTACCACTCTATTCTATACTACCTCTGTGGTGTATTTGCTTGTGCCTAAGGGTTTTGTTTTATTTTTCCCATATAGTTATAGTATATATATATATATATGTATATATATATATATATATATATATATATCTTTTGCCTACCTATTAGGGGCACCTGACATCTGGGGCAAGAAAAACTGAAGAAAATGGCGTCAGATGCCTCTGATATACCCCTGGCGCTCTGACGTCAGGGAAGAAGCGACAGCAACCGACGCCGGACCAAGACTTTGGAATTCGTGCCGACTGCGGGACCGCCTGACGGCAGGATAACCCAAGTGTGATGACTGCAGCAGGGTATACATTCTAACATCTACATTTATGGTAGGTACAAAACTGTACTTTTGTCATTATTGGTTCATATGATTTGTTTCATTGCTTAAAGGAAAAATGTTCAGAACTTACTTCTTCGTTCAGCTTTGACTGGGGTTAGGGGTCGCCACAGCGGAACTCCGGTCCGCTAATGATTGGCAGTAGATTTTTACAGGGCCGAGGTGCCAGCCCAACCTTCAACGAAGGCACACCCATTCACGCATGTCTTTCGAATGCCACTCGACTACGGGGAAGACATGTAAACTCCACACAGAAGGCGCTCCAGCTGAGAATCGAACGTGGAGAGCCTCTTGCTGTGAGGCGACAACGCTACCGCTGCACCACCGCGGCTTTCATTTAAAACGCACTCTAACAAGTGGCACTGTATTATACAAGGGGTATAATTCAATACACTGAAATATAAAGTTGTTTTCTAGCAACAACCTCTTCATTGGTTTCAGATCTCTTTAATGTGGAAATATTCAGATGACTTTTACTTCTGCAGAGATTCTGCATATTGATTGATATTGGTGGATTGCATGACAGAAGTTTGAGTGACCCTTTATGATTGAAATGTTCTAAATTGGGCAGTTTGTCATTATTGGTTCATATGATTTGTTTCATTGCTTAAAGGAAAAATGTTCAGAACTATAAATTTAAAGCACACTCTAACAAGTGGTGCTGTATTATACAAGGGATATAATTAAGTTATTATATAGTATAATTAATACAATCAGGAAGGTGAATCAAAGAACTTTTGCATGGTTGTAAAAATGTGTGCAAGGAGCCTATGATTTGAGAACAGCCCAAAGGTAAACGTACCCTGCCAGTGGCCAGATGCATTTTCTTTGAATGTGGGTTTCAGTGCTCTTTCAGTGAAGGTGCGATTCAAAGGTAGAGAAGTTTTAATGCTAAGTCTGTTTTCATTGTAAGACTATTGCTTTGCTTAGGTTTAGTAAATGTCCATCAGTGTTTGTGCTGTAAAATTTGAAGTAAAAGTTGTAAATTTAAATCCAAATATCTGTAATCATTGTAGAAGTAAAGCATAAAACAGTATGCACACTGAGAGATTTGAACAGTGTCTATGGCAAATTGGGAGAAATAGCCAAGTAATGGGACACTGGAATGGCTTCGTGGGTGGGGGAGCTGCGTGGGCAGAGCTCTGGGTTTGCACCCCCTTGCAAAAAATCCTGCGGGCTCCATTGCACTGGAGCCTTTCATCATCTTTTATGTGGACAGGGTGTCACTCAGGACCAATCCATCCTTCATGCCCAAGGTGGTATCCATTGTGGCTCTTAATCAGTCCATTCATTTGCCAACTTGCCAAATCTAGACACCCCAAAAGCACCAGGTTTCAGTCCCAAGGGACTCTCAGACCTAAGCAATGGGGAGCCTTCATTTCCAAATCTCGAAATAACAAAGACACCTCCCTATGGTAAACAATCTCAATGACTTTCTTTTAGAATTACTAAGCACTTTCCTTTTAGCCGCCCCTTTGGGAGGAAAGATTGCTCTTCATGCATAAAACTGGAAACTCATAACCCAGGACAAATGGGTTTAAAATAGTGTCCCAGGGATACAGATTTCATTTCCACACGTTGCCGTCACCAAACGGGTGGACAGACCTGCCTTCAAATCAGTGGGCAGACGCTCAGAAACAAGTACTTTCCCTCTTAAATATGGGGGCTCTTCACCCGGTACCAGAAGAGGAAAAGGGACAAGGTTTCTATTCCAGGCTTTTCCTGGTACCCAGAAAAGACAAATCATGGTGTCCAATTCTGGACCTGTCTACTCTAAACACCTTTCTGGACATTCCAAAATTCAAGATGCTGACTCTTCACCAGTTACTTCCTGTGCTAGGCAAAGATGCCTGGTTGCCAACTCTAGATTTAAAAGAAGCCTACCTGCACATCCTAATCAGGGAATATTGCAGAAGATACCTACGCTTCAAAGCAGGCTACTTGCATTATCAGTTCTCTGAACTGCCCTTTGGCTTGTCTACTGTGCCCAGGGTATTCACAAAGTGCCTGGCACCAGTAATTGCATTTTGCAGGCAAAGAAATATTCAAATATACCCACACCTGGACGATTGTCTAATTCAGGCAGAAAACCAGGCCATACGTCTAAATCATCTGGCGTTTGTAAAAAGGTTTCTAACTTGTCTAGGGTACACCATAAACGAAAGGAAATCACAACTGGTACCCTCTCAACAAATTACATTCCTGGGTGCAAGCCTGAATACAACTGTCCAGATGGCTTTCCTCACGCCAGAAAAGCAAATTCATTTGGTAACTTACTTCAAACAAGTTGCCACAAAAACCCTGCTATCTGCAAGACAAATACTGCATGCCTTGGGGTTCATGGCCTCCTGCATTCTTCTAATTTCATATACAAGACTGCATATGAGGAAACTACAGTGTTACTTAAAAAGTCTATGGAGTCAACTATCAACATTGTCACAGCCTGGAAACAATGATTCCTATCATACCTTACCTACGCCTGGAATTCCTATGGTGGGCAGAGGCCTGCCACCAAAACAAGGGGCTACCATTCACACTACCCCCTGCCGCCCAAACCCTAACTACAGATGCATCAGACTATGCATGGGGGGCTCACCTGGCAGGGTAGTGCATTCAGGGCAAATGGAGCCCAAATCAAGTGCACCTTCATATCATTCAAAAAGAAATGCTAGCTGTACAGAATGCTCTGACAGCCTTCAAGGACTACATTCTTCCAGGACAACTAATGGTAAAGATGGACAACACTATGGTTATATGGTACATAAACAAGCAGGGGGGTACACATTCCTACCCCCTCTGCAGACTAGCCATGGCAGTGTGGACCTTGAGCTATCAAGTGCACCTACAAGCTCAATTTCTGCCAGGAAAATTAAATACATTGGCAGACAAACTAAGCAGAAATCTCATGGACCCACACGAGTGGAGACTGGAACCATGGATTTTCAACATGTTGAGAAGCAAATTGGGGAGCCCAGACATAGATCGTTTTGCCTCCCCCTGGAACTACCAGTTGGACAAATTTTGCACAAGGATTTCCCACAAAAAAGCCTGGAAAGTGGATGCTCTGTCCTTCAGCTGGAGAAACCTATCAATCTACGCCTTTCCACCTCTGCCTCTACTCTGCAAAGTTCTGTTGAAAGTCAAACAGGACAAATCAAGAATGATTTTGATTGCTCCAGACTGGCCACACCAACACTGGTACCCGCTCCTGCGCAGTGTCTCACAAATTTCACCATGGCACCTGCCTCAGACACCTTCCTTACTATCTCAGCAGGAGAACCAGATTCTGCACCCTCAGCTCACAACATTGAACCTTGCAGCCTGGCTAATCACTTAAATTCACCATTAGCATCCCTAAGCAAACCTGTGATGGATGTCATCTTGGAGGCGAGAAGACCTAGTGCTAGAAAATCTTATGCTGACAAATGGAAAAGATTCTGTGCCTGGAACCAGTCTTTAGGGATGAGCACAGCAACGCCCTATTTACCTCAGATTTTACAATACTTAACTGAGATGCTTCACAAGGGCCTGTCTTTTTCCTGCATTGCAATCTGCGCCTCAGCCATATCAGCTCATTATAACACAGAACCTCCCCTCTTCTCTCATCCTCTGCCCAAGCAGTACCTCAGAGGGGCCAAAAACTTGAGACCACCCAGGAGAGCTCCAATCCCTGCCTGGTATCTTAATTTTGTATTGGAGAAACTCACTCTACCTCCTTTTGAGCCAGCTGCTACTGCAGACTTAAAATTTCTTTCTTGGAAAACAGCCTTCTTTTTAGCAATCAGCTAGAAGGATATCTGAGTTACAGGCCCTTATGGCAGGTGGAGACTTTCATCATCTTTCATGCGGACAGGGTATTACTCAGTACCAATCCATCCTTCATGCCCATGGTGGTATCCAGTGTGGCTCTTAATCAGTCCATTCATTTGCCAACTTTCTTTCCCAATCCGCAAAACAAAGGGGAACGGATTCTGCATTCATTGGATGTGCACAGACAACTTAGATTCTACTTGGACAGGACTAAGACTCGAAGAAAATCTGAACAACTACTTGTAGCATTTGCTGCAGGGGCAGAGGGAAAGTGTATTTCAAAACAAGCCATTTCTAAATGGATAAGCCATTGCATTCATTTCTGCTATAAGCACCATGGAAAACCTATCCCCCAGGGGATCAGATCTCATTCCACCAGGGCTGAATCTGCTTCTGCAGCTTTTCTCAGAGGTGTTCCTACCAAGGATATTCTAGAAGCTGCTACCTGGAGTTCAGTTAATACTTTCACCAAGCATGATCTTTTACCAATTTTCTCTAAATCCAGAGCTGGCTTTGCCACTGCTGTCTTGCAGGGCCTTATAGCTGGTCCTAATGCTGTATAAATCCATCCTCCCAACCATAGCTTTGGGAATCTACCCAAATGTAATGACTGCAACAGTGAAACACGAAGAACATAGTACAGTTGTGTACACTTACCATAAATTTAGATATTCGAGTGTATTCACTGTTGCATTCCTGGTTACCCTCCCTCCAGCTCCCTGTATATTCTCTGACTTTACCTCTACTTTCTGTAACTATGCTTAAAAGCCTTTTTGGAGTATTTGCTTTTGGTTGGAGGTATATTTTTGTGTTTTAAATTTTATTTTGCTCCCCATTCGGGGGGCACCTGACATCTGAGGTATTGACTTCGGCTGCATGTTTTTATACCGCTGACGTCATGGAAGAAGGGACAGCATCCGACGCAGGACCCAAGACTTTGTTAATCAGGCCGACTGAGAGCAACCTGCCAGCAGATTACCCAAATGTAATGACTGCAACAGTGAATGCACTCTAACATCTACATTTATGGTAAGTGTACACAACTGTACTATCTGCATCCTCCCTCCTTACTGAGCTGTCTCAGTAGGCATGCAATTATACAGACACTAATACAGAAAAACAGCAGTCATGTCCAGGTGACATTTCAGTAGGCATGCATGTATACAGACGCTAATAAAGAAAACAGCAGTCATGTCCGGGTTACATTTCAGTAGGCATGTAATTCTACAGACAGTAATACAGAAAAACAGCAGTCATGTCCGGGTTACATTTCAGTAGGCATGTGATTATACAGACACTAATACAGAAAAACAGCAGTCATGTCCAGGTGACATTTCAGTAGGCATGCAATTCTACAGACACTAATACAGAAAAACAGCAGTCCTGTCCAGGTGACATTTCAGTAGGCATGCAATTCTACAGACACTAATACAGAAAAACAGCAGTCATGTCCAGGTGACATTTCAGTAGGCATGCAATTATACAGACACTAATAAAGAAAACAGTAGGCATGTCCAGGTGACATTTCAGTAGGCATGCAATTATACAGACACTAATAAAGAAAACAGTAGGCATGTCCAGGTGACATTTCAGTAGGCATGCAATTATACAGACACTAATAAAGAAAACAGTAGGCATGTCCAGGTGACATTTCAGTAGGCATGCAATTATACAGACGCTAATAAAGAAAACAGTAGGCATGTCCAGGTGACATTTCAGTAGGCATGCAATTATACAGACGCTAATAAAGAAAACAGCAGTCATGTCCACTTTGCCATGTAATCTGGAAGTACGTTTCGAGATGCGACCTGATCTTGTGACATAGTAGCTAGGATCGGGTTTAGCAACAGGGGCAGACAGTGGGGAATGTTCTGCTTGAGAAGTTTCAGGGATTCTGCATCTTCACTATCTCCCCTTTTTGTAAATAACGAAGTGGTTTGCTGGTTTTGTCATAGTAAGACTTCTGGGGCACGTGCTTCAACAGTTCGGCTTTTACTGCTTTGTTGTTAACACATGGAACTAATAAATTGCTGCTGATTGGTAGTGTAGTTCTGATTTGTCTCGACATAAGTCTCTGGACAGGTGAAACAAGATGTTTATCATGAGGAATGTTTCTGAGATTTAACAAGTTAAAAAAAAGAAAAACACCGGTATTGTCACGTCTGGATTTCTCTAACAGCTGTTTTGCACTTTGAACTGCACGTTCAGCCAAGCCGTTTGACTGAAGGTATTCAGGACTACCCGTAATATGAACAAAGTCCCACTCTTCTGCAAATTTCTTGAACTGCTGACTAGTAAACTGTGCACCATTGTCAGAAATAACTCTGTGCGGACTGCCATGGACCAAAAAATGTCTCTTCAACTTAGTAATTAGAGTATTGGAAGTTAGGTTGGGTAGTAGGTCAATCTCGAACCAATTTGAATACAAGTCTACTAACACCAAATAATGTTGACCATTCCATTCAAAGATATCTGTGGCTACTGTCGACCAAGGTAGTTCAGGAGTCTGGCTTAACTGAAGTGGTTCGGCTTTGTACTATTACATACTGAACAAGATGAAAGTACTTTATCAATATTTCTTGACATTGAAGGCCAAAATACTAGACCTGTCATCCTTCTTTCAGTAGAATCAGTTCCAGGGTGGTCACAGTGCAAAATCTTGATATAGTCTTGTTGCAAGGACTTTGGAACAGTCACTTTAGGACCTTTCATGATGATACCATTGTCTGACAAAATCTCATCAGTGTATGGAAAATAAGGTTGCACTTCTACTTCATAGGTTCATAGGCGTGTACTAGGCTAATGGCCCTGGAGCCTTTACAAGCCTAGCCCATAGACGTGCTCTGGCATCATGCCACCCGATGTTGGTTCCCAGTGCCTCTGTCAAGTAGAGCCATTGGAGTGATCCCTGGGGTGAACTTTCTATTTCCCATCTACTCATTAAAATTTCTCTTGAAGAGAGCCAGTGAGGTGCTGTGCTTGGCATGTATGGGAAGCCTATTAAAGAGCAAGGGCAGTCTCTGGGTTATTAACCTGTCCCTCCAGCATGTTCTGTTGATTGTAGTAATGAGGTTGAGGTCTCTGGAGTGTGTGGTGCAGAGGGATTGGGATTTCTTTAGATGTAGCATTTCTAACAGAGCTGGGTCAGACATGGCTTTGTAAGTCAAGCAGAGATTTCCTCTTAGTAGGAATAGCAGGACTTTTTTTGTCTGTCCATGTGGACATGTGTTTTTTGCATAGGATCCTCTTTTTGTATTATGGTTTTTTTTGGCCTCCAGCTGTGTTAATCTAGTGAGGTACACATGCAATATGGGCATTATACTATTTGGTCCAATGAGGGAAGAGTAAAGAGAAAGATTATTTTTTTCTCCTGGATGCAAAACCCTTTGTAATGAGATGTGCCACATAGAGGGACTTTCTGACCACAGTGGCAGTGTGATTGTCGAAGGAGAGGTTGCTGTCAACCTGTGTCCCCAGATCTCTTATAAATGCCGGGATGACAATGCATTTTTTGGCATTAAGCTTAAAGCCATGGTTTTGACACCAGTCATTGGTGTCAGTGAGGCCTTTCTGTAGGATGTCTGCATCACTTGTGGAGTTCATAATGGCTTCCAGCTTGCAGTCGTCTGCGAACTTGGTCAGCCAGAGTCTCACCGTGTTGGCTTGGACTTCTGAGAAGTAGATGCCAAACAGGAGAGGACCCAGGACCGATCCCTGTGGGACTCCACTTGAGACTGGTCAGCAGTCTGACTTGGAGTCCGCTACTTTCACACTGTGGGTTCTATCTGTGAACCAATTTGCAACCCTCCTAGTGATATAGGGTTGATGCCTAGTTTGGTGAGTTTATCAATAATTCCTGAGTGGGGAATGTCCTCAAAGGCCTTGGCCAGATTGAGGTAGACTGTATGAACTGCCTTGCCCTCATCCACAGCTCTGGTGACTGACTCAAAGAAGTCAACCAGGTTGAGCAGGCATGATCTACCTTTCACAAAACCAAATTACGTGGGATCTAGAGTTTGGAGATTCCCTATATCCTTGTTAATTAGGTCCATGATGATGCGCTCCATAGGCTTACATATTAGACTTGTCAGGCTAATGGAGCGATAATTCCCAGGGTCTGTAGTCGCTCCCCCTTTATGGAGAGAGATGACTGTAGCAGTGTGCCATTCAGTAGGGACAAAGGCTGAGGTGAGGCTGTGATTGAACAGGGCACACAGATGTGGTGCCAGTTCACTTTGTAGTTCATGTAGAACACATCCAGGAATGTTGTCGGGTCCCATGGAAGCTGTATTCTTGGCCTTAGACAATGCAGCTTTAACCTGTGCTGCAGTACTGGTAAACAAGATTGCTTTGAAGGCCATCCTCGACTGATAAATAGGTTTAGCTTCTGGAGAATTAGATCTGAAGCTGTGTGAATTTTGAGCTCATCAGGACATGTGGAAGAAAAAATTCTCACTTCCATGACTTCAAAATCAAGTTGCTCATTATGTTCTATGATTTTTCGGGCAATCTGGATAAAGTATCAGCAAGATAAAGAAGTTTGCCTTTTTAGTAAACAAGTCTGAAATTGTACTTTTTCAATTTGAGCTTCACACATTGCAGTCTAGCTGGAGCTGTATGCATAGGCTTTCTCAAAACAGTGACTAAAGGTTGGTGATCAGTTTCATTCTGGATAGGTAGACCATAAATATAATCATGCAACGTTGAACCTGCACACACAATGGCCAAAAGCTTTTTCTCAATCTGGGCATACTGGATCTCAGTTTGGGTAAGAGTTCTCAAAGCATAGGCTACTGGTCTACCCTCTTGAAGAA
Source organism: Protopterus annectens (assembly GCF_019279795.1). NCBI lineage: Eukaryota > Metazoa > Chordata > Ceratodontiformes > Protopteridae > Protopterus > Protopterus annectens. Next base: position 148,876,092 of record NC_056748.1, on the reverse strand, counting down.
TGACTGCACCTAGACTAAATTTAGAAGCATCACAGGAAAGAGCAACTGGTTTGTGAACATTATAGTAGCTGAGAGTCAGTGGGTTAGCAATTTTCTGTTTCAGGACATCCAGTACTCTCTGGTGTTGTTCTGACCATGACCAAATTACATCTTTGCATGTCAGCTGTCGTAATGATGCTGAAAATTGGCTTAAATCTGGAATGAACTTGCCTAGATAGTTGACCATGCCAAGAAAACGTAGGAGTTTGACATTATTTGGAGCTGGCATCTCGAGAATGGCTGTTTGTTTGGACGGATCTGGTCGTAAGCCTGAACCTGAACTGGTAAACAAGTGGCCAACATAAGTAACTTCTCGTAGCCAGAACTTGCACTTCTGAGGATTCAGCATAAGATTCACTTTGTGTGCTCTTTCCATAACTTTCCTGAGGTTTCTGTCATGTTTGATTTCACCATTGCCTCTGACTAGAATATCCTCTACTATAATAGCATATGGATAGCCAGAAAACATTTGCTCCATTGCATGCTGAAAGACTTCACTGGTAGAATTTAACCCAAATGTCATTCTCAGAGATTTGTATCTTCCAAATGGCATACAAAATGTGGTTAATAAGGAAGATTTTTTGCCAAAATAAACTCTTTCCGAGACAGAAAAAACAGTGGTGTTTGGCATGAAGGCAGCAACCTCTTAGACTGTACGCATTGGATGATGTCTTTTTAATGCTTTGTTCAGATCTATTGGATCAGTGTATATTCTGATGTCATCTGAGCTTTTCTTATGAGCTACCACCATGGAGGATACCCTTCAGTAGGTTCTTTTACTGGATAAATTACTCCTAGCTGCACCATTTTGTCTAGCTTGGCTTTGACTCTGCTCTGCATAGCTGCTAACTTTCCATGCTGGTCTGACAACTGGGCTGACCTCTGGGTCTAACTTCATATAGAGTGCAAAGCTGGTAGTTTGCCTAGTTTGTCTGCAAAAATATCTGCATACTCCGAAAAAATAGTTTGGGTGAAATTTGAACTGTTGTCATGCAGGCTTACATGGTGAACTTCTTTATTAAGCGAAAGCAGTCCTGTTTTCAAAGTGTCTCTGAGGCCTAATAATGACTGCACATGTCTCTTGACTACGAAAAACTGCAAGTCACAGTTCGAGCAGAATAATATGAAAGCACTATTGAGCTTTCAGTTTGAATCTCTTCATCACCGTAAGCAACAAGCTTCGCACACTTTGTCAAGTTGTTCTGCAGCTTTCACTCTAGCAAATGTTTCTGCTGACATAACATTGCACTTTGAGCCAATATCTACTTTGAGCTGTACGGGACTCTCATTAATCCAAACAGTACAAAAAGTTTTGTTCTTTGCCCACAAATCTACTGCATTGACTGTTTCACCAAGCACAGACACACCATCAGCATAAAAAAGTATGGTGTGACAAAAAGAAAACCCACTGGAGCCACCACACCAGCCGTTTGAACTGTTTATTTAAAAAAAACGGGCGCTTTTGAACAGTAGCTAATCATCAGATGTTAAACACAAATCACTTTTAAAGTGCAAACAACCAATTAAAATCAGTAAAATGGTCCACTCCCCTTTTCATTGTAAAAAAAATGTAGGGTCACCGCTTTCTAATTGATCACCTTGCCTCTTGGAATGCCCTCTTTCAATAAAAGAATGTGCCTTATTTGATTTACATAATCGTTTGAAATGATACCACTTATTGCAAGAATGACACTGCAGACCAAAAGCTAAGCACTTTTTTCTTTTGGGTTCATGATTACCACCACCATTACAACAGTTGACTGTAAAGCTGAGTGGGTACACATGTTTTGACTTTGCTGACTCACCCTTATGCTTCACTGAGCATGCTCTGGAATTTGCTGGAAAGACTCTGAGGTTTCCCAGGGACTGTTACAGGACCTGCAGTAGCTGACATGTGCTTGGGCCTGTTTCTTTTAACCACGAGCTGCATACTATCAACATGAGCTTTGTCACTGTGCCTTCTAGAGCTATTCTCATTTGTGAGCATACTTGTGTGTTTTTCTGTAAGCTTGTATATCTGACAACTCTCTATGGCCTTATTTAAAGTTAAATCACTGTCTCAAAGCAAAATCTTTCTCACTGTGTCATTATTAATACCACACACAAGCCTGTCTTTTATCATCTCATATCACCAAATTTGCATGTTTTAGTCTTGTTTCTCAAGTCATTTATATATGCTGCAAAAGTTTCATCAGGCTCTTGACCCCTTGTGTAAAATAAGAGTCTTTACATTGTATATGTTTGGGGGTTGCACATTTCTCTAACTTTACGTTTTAATCACTCTGGGTCTTCCCTTGTTTCAGCCAGTGCCAAATTGGCCCATGTAATTATGTACGAACATTCACACACACGAGGTACTTGTACTAATAATCAGATGCACAATAAGCTCTTCGCAGTACTGTACTCGATGAAACAGGCTTTGAACTACTAACTACTAATCATCATGCATAATAGCCTCTTACTCGCAGTACTACATGCCGATGAAACAGGCTAACTGAACTAACTGTACTATAATCATGCATAATAATAGCTCTTCGCTGTACTGCTGATGGCTCGAACTTTGAACTAACTGTACTAATAATCACATGCATAATAAGCTCTTCGCAGTACTGTACTTTCGAACAGGCTTTTTTGAACTGACTGTACTGTATAAATAATCACATGCACAATAGTACTGTACTTACACTGTACAGGAAACAGGCTTTGAACTAACTGTACTAATAATCACATGCATAATAAGCTCTTCGCAGTACTGTACTCGATGAAACAGGCTTTGAACTAACTGTACTTTGCAAAATATTCTTTGAAGCAACTTTACTTTGCAAAGTAACTGCACTGTAATACTCCACGCACTTGCAAACACTGTGCACACTTCGGATATTTTGAGTAACTTTAGTTAATACAAAAAAGTAGCACATACTGAACAACTACAGTCGTTTTCCATTTCTTGTACATTTTATGCAATTCAGATATTGTTTCAAACATTTTTGTAATGTTTTAGAATATTTTTATTGATGTGTTGTAGTTTGACATTTCCTTTAATAAAAAATTCATTTTGAGCATTCTGTTTCTGAACTGCAATTTGCTTCTGAACTGTTTTCCGGTCATTTGAGCAGTAGGGATGATCCACTCCGATATACTCCTCCAACTCTAGCCAGTTTGTTGCCTCATGGCTGTAACCTTGGATCCCATTCTGACACAGTGTCACTCCTCTTACATGCATTAAGAGACATTGAGGCTTGGATGTCTGTTTAAGTAGTTTATTGTGTACTAATTCATCAGGACGGATGTCAGGAACATTAAACTGACACAAGCTATCTAACTGACTATACACGTGCATGCTCACACTCTGGCTTCTCACTCAGTGACACTCTTGCTTGCATGTGCTTACTGCTCAGTACTTATATGCATGTGCTGACTCACTAGAAAGCTGTTTAAAGGTAAAGGCACACTGATCTACAGTCACCAACTTTGTACAGTGTTAAATCATACCTCTCAACTGTAAATATTTTTGCAGAATGTCCAGAATTTTTGCCTCATATTTTTGGTCCTATTTTTCCATAAAATTGTGGTTTTCTGGCAAATTAGTGGCAAATCATTAAAGACTGAAGTTAGAAAATAATGACAGACATTTGTGTCTCAGACTTCGTCTGTCAGAAAGTTCATGCTAATGCAAAACCTGTTATTCTATCAACTTTCTAAGTTTGTAAGAGCAATATTTAAAAATTGTCCCTATTTTTGATCCTTTGTCACACTTTTATTTATGACTTTGTCCAGATTTCTTGCTCTAAGAGGTTGAGAGGTATAAACAGCATTATAGAGAGGATTTTCTCTCCTTACAAAAAAGGCCAGTTCTCTTAATGGTTAAGATCTTTGCTCCCATGCAGAAGGTACAAGGTTCGATCCAGACCTCTGGTCAATGCCTGTTCAGAGTTTGCATGTTCTTGCTCTAAGAGGTTGAGAGGTATAAACAGCATTATAGAGAGGATTTTCTCTCCTTACAAAAAAGGCCAGTTCTCTTAATGGTTAAGATCTTTGCTCCCATGCAGAAGGTACAAGGTTCGATCCAGACCTCTGGTCAATGCCTGTTCAGAGTTTGCATGTTCTTCCTGTGTATCTGTGGCCTACCTCCCACCCTTAAAGACATGCTGAGAGTTTCCATTTCAAACTCATCCAAGAATGAAGGCATGGACAGTAGCAAAGACTTTACATGGCGCCCTCTATGGGAGAAGAGTTGAGTAGATCGACTGCTTTGAGCATATGCTGTGCGCTTTGGCATGGCTAACCGCTTGACTATGTAAAATATGGTTCTAGGTGATGTGGTTATGTTAACTAGTGTTGCCAAAGTACGTGGGTATTTGTCAGCGGTAAATGGGTTGAGGACTCTGCCTACGCCAGTCTATACCAAGGATCCATGCTAATGGTGAGAGGGGTATATGTGCACCTGTTGAACAGTGTGCGTCTACAACGAAGCCCAGCAGCCCTGGTTCAAGCTACTGGCGAACTTGTGTCCAGTTACCTAACTTGGGTTACCAGGAATAACTCACCAAGCAAACTCAGTGCATAAAACTAATCAACCTGCCAAGCATGAGCTAAGAATTGCTGCACTCTGTGCAAGTTCACTGACAGGATGGAACTTGGAAGTGGATGACCTGATGGTGAGGAGAAGATTGGACATCCTGTGTATCCAGGAGACAAGCTGGAAAGGAAATGCAGCAAAACCACTTGGCTTGGGATCCAGAGTTTGCAACTCTGGAGGAGGACAGGTTAGAAATGGTGTGGGAATTGTGCTGAGGGAGAGGCTTCAGGAGGGAGTGAGAGATGTCATCAGATTTAGTGATAGACACATGATAGTCAGACTCCAATGGACATTATTCATAATCTCAGCTTATGCTCCACACCATTGCTGTGATAGTGAAGAAAAGATTGCATTCAGACAGCAGTTGTAGATTCTGCTAGATTAACCAGGAAAACATGAATTATTTTTGATAGTGACTGACCTGAATGCACATATTGGGACAGACGGAACATAATACGAGGACTGCTTGGGTCCACATGGATTGGGCAACAGGAATAAAGAAGTTGAGGCCATTCCAGACTTCTGTCTGGCAAATGGTTTGATAGTAGCCAACACATGTTTCAGAAAGAGAGAGAATCACAAGATGACATACAAGAGTGGCCAACTTGCAACTCGGGTGGACTCCTTCTAGTAAGTGAAGGGCACTGGGGTAAAATCAGCAATTGCAAAGTCATCCTCAGTGAAACAGTCTGCCCACAGCATAAACCACTGCTTACCACACTGATTTGCAAGGAGTGGTCACATAAGGCTCCAAGTTCAACAGAGACCAGGCTGAACATCTGGAAGCTGAATGCAGAGAAAGCACAGCAGTTCAAAGAATTCCTCTGGGCTGTAACACCTAAAAATAAATAGGAAATAGGTAGAACTGAAGAAGGACCGCACCCGAAAACAACACGTGTGAGGACTACAGAACAGGTATGTGCCTGAGCCAGGTATGGAAATAAGGTTCATAAGGACCTGAAAACCGCATGTATGAGGACCACAGAACAGGTATGTGCCTAAGCCAGGTATGGAAATAAGGTACATAAGGACCTGAATACAGCACGTGTGAGGACTAAAGAACAGGTATGTGCCTGAGCCAGGTATAGAAATAAGGTACATAAGGACCTGAAAACAGCATGTGTGAGGACCACAGGACAGGTTTGTGCCTGAGCCAGGTATGGAAATAAGGTACATAAGGACCTGAAAACAGCATGTGTGAGGACTACAGGACAGGTATGTGCCTGAGCCAGATATGGAAATAAGGTACATAAGGACCTGAAAACAGCACGTGCAAGGACCACAGGACAGGTATGTGCCTGAGCCAGGTATGGAAATAAGGTACATAAGGACCTGAAAACAGCACGTGTGAGGACCACAGGACAGGTATGTGCCTGAGCCAGGTATGGAAATAAGGTATATAAGGACCTGAAAACAACATGTGTGGACCACAGGACAGGTATGTGCCTGAGCCAGGTATGGAAATAAGGTACATAAGGACCTGAAAACAGCATGTGTGAGGACTACAGGACAGGTATGTGCCTGAGCCAGGTATGGAAATAAGGTACATAAGGACCTGCAAATAGCATGTGTGAGGACCACAGGACAGGTATGTGCCTGAGCCAGGTATGGAAATAAGGTACATAAGGACCTGAAAACAGCACATGTGAGGACCACAGGACAGGAATGTGCCTGAGCCAGGTATGGAAATAAGGTACATAACGACCTGAAAACACATGCGAGGACCACAGGACAGGTATGTGCCTCAGCCAGGTATGGAAATAAGGTACATAAGGACTTGAAAACAGCACGTGTGAGGACCACAGGACATGTATGTGCCTGAGCCAGGTATGGAAATAAGGTACATAAGGACCTAATAACAGCATGTGTGAGGACTACAGAACAGGTATGTGCCTGATACATGTATGGAAATAAGGTACATAAGGACCTGAAAACAGCACGTGTGAGGACCACAGGACAGGTATGTGCCTGAGCCAGGTATGGAAATAAGGTACATAAGGACCTGAAAACAGCACATGTGAGGACCACAGGACAGGTATGTGCCTGAGCCAGGTATGGAAATAAGGTACATAAGGACCTGAAAACACATGTGAGGACTACGGAACAGGTATGTGCCTGAGCCAGGTATGGAAATAAGGTACATAAGGACCTGAAAACAGCATGTGTGAGGACCACAGGACAGGTATGTGCCTGAGCCAGGTATGGAAATAAGGTACATAAGGACCTGAAAACAGCATGTGTGAGGACCACAGGACAGGTATGTGCCTGAGCCAGGTATGGAAATAAGGTACATAAGGACCTGAAAACACGTGTGAGGACCACAGGACAGCTATGTGCCTGAGCCAGGTATGGAAATAAGGTACATAAGGACCTGAAAATAGCACATGTGAGGACCACAGGACAGGTGTGTGCCTGAGTCAGGTATGGAAATAAGGTACAAAAGGACCTGAAAACAGCACGTGTGAGGACTACAGGACAGGTATGTGCCTGAGCCAGGTATGGAAATAAGGTACATAAGGACCTGAAAACAGCATGTGTGAGGACTACAGGACAGGTATGTGCCTGAGCCAGGTATGGAAATAAGGTACATAAGGACCTGAAAACAGCATGTGCGAGGACCACAGGACAGGTATGTGCCTGAGCCAGGTATGGAAATAAGGTACATAAGGACCTGAAAACCGCACGTGTGAGGACTACAGGACAGGTATGTGCCTGAGCCAGGTATGGAAATAAGGTACATAAGGACCTGAAAACAGCACGTGTGAGGACTACAGGACAGGTATGTGCCTGAGCCAGGTATGGAAATAAGGTACATAAGGACCTGAAAACATATGTGAGGACTATGGAACAGGTATGTGCCTGAGCCAGGTATGGAAATAAGGTACATAAGGACCTGAAAACAACATGTGTGAGGACCACAGGACAGGTATGTGCCTGAGCCAGGTATGGAAATAAGGTACATAAGGACCTGAAAACAGCATTAAGGATTACAGGACAGGTATGTGCCTGAGCCAGGTATGGAAATAAGGTACATAAGGACCTGAAAATAGCATGTGTTAGGACCACAGGACAGGTATGTGCCTGAGCCAGGTATGGAAATAAGGTACTTAAGGACCTGAAAACACTTGTGAGGACTACAGAACAGGTATGTGCCTGAGCCAGGTATGGAAATAAGGTACATAAGGACCTGAAAACAGCACGTGTAAGGACTACAGAACAGGTATGTGCCTGAGCCAGGTATGGAAATAAGGTACATAAGGACCTGAAAACAGCACGTGTGAGGACCACAGGACAGGTATGTGCCTGAGCCAGGTATGGAAATAAGGTACATAAGGACCTGAAAACAGCATGTGTGAGGACTACAGGACAGGTATGTGCCTGAGCCAGGTATGGAAATAAGGTACATAAGGACCTGAAAACAGCACGTGTGAGGACCACAGGACAGGTATGTGCCTGAGCCAGGTATGGAAATAAGGTACATAAGGACCTGAAAACAGCACATGTGAGGACCGCAGGACAGGCATGTGCCTGAGCCAGGTATGGAAATAAGGTACATAAGGACCTGAAAACACATGTGAGGACTACGGAACAGGTATGTGCCTGAGCCAGGTATGGAAATAAGGTACATAAGGACCTGAAAAGAGCATGTGTGAGGACCACAGGACAGGTACATGTCTGAGCCAGGTATGGAAATAAGGTACATAAGGACCTGAAAATAGCATGTGTGAGGACCACAGGACAGGTATGTACCTGAGCCAGGTATGGAAATAAGGTACACAAGGACCTGAAAACAGCACATGTGAGGACCACAGGACAGCTATGTACCTGAGCCAGGTATGGAAATAAGGTACATAAGGACCTGAAAACAGCACGTGTGAGGACCACAGGACATGTGTGTGCCTGAGCCAGGTATGGAAATAAGGTACATAAGGACCTGAAAACACATGTGAGGACTACAGAACAGGTATGTGCCTGAGCCAGGTATGGAAATAAGGTACATAAGGACCTGAAAACAGCACGTGTGAGGACTACAGGACAGGTATGTGCCTGAGCCAGGTATGGAAATAAGGTACATAAGGACCTGAAAACAGCATGTGTGAGGACCACAGGACAGGTATGTGCCTGAGCCAGGTATGGAAATAAGGTACTTAAGGACCTGAAAACACGTGTGAGGACTACAGAACAGGTATGTGCCTGAGCCAGGTATGGAAATAAGGTACATAAGGACCTGAAAACAGCACGTGTGAGGACTACAGGACAGGTATGTGCCTGAGCCAGGTATGGAAATAAGGTACATAAGGACCTGAAAACACGTGTGAGGACTATGGAACAGGTATGTGCCTGAGCCAGGTATGGAAATAAGGTACATAAGGACCTGAAAATAACATGTGTGAGGACCACAGGACAGGTATGTGCCTGAGCCAGGTATGGAAATAAGGTACATAAGGACCTGAAAACAGCATGTGTGAGGACTACAGGACAGGTATGTGCCTGAGCCAGGTATGGAAATAAGGTACATAAGGACCTGAAAATCGCATGTGTGAGGACCACAGGACAGGTATGTGCCTGAGGCAGGTATGGAAATAAGGTACATTAGGACCTGAAAACACGTGTGAGGACTACAGAACAGGTATGTGCCTGCACCAGGTATGGAAATAAGGTACATAAGGACCTGAAAACAGCACATGTAAGGACTACAGAACAGGTATGTGCCTGAGCCAGGTATGGAAATAAGGTACATAAGGACCTGAAAATAACGTGTGAGGACTACAGAACAGGTATGTGCCTGCACCAGGTATGGAAATAAGGTACATAAGGACCTGAAAACGACATGTGTGAGGACTACGGAACAGGTATGTGCCTGAGCCAGGTATGGAAATAAGGTACATAAGGACCTGAAAATAGCACGTGTGAGGACCACAGGACAGGTTATGTGCCTGAGGCAGGTATGGAAATAAGGTACATAAGGACCTGAAAACGACATGTGTGAGGACTACGGAACAGGTATGTGCCTGAGCCAGGTATGGAAATAAGGTACATAAGGACCTGAAAATAGCATGTGTGAGGACCACAGGACAGGTTATGTGCCTGAGGCAGGTATGGAAATAAGGTACATAAGGACCTAAAAACAGCACGTGTGAGGACTACAGGACAGGTATGTGCCTGAGCCAGGTATGGAAATAAGGTACATAAGGACCTGAAAACAGCACGTGTGAGGACCACAGGACAGCTATCTGCCTGAGCCAGGTATGGAAATAAGGTACATAAGGACATGAAAACAGCACGTGTGAGGGGACTACAGGACAGGTATGTGCCTGAGCCAGGTATGGAAATAAGGTACTTAAGGACCTGAAAACACTTGTGAGGACTACAGAACAGGTATGTGCCTGAGCCAGGTATGGAAATAAGGTACATAAGGACCTGAAAACACGTGTGAGGACCACAGGTCAAATGTGTGTCCGTGCCAGGAATGACAATAAGCTCCATTCCACCATCAGCTTTCCTTGTGTACAAGTCCAGGAAGTCATCAAAAGAAAGGAGGAGTGCAGGGACAACTGGGAGATAGAAAAGATGGATCCAGTTAAGAAGGAATATTGGCTGGTTAATAAAAAAGCTAAAACAGGAGTTGCAGTTAGAAAGATTAAGGCATCAGAGACACTCTGTGACTCAGTAGATGGCACAAAGAAACAATATCAGGTCGCAAGGCAAAGACAGGAAGATAAAGATGATAAACACCCTTCATTAGGGATGCCAGCAGACTTCAAAAGCAGATGGAAGGAGTACTTCTAGCAGCTTCTGAATGAAGACAATCCCACAGAAGTAAAAACACTAATGAAAGTGAATTCAGGGAAGCAGCAGGCTCAGATGAGGTTACACAGATATGATAAGATGCTGGGTGAGACAGGGGAGAAATGGTCCCAAGGGTACGTATAGCAGCATGGAGAGAAGAGGCATATCCCAGAAGACTGGTGGATAAGGATACTAGTGCCACTGTTCAAGAGCAAAGTGCACATTCACAACTGTGGACAGTGCAGAGATATCAGACTAATGCCACATTGCATGAACGTTCTGAGGAGTATGACTGATAAATGAATATCCAATAGTTGAAAGTAATATGGGCGATGAGCAGTTCAGATTCTGATCAGGATGCAGCACAACTGACCTGATGTTTGCAGTGAGACAGATACGTGAGGAGAAGCTAGAGATGAGGAAACAATCCAACTGGGCATTCCTAGACTTGGTGAAAGCATATGACAAGGTCCCAAGAAAGCTGATTTGGGTAGTCCTGTGGTGGTTTGAAGTCCCAGAAACATTGATAGACTTAGTGCAAGCTATGTATAAGGACCCAATGACTGAAGTGCGAACAATGTTCAGTCTCACAAAGGGATTCCCATAGGTGTTCATCAGGGTTCAGCTCTGTGCCCACTATTGTTCATACCAAGCTGGACTAGATAATTATGAATTGCCACGTAAGTGGCAGTACACTAAACACCGAAAGTGGGATAAGGCACTTAGGGACACAAGTGGACAGTGGTTTCACCTTCGATAACCACATCACCACAACAGTCAGGGAATCCTATGTGGCACACCTCATCATTAAGGGCTTTTCATCCAGAAAAAAGGAGGTCATTGTCCCACTGTACTCATCCCTCATTAGACCCAGTAGAGTACAATGCCCCGTTTGCTATGTACCTCACAAGACATCTGCAACAACTGGAAAGACCACAGAAATACCTCACTAAAAGAATCACAAGCCTAAAGCAGATGCCCTATGCTGACCGCCAAAAAAAAACTCCAGCTATACTCAGTCGCATATCACCTGCTCAGAGGCAGTCTCTGCTTAACATACAAGGCCATGTCAAACCCAGAGATGTTGAGCATGCTACACTTAAAGAAATCCCAATCCCTCAGAGCCACACGCTCCAGGGATCTAAATTTGGTCATCACAATGAACAAAACATGCTGGAGGGATAGGTTCCTGACCCAGAGACTCCCCATACCCTGGAATAGACTGCCCATACATGTCAAGCTGAGCGCCTCTTTGGCCCTCTTCAAAAAGAACCTTGACAATTGGATGGGAGTTAAGAAATTCACCCCAGGGATCACGTCAATCGACTTGTTAGACAGGGGACCAGGGAATTGTTATGGCTAGGCTTGTATAGGCCCTAGGGCCGATAGCCTAGTACCAACCTATGAACCTATAAGCAAACAGGTTAGGGGGGACAGCTCAACAAAGTTGTCATATGTATAGTGTGTGTCATTACAGGCAGACTCTGAGCAAGAACTTCAGCAAAGGATACGGAAATGAATGCAAAACTTAAGGTACATGGGATGAAAATGAGTACAGAAAAGAATGGAGGAAATCAGAATAAGTTGAGAATTGATGTAGAAGGTAAAATAGTGGAACAGGTTATAACAACTTCAGGTGTCTGCGAAGGGTGGTTGAAGAGATGAGAAGTCTGAATGAAGAGGTCAAAGGAAGAATCAGAGGGGCTGCAGCCAACTGGCACAGACTGTCAGGTGTAGTTTGACTGAAGAATGCCAAAAAAGTTGAAAAGTAAGGTGTACAAAACAGTGGTACAAGCAGTACTTATTGTATGGTTCAGAAACCTGGGCAGTAAATGCAGAGCAGATGAAGAAGCTAGAGGTGATGGAAGTGGAGTACATGTTATGGTAGGTAGGTAGGATGTAACTGTGGACAGAACAAGAAATGAGGACATAAGAACCGAAGCCAAAGTAGCTCCAATTACAGAAAAGTCCAAGAGTACAGGATTACTCTGGTTTTCGGGCACATGTGCAAGAAAAGCAGAAGGCAGTCTGGTGAAGATGATTTTGGACATCTGAGTAACCACCTTAGTTCTTTGCTTTCGCTGTAGTATTACTCAGGATAGAATAGGATCCATTTTTTATCCTTACTTGAACTGCTGCTTGATTCAGCTAATTCCATTTATTACATGGTGGACAGTCTGAACATAACGTATGTTTTTGGACTCGCCCAACATTACTTTCAAGAAGAAAAAAAAGTTTGTCATAGTGCAGTTTTTTTTTTCTTTTTTCTTTGATGACTGTATAGGATGCTTTTCCATCAGACAGTATTCAAAGGTGGGAATGTTCAGGTTGTCTGCTTTCGTTGTCATCTGGAATATTAACAGCATTGTGCTGGTTCAGATGACGTGAGAAAAATTCAGTATCATCTCACGAATTGATGTGATCATACATTGAAGTCTGTAGATGTACCATTCCTTTCCTCTGTAGTAAAACAGCCATATCGCTAGAGTAAGTATAGCCACGCCCATGTCCTCTGTAGTAAAACAGCCATATCGCTAGAGTAAGTATAGCCACGCCCATGCAACCATTTAAAATCCTCTGACTTGGGCCTTCAGATCAGGTTTCTTTCGATTGGAGGAGAAGCATGTTTATTTACTGTCCAGGAGACTTTGTTCCCTGTTCAGAAGGACGTCCACATCATTATGAAGGAGGAGTTAGTCAAAACTATCCACATTCACCCAGGAGGCTTATGGTTAACCTCTGATGATGCCATAGTCAAGTGACATATAATATGTATATAATATAACATATAAGGACGCAGGGCGACACAAGAACAAACCACGTTCTATGGGTAGCTGTACACCTAGGGGATTTTGGTTGCTTGCATTTCTCCATTTAATAGTAGCTCCCCTGCCATTTGAAAGCAAAGAATTTGTAGATAGTTTGAGCTAACAAGCTGACGTGGCTCATGAGTGGTTGGGGCTTGGTGTAATGGTTAAGATGATTGCCTCACAGGGAGAAAGTACTGGGTTTGATTCTCACCTTTTGGTAGGGAAATTGGCTAGGCCTTAAATGACCCAAAGGGGCAGCTAGCCTAGTAATTGGCTATGAACCTCTGAGTGGCCCTCAGTGCATTTAATATTCCGCTTAGGAAAGATGAGTCAGAATGTTACTACATTGAATGGGAACACTAAAATCCCCATTTACTGGAGCAGGCACCATGACCTTTCAGCCGCAGGATGTGCATAATGCATGTCCTACTGTGTACGTCTTTTAAAAGATACGCATAAAAGCAAAAAGTGAGCAGTCCAAATGATTCTCACTGGTCAAAATAACTGTTAATTTGTCATGGAAACTGTGCATCAGTTCTTCCCATCTTTGCAGAGCTTGCGTTTTACCCAACAAAAAGAGAAAATGTTCCCTCCATCACTCAGTGGTGTTAATCTCATTGCTTGCTCTGCATTCCCAGTATAAACCTTTCTAATTCAAGATAGACAAGGTTTTAGAGAAGACGAACAAATCACTAACAACAACTCTTATTTCTCTTTAAATGGAAAATATTTTCCTGTTGACATGAGGACAAAGGATTCGTGGCTGTTCATGTTCCGTTCCCGTCTTATTTATCGATTAAAAGCTTATACTTTTCATCCGTTAAGATTAACTTTGCTGCCTTGTCGTCATTCTTTCTTTGGAAAGCTGTGTTGGCTTCTGTACTGGTGGTAAAAGCGTTCTTGACTTATTCATTCAAAAGATCAATGGAGCATCCATTGAAGCCTGATGTTTGCTCCTTTGAAGTTTTTCTTTGTCTTTAGAAAGTGAGTCTTGTGGCGTCTTCTAAGTGTGTTGCAGTTGTAGATAGTTACATTTTCTGAACACAGTTTTTAATGAAGATATGGTGACATTAGGCAGCAATCAATAGTTCATGCCAAAAGTTATAATAGATGCTGCATTATTCAGAAAGTATAGATTTTTTTCTTTTTATTTTCATCTACAAAAGCACAGGGAAAGGATTTTGCATGCAGGGTTCCAAGAAAAATGTTTGTATACGTATGTATGACCAAGAAATTTTAAATAGCAGTCTATGGGGTTTATGATTTTACAGTCAAAGGGACCCAACAGGATTTACTCCAGTAAGTTCTGTAGCTTTTGCTGTTTTCAAAAGACGTTTTCATGTCTCTACTCAACGTGGAGTAATCTCTGGTACTTTCACAGTTATAAGGATTAGTTTAGATTGTGTTTCCTTGGTTAGAAATGACTTTGCAGCAGAAGGTTTCAAGAGGTTTTCATAAGTACTTAACTATGCTGTTGATCTGTGAGGTCTTTAGAAGCCCGACCATGCAGTCACATGAAGTTTTTAACCCTTATATTTTAAGTACGACTAACTTGGAGGCGAGCGGGATATTCATACGTTGAAACCAGGAAACAAAACCAAACTGAGCAGGTGAAAGCTGGTTCAATAACTAATTCAAAAGCAGCAAATAAAATAAAGAACCAGCTAACACAGCACTATAAAAACACTTGTTTAATTACATCAGAATAAAAACAGTAAAAAATCTATGTAGCAGATTAAGCTTAATGCCAAAAAATGCGTCATCCCCTTTGGTAAAAATTCAGTTCCCACTAACTACCACATTGATGGGAGCCCACTGAACACTGAAGGCATTATAAGAGATCTGGGGACACAGGCTGACAGCAACCTCTCCTTTGACCAGCACATTGCCACTGTGGTCAGAAAGTCCTTCTCTGTGACTCATCTCATTACCAAGGGTTTTGCATCCAGGAAGAAAGAGGTCATCATCTCTTTCTACTCTTCCCTCATTAGACCAGTCATTGAGTATAATGCCCAAATTTAGCATGTACCTCACTAGACACCTGCAACAGTTGAACAGGCCACAGAAGTACCTCACGAATGGGATCCCAGGCATTAAACACATGTCCTACATGGACAGACTGAAAAAGATTCCAGCTGTTCTCTGTCTCGTATTGCCTACTTAGAGGCGATCTCTGCTTGACTTACAAAGCCATGTCTGACCCAGCTGTGTTAGAAATGCTACATCTAAAGAAATTCCAATACCTCTGCACCACACGCTCCAGAGACCTCAACCTCATTACCACAATCAACAGAACATGCTGGAGGGACAGGTTCCTCACCCAGAGATTGCCCATGATCTGGCATAGATTTCCCATACATGTCAAGCAGAGCACCTTGCTGTCCCTCTTCAGCAGACATCTTGATGAGTGGATGGGTAATAGAAAGTTCACCCCGGGGATCACTCCAGTGGCTGTACTTGACAGAGGCACTGGGAACTAGCGTTGGGCGGCACAATGCCAGGGCACGTCTATGGCTTGCCTTGTAAAGGCTCCAGGGCCATTAGCCTAGTACACACCCGTGAACCTATGAGCGCTTTCACAGCAAAGGTGCTTCATTAGATCTAAAAACAAATGCAGGAGCCAGAGGAGGTGATATTAAGGCAAAAGCAGAATGCTTGGAAGTTAAATGGATGTTGATTTCACAATCTGATAAATCTGACCTCTTGTTGAGATCTTGTGACTTGACCAGGTGATTCATAATTTCCTTAATTGTATTTAAGCACTGTTAGTTTTTAGATCTGATGAAGGACCTTTGCGAAAGCACTCATTTGGTACATATATTTTTTACTGTTTTTATTTTGATATAATTAAACAAGTATTTTTGTAGTGCTGTATTGGTTCGTTATTTTATTTGCTACATTTGCATGTTGTCCATGAGTGACAAGGGTCAGAAGAATGTTGATGGGTCTCTGCCTTGTCTTTGGATTTGCAGTTTGATATTCTGCCCTACTATGAGTGTATGAAGAAGGGTGAGGAACAGTATAGTAGGGGGGTAATAGATTATTGATTCCTCTTTGCTATCACAGTCTAAATACTCTTTCTGCATTGCCTTGTTTGTTGACTTTTGCATGTTTGTACTGTTCTCTTGTAATGATATTTTGGTGTCTGCATGGTTATGTACTGCCTTAATTAGTGAGGTTTGCCGATTTTGTCTAATTATGGATTATTAATTACTGTGCAGCAGTTTGCCATGTAACTTGACTGATCCTTAAGTGGTGCTGCACCTGGGCATGTCACAAAACCTGATGTCCCTACTTTGGCAGTGTAATAACTTCTAAGAAGGATAACTTGTTAATTTGTCAGCATCAGCTAAGTGGGTGGGATGACACTGCCATTATTTGTGCATGCTTCCTAAAGGACCAGTGTTAGAGGGCTGTACTCTTTCTGACATACTGTGGTCATTTTGCTGAGAAAGCTGTTGTCTGAGGTAGGTTTGTTTCACGAGTTCAAGTGTTTTGGCTACTGGGAGTTTAATTATGCTAATCTGAGTGATAGCTAGAAACCAACTTCACTGTCCATGAAGAGCTTAGAGCCATTACTGCCCTTCCCCATTTGTGGGAAATATTCTCATCTTATATGGTCCAGGCCATCCACATTGACAAAGGCTTGATTATCCACAGACAGTAGTCCATTCACCACCTTTCAAAATCTCCCAAGCTCCTCCCCGGCTTCTATAGTGCACCACATTTCCAATAAGTCTAGATTTCATTTGCTACATTTGAGTCCGCATCAGGATGTTCTCCCAGGCATACGTAGCAGTGTTTTAGTTACCTTTTTTTCAAAAGAGAAGCATATTTAATGTCCACACATCAGTTTTTAGGGTGTTCCATTTTGGCTTTTTGTAGTGCAGTTTGGCAGGTATGTGGTTTTGTTTTGTTATCTAAGTGTGTTTTTAGGTAAGGATAAAATCTCAATGTTCCTCATATTTGGAATGAGGATACAAGATTCCCTCAGGAATTTAGCTTTTTGTGTTGTATGCCAAGGGGGTGGAACATCTTCTGACAAGTATAGTATGTGTGAAGAATTCTGGTTCCATGACTTTTACTGAAAAAGAAAGAAGAAAAAAGTTTCACTTGGAAGGACTTGTTGCTGTTTGATTTCACTGGGTCCAAACACAAGAAAAAAACTAAGAAAATAAAGGAAAAAGTGAATCCGGTAGGTCTTCCACTTTTGTGGCTAAGTTCCCTAGGTGGGTGTTTCTCCTATCCAGGACATTTCTCCGTCCGCTTGTCATGAGTAGGCAGGGAACTTTATGGTCTCTGTACTGGAAGTGTAGGTGTCTGATCCTCTAGCAGTCTTATTCAAGAAGGAACCTTCTTATTACCCAGAGCCGAGAACACCTTCAGTATCCTTCTGTTCGTTCCGATCTCTTGCAGTGACTCGGTCCATTCAGTATCCTTCTGTTCGTCCCGATCTCTTGCAGTGACTCGCTCCTTTAGATTGGGAGATGATGATTATTAGGGCACTGGTTAAAGTGCAAATCAAGATGGGGGTCCACTCTTCCCCCTCTCTTTCCACAGTGGTCCCTCTCTTCTACGTATGCTCTTTTTTCAGGCTCTGTCTCTGCACTGAATGCTGCCAGTTCCTTCAGCAGAGCTGATGTCCACCTTTGAGCTGGTAGCAGTGATCCTGCTTTCATCAGTAACGTCCATTCAGACTTTGGCAAAGATTGCTACATCCCAGGTTGACATCGATTTCGGTCCCCAGTACTCTTGCAACCATTGCCAAATTTAGTCGTGCTGGCCTTCAGTGCCTTGGCGTGAAATCTTCCTCAGTGAGGACATTGCTGTTGGTGCTGGGAGTTGGAATGGCTCCTTCAACATTGAGTACTTTGTCAGTGACGTCAAAGAATCTACCTGCTTCCAAAGTACTGGAGGTCTTGGTGCTGGTTCTTCAGGATCATGAAGTGATACACCGGCAACCTTGAGGGTGTAATACACTCCTTTGGACTCTGCACTGTGTTCAGCTGCACCGTTGGATGATGACTCAATCCAGTGCTTTAGCCTGATCAACCCCCTGCCCAACGCACACACACAACACTTAACTCATAGAGGCAGGTCTTGGATACTGACCTAGAAAAAGAGGTTTCCCCAGTATGCCCCGAATAACTCAAAATTTGGTGAAGTTTAAGAATTGATGGGACAGCAAGATAAGGGCCAGCCACCTGGACAATGAGGATCTGTGTGGCTACTCTTTCAAAGGATAGAGTAGCCAGCATTCTTTCAACTTGTCTGCATTTTGTGACATTCATTATACCAGCAACAGCTCTGTCTCGGGGTATTACGTCTAATGGCAGCACCAGTTTTCTTGGTTTGCTTTGCACAGTACAGGATGAGGGTATTTCAATGGATGTTCTGGGTCCAGTGGAACAGAACTCTACACCGAGTTCCTTCTGATTTAATTATTAGACACTTGCCATTAACATATTCATTGTTGACGGCAGCAAAACGGACTTTGTTAGGATTATTCCTTTGTTCTTCCTTCTGCTAGGTATGATTATCAACAAAGATGCATCTGCCTTCAGATGGGATGGGCATTGTTTAGGTCAGATGGTCTGACCGACAGTGTTATAACAGGAAGCCTCTTTTGTACATCATTATCCTGCAGATGAGGGCAATCCTTCTCATGTTGCAGGCTGTACAGGACACCCTTCCTCTTAGCATGATTGCATTCTCTCCAAAAGTAGGGCAGCAATATAGGGGGAATCCTACCTTCCCCTGGTCATGGGAATGGGCCATGTAAGCACGTCATTTTCTGACTGCAGTAGGGTTTCATGGACAAGTCCACTCTCTTCTGGAAAAGCTCAGTTTGCATGTACTGAAGTCTCATAGGTGGTCCCTGAGTGAGTAAGTGGCAGATGTTTTCCATTGATGGGGAAGACCTAGCAATGACCTATTTGCATCCCTTACCAGTGCCAAATGGCTGCGGTGGTGGTGCTGCGGTAGCGTTGTCGCCTCACAGTAAGACGTTGTCGTGTTCCATTCTTAGCTAAAGCGTTTTCTGTGTGGAGACATGCGTGAATGGGAGTCCCTTCATTGAAGGTTGTGCATCAGGCCTGACAAGTCGGTACATAAAAATCTACTGCCAATCATTAGCGGACCGGAGTTCCGCTGTGGCGACCCCTAACCGGGAAAAGACGAAAGATATAACAACCAGTGCCAAATGCAGCAGCTGTCTTTTCCACAGTCCTCAATTTGGACATACATTCCAAGATGCTGTGGTCCAACAGTGGCCACCTGGTCTTCTTTATGCCTAGCCCCCCCCTTCTCATTCATAATAGGATTTTTGCAGAAAACAAAAATGCACAAGGTCATTTTCTTAGCCTTGACAAATTTCATTCCCTCTGCTGTGGCCTTATGTGTTAACAAAACATCTTCTCAGATCTTACAAAGATCTCTGACCGTCCTCACCTGGACCTGCAGTCCCTCATATTAAACACATGCTTACTTCATTGTGCCATTGACCTGGGATTTGTTGCTCCCTTCAGAGATGGTCCATATCATTGTTATTCCAGAAACCCTCCACTAGGAAGATGCACAGGAGTAAACAAATAAAGCTTTATTTGTGGGCAGCAGATAAAAGTTCCATTCTCTGCTTGGATTACAGTTTTTCACGAAGGATCCAGTTACTGTATGGATAAGGTTTGTTTAGCAGCCATTTTTGATCGTCCTCAGAGTAGGAGGTCTTCTTCAGTAGATTCCTTAAAAGTATACAAGGAATTTTTGGGAGGAGCCTTCCTAGCAAGGCCTCCTCTTGGGGAATCCGGACCTTGCATAGGATTTATACTTCGTGCTGGAGAAACTGATACAACCTTCATTTGACCCAGCAACCACAGTGGACCTTAAGATTTTATTGTGGAAGACGCAGGGATATGCAGAGAGAGAGAGAGAAATGACGGAGCGTAGTCTGCATGTATTGGAGGCAGGATAGACATTAAACTTGAGTAGTATCTTGTTTTCTCAAAGAACAATTCCTAGATACCAAGACAAGGTAATTGGCTGAGTAGTTGGTGTCATTCTAAGGGGAGTTAGTATGTGTTGCCCTGGGGTGAGTTGGTAGATATGAGTTCCTGTTTCACCAGGGTTGACTTTAACATCTCATACAAGGGCTTTCATAAACTGACCAAAGCCTTTGCTGCCTCCGTAGTGCCTTTACTTAGGTTTAACGCCGATCATGTTGTCAGACATTTGGGTAATTTCAAAATGGAGTATCCATATTTCTCATGTCAATTCAAGACCCTTACTTGGAGCTCCTGGAGATCAGCTCAACCTTAAATCCAAATATTACCTCATTACTAGTTACTGGTTCCTGTCAGTGCTTCCCCAAAGGTCACAGATGTTCCCTTAATTCTATTGAGGGGGGCCAAGTACCAAATCACGTTTTCTTATTCCATTGGGGGGCTAAATACCAAATCAAAACTTCAATTAACCAAGCACTGACTGGCACACTTACACCTCTAAAAATGGATGTGCTCAGCATTTCCTAGACTAAGACCAATGAAGTTGAGAAAAGTGTAAAACTACTCACAGGGTACTAATATCCATGACCTGGTGCTTACCAACCAAGTTTCTGTTTGTATCCAACCATGCATCTCCTCATCCCTGCATAAATCTGACCACAAATCTATTACCTTCACTGTCAGCTTAATGGTACCACTCTGCCACCAAATGAGGCCATCTTTAGAGACCAACCTTCTTTAGCTTGTAGAAGACCTGTGCAAACTTTCCAAGCAATCCCTTGCAAATCGTCTCAAATGAGATGGCTGACACATTAACCTCAAGTTCTTGCCAGCATGTAAACAGCTGCGTAGAAAAGTCTGTACCTGTAGTTACCAAATATAATGGTAAGTTAAGGAATAAACCTCTGTGATGGAACTGCTGCACTAATAGACTGTATAACAAAAGAAGAAAGATATTGAAAAATTGTAAGAAATCTCTACTTCCCTACCAGACCAAAATAGGTGCAGTCTATTCTCTTTAATTCATTACTCCTACCATTAACTCTGGGTGTTCTTCTTTGGAATAGTGTTAGATTTAACAGGAATGTTTTTTTTAAGGTCGGGTGTATGGTTAGGGGCAGGGACCAAGGTTAGGGTTAGTTTGTGTTACATAGAGTGACCCCTTTCGCCTGGCCCACTGTTAATAATCAAGCTTGGACTAGTATTCTGCCTGAAATGGTGTACTAGAGTTACAAATGTACGGAAGTATCAAAACACTAAAACTACAAATCGTGATGAGTGGATGGGAAATAGAAAATTCACCCCGGGGATCACTCCAGTGGCTCTACTTGATAGAGGCACTGGGAACTAACATCGGGCTGCAAAATGCCAGGATACTTCTATGACTCAATGGCCATTAGCCTAGTACACACCCTGTCAGCTTAAATAAAACAAAAAACAGCAAGGAGATGAAAGCAATCCTTTAACTGCCCCGAGAACAACTGTATAATGCTTTCACTCGAAATACAAGCTTTTTCAGTGCTTATCACTACATATTATTACATAAGTAAGTTAACTGGCCCTCTTATACCAACTTCAAAAAAATATATGGCCCTGTTGCATCAATCCGATTCATGCCATCCAGTATCCATATAGTGTCATCCATACTACCTGTATTTCATTTGAGTCAGGTAAAAAAAAAAAACAGATTTCTTTATCTAGCATTTCTAAATCCTGAAATGTTGGCACTCATAATGCTAAGTGCTGGCAAACAAGGCAAAAAAAGGATCACAAATCCAGGAGAAGAGCAAAATCTTGGATATCATTCTTTCCAGCACCTCTAATGTGGGGAGCAAGCCCTGCACACCCCCTGAATGTGTATATACTAAGTCTGAGATTGCCTTATGGAGAAAAGGAAATATTCAGAGAAATTTCAGTATCAGACACAGTATATTTAAGTCCATGTTTTTTGCCATTCAGTCTCCATGTTTCGAGACACGCTGTAGCTGGTAGCAGCAATTCAAATGGTTACCTTTCAAAGGACTTTAAACATTCTATAACAATAATTTAGCCAAAAAACAGGAAAATGTGTATCAGTTTATCAGACTGCAGTAAGAAGAATTTGCAGTGCTAAGTACAGTCCAAAGTTCTGAGTTAAAGATGTACAGTTAGAAAAAATCATAAAGATGAGCTAGTTAATGCTAAAAATGTGATGGGAAAATGGAAAGAGAGGAACTTTTGTACTGGAGCGTGAAGCCACCTTGTGCTGATGCTCTTGGGTTTTGTATACAGTATGGTGCAAATGCTTTTAAAATTGAAGACTGCATCTAAAAACGTTGGCCCGTATAACTGATGGGCATTGCTTCAGCCCCAGTACTTCGACAGATGGATGTTTATTAGTTATAAGAAGGGTAACTTGCAAGAAATTTTGTCATCTTTAAACGTCCTCGGGAGAAGGATGTAAATGGGTCATCACCGACAGATTGTTATATATGTGACTGTGTTTACAATATAAAAGTATTGCATCAGTAAACAACTGTGTGTACATATGCTATTTTATTCACTTCACTGTTTTTTTACTGACTGTTTAAGTTTTGTGGTGCTATTGTTTTCTTAGGCTAAGGTTTTGCCTTACTCTTGTAATGATTTAGAGCTTGATTGTGTGTGACATATCTCTGCTTTATATGTATTTGTACAAAGTTTTGTTTAATTCTTTTTCTAAGTGTTGGACAAAACTGTATGTCTGTAATGTTAAACTGTTAATTCTTACTGTACTTAAGATTGTATTGGAATTTTTTCTCCTCGAGTCTCTGCTGAAAAAGGGCATCTGCTCAGTCGGACTAACCTGGTTAACAAATGTCAAACAAATTTTTTGAATGTATGGGATATGGGTCATCGCCAACAGATTGTTAAACATGTGGGCTGTCTTTACAATGTAACACTTTTTGAATGAATGGGATTTTCCACTGAGAATGTCAAAAGGTTTTTTACAATTCAACATAGACTTACTTGTTAATCTACCTTGTAGAATGTGTCTGTTTCTTTTTATACTGGTTAGACGAGTAGACAGTTGAAAGACAGAATAAGCTGGCATCTCATTGATTTGAGATGCAAGATACAGAAAAAAGTTCCTTTTGAAACATTCTAAAGAACGTCCAGGAGTCTTATTTGTATTTATTGGAATAGATAAAATATTTCAGGCTCAAAAGAATACTTTTTAGTGTCAAGAACTTCTGAACATTAAAGTGAAACATTGGATAATAAATACAGGGGCCTTTTTAGACCTGGTTTAAGTGAGGAAATGTGAAATGGTTGCCATTGCATTGAAACTGACCTTCATAGCCTCAGTATTTTCATTTCTAAACTTGAACAAATGCTACAACAAAGCTGCTAAATTTGTGTGCAACAAACCTTATTGGACCCACCACTATTTAGCACTAAAAATACTTAACTGGCTCAGATTGTCACACCTCCTGTCTTCATTCAACTCATCTTAACCCACCAAATCATCCATATCAATCTGCCTGCCCAGCAATTAGCCCCATACTGCAATACTGTCTTCTAAACCATCCTCTTCAGTCAAGTAATACAATACGTAACTTCTTACCATCTGCAAACCACAAAGGGCTTCTGGGGTCAATCTGTATTCCAGTAGTGTAGCTGGAACTTAGAACAAAATTCTTATATTAATATGGTCCATTTTCAAACCATTACTAAAAGCTTTCCTCTCCATCTCCTGGCTTTGTCCCTTCTTCTCATACAGGACATAACTTTCCTATCACCCTTCATCGCCTGTCTTATAACTCCTCTAAAGCGCTAAATCGCTTAACCTGCTTCACTTTATTGTAGTATTTAACCTACTATTCCTACTTCTAATTAGTACAAACCGATTACTGTTCCATCACAGCTTCTCTGTTAATACTCGCACTTACTTATCTCCTTTAATACCTCACTCTGTTGCATTTCTTCAATGACTCCTACCTATATTATATACCAGTCATCCATCTGTAAAGCCTCGGTACAAAGCTTGTAAATGTGATGTTTGTGAATATCAATACAGATTTTATTACACTGACTATTATGCTATGTATTCACTGAAACTGCATTACCCGCGGTAGTGGTGCTGCGGTAGCGTTGTCGCCTCACAGCAAGATGTTGTCGCGTTCGATTCTCAGCTAGAGCGTCTTCTGCGTGGAGGCATGTGTGAATGGGCATGCCTTCTTTGAAGGTTATGCGTCAGGGCTGGTAACTCGGCACGTAAAAATCCACTACCAAGACCGGAGTTCCGCTGTGGCGACCCCTAACCGGGATAAGTCGAAAGACACAACAACATTCACTGAAACTGCATTATAAAATTTGTTGTAAATATTGATTACATTAAATGTGATACTTTAGAGCTTTTCTCTCCGGGCTTCTGCTGAAAAGGGCGGTGCAGTGGTTAGCATTGTCACCTCACAGCAAGAGGTTCTGTGGTTCTATTGTCGGCTGGGAGTGCCTTCTGTGTGGAGTCTGCATATCCTCCCTGCATTTTTGTGGGTTTCCTTCGGGTACTCCGATTTCATCCCATATTCATAAGACATACATCTGGAGCATTCCTCTTTGGGGCGCCAATGAAAATAGGCTGTGTCCCAGTCAGACTTTCCTGGTAAACAAATCTCGATAAATAAATATCTGATTGGTGGAGTAAAGTCATATGCCCCATGACATTTGTTCTAAAATGCGGTTTTATAAATTGATAGAAGTGTTCTGTTTTTTGGTTTAATGAATGTTCTAGAATGTTTAAGGTCTTTTGAATTTGATTTATTAATGTTGGATAAAAAATGTTTTTTTAAGACCAGATTCAAATAAAATAAAACTATAATGAATGGCTTCATATGGTTATTGGGTGGCGTGAATGTGATTGATGGCAGTAAGACCATGTGCCTTTTTGAATTTGGTGCATCTACTGGTCTGATAAGCACTGAAGAAGCTTTTATTTTGAGTGCAACTGGTATGCACTTGCTGTGCGGACAGTAAAAGGTTTGCTTGTATCTGCTGATTTATATTTATTTATATCTATATGTAGTTATACATCTACACACACACACACACACACACACACACACAGATATTGATTATTGCTGCAGAAGCCTTTGCTATATGCCTTATGTTCTGCCAAGGATAAAACAGCTGTTCAGCTTCCAAAACTTCAGGACACTTTTTCATGCTCCAAAACTGGCAGGCAGGCAGCTCGAGCTGAACTGACTTAACAGATAAGTCTTGTGCCAAACCACTCGGCGCTTTACTGCCACCAAAGAGTTTGCTCTTTTGAGGCTTTTGAGCATTGACTCTTGGCTTGTGATGTTCCTTTGCTAGGCAGATAAGGTGCTTTTGGGACGACGACTTCCATTTAATAATTTTGTTTATTTGTAGATACTTTCCTCTTCAAGAAAGTTGTTTTAAAGCTAGGAGTTTGTGTTTTAACAGACAGTCATGAGACTGTAGTGTACTTTTAAATGGGAGCTTTCTTTTTTCTGGTCAGTTTAAAAGTTTATTAAACTAACCAAAAAATATTTTTTTTCTGTGGAAAGTAGTAAACGCTTTCGCAATTAATCGCGATTGTATATGACAAGACTATTAATTGCAGTGGAGACTTGTTATTACCATGACAATGCTATGTTAATTGGTTAATTAAAAATATATATTCGGTGTGTTTTTTAAAAGTTTTTAGAGTCTGATGAAGTATTGTGTATCCATACTAAAGCGTTTACTGCTTTGCATCGTAATAAAAACTTTCATTATTGATTAGCTGCTGCGTTTGTTGCCTACACATTCTTCATTTATATTTTCTTCATTTCTAAAATGTGTTCGTGTTTTCAGTGGGAGAACACTGTGATCTGATGTTGTCAAGCTTCTTTCTATCCTCAGTGAATGGGTTCGGATCCAATCCATTGGATCCGACTAGGCCGATGCTAAAGTTCGCAGCCACCAAATCTCTCGAGCTTGTCCCTTACCCATAGTGCGCCTACCCAATTACCTCAGATCACTTTTGCCACTTTTAGCTATGGGACATTGTCTGCCAGTCCCTCTTGAGCTGCATTAGATATATAAAGATGTTCATCGTGCATACAGCTGCAGTAATCACAGATGGGTTTTCAGCCGTCAGGTGGTCCCTCGGTCGGCCGAATTCCAAAGTCTTGGTCCGGCGTCGGTGGTCGTCGCATACTCTCCTGACGTCAGGAAGGCCAGAGTATATAAGACACAGCCGACGCCATGTTCTTCAGTCTTTTTTGCCGCGCGGTGCCCGAAGCAGAAGCAGTTCGCAAGTGCCGGTCGGCCAGCTCCTGAATTACGAAAATATTTGGAACCGAAGTCTTCATTAAAGCTAAGTACCCCGTTGGGGAATCTTTTCTTGCCTCAGACCGATGTCAGAAAAAGTTAACAATTGTATTTCTTGTGGGAAGCAAATACCGCATAAGGATTTCCATTCCCTTTGCATACCTTGTTTGGGCCCAGACCACGACGTCTCGGGCTGTCGCTTTTGTGCTACCTTTAATAAACGCACTATCAAGCGTCGGGCGGAGTTCGCCCAACATTATTTTGGAAAAGTGTTTGACTATAAAATGTCGTCGGACACTCCGACTACCGCTTTTTCCAAAAAACGCAAGGAAAAGGACCGACACACGAAGTCCGCGGTCTCCGCTGACACCACACTGAAACAGGCTCCACGTGGTCCGGTTCTCAGCGAGACGCCTTTGCAGTCCCTGACTACCGACGACACGACTTTGGCGGTGTCCTCTGTACCTGAGACCGCAGGGCCTTCGGCCCTTTCCCAGACTACTACCGAAGCCCCGGCTTATGTCGAACCTACTAATGTGGACAGGTCCACCTCCACCCATGGTGTATTTAGGCCTTCATCTACTTTTTCTATTAAGGCTTTTACTAAAGCCAAAGCAGTCAGGCATCACTCTAGGCCTGTTGCACAAGGCCCTTCTACTGGACCCATGCCTAAGAAACATATGCTTAAGATGGCTGAGGATCTTATAACTTTTATCAGAGGTTCCCAGCCACCTCCTGATAAGAGACCCAGAGTGGAGGAAGATTCCCCCTCCTCTGACCAGGGATCCATT
Organism: Protopterus annectens; assembly: GCF_019279795.1. NCBI lineage: Eukaryota > Metazoa > Chordata > Ceratodontiformes > Protopteridae > Protopterus > Protopterus annectens. The sequence goes on along the minus strand of NC_056748.1, from coordinate 148,848,788 downwards.
TTATCAGAACACTCTGATGCAGAGGAACACGCTTACTCCCCTTTCGAGGATTCGGATGCAGAACAGTCCATTCCTTCTGTATCCCCCCCTGAGGATTTTTCTTTTGGGGAAACCTTGCACACTTTGAGGGAACACTTCCATTGGGAAGGCCAAGACTTTTAAGACTCCAAGAAATTCTTAGGGAATTTCTCTGGTTACCTCAGCACAGACCTCTGGCTATACCCCCTGTTTTGGAGGTATTGGATGATGTCTCTTCGGAGGCTTGTCTTAACCCTGATTCTCTGCCTCCTGCACCAGTAAAACCTGATCGATATTACAGAGTACCCAGTTCTCATCAATTTCTCTACAAGGGCCATAATGCTGACCCGGAAACCATTTCACAAGGTCCTAAAGGACTAAAGGCCTCCACTGCCAAGAATCCACTCCCTGCAGAAGGGGAATCTAGATCTCTAGAAAGGTGGGGTAACAAGGTATATACCTCGGCCACCCTAGCCATGAGGGCCTTAAACTGCCAGTTCCACATGATAAAATATCAACAGTTCTTGCTATCACAATTAAAAAACAAAATGTCTCAACCTGAACAACCAGATTTAAAAGAGTTACAGGATATGATGCATAGTGCGGAGCAAGTGGGTAAAAACACCTTACAATGTGGTTATGATGCCCTAGAGGCCTCCAGTAGAGTGGCGGCTACAGGATCAGTCATTCGCAGACATGCCTGGCTTAGGGAGCAAAATTTGCCTGATCATGTGAAAGCTAAACTTCTGGATGCTCCTTTACAAAAGGACGTACTTTTTGGTTCTAATGCTGAGGATATACTGCGAAAAATGGAAGAAAAAGCCAAATCTATGCAAAATGTCAAAGCTCTCTTACAGGTCCAGCCACCATGTTTTAGAAGGAATTGGCCTTCAAAAAACTGGTCCTTTCCAGCCACTGACAAGCCCCAAAGAGGTAGATACAGGCGCACAAGGGGCAGAGGGCAATCACAAGGATCATATAGAGGCAGACAATGGCAATCTCCAGCACCAAGAGGTAGTGAAGACAGTGCACAACAATACAGGAAGCAAACCCAATGACTCCCTCATTTCCATGCCAAGCAAGTTTCAGCTGGCAGCACCTTTGGGAGGGAAACTAGCACTATTTGCAAACAATTGGCATATTGTCACAACAGACAAATGGATACTGGACATTATAAACAGAGGCTACAAATTTCAATTTCACACTCTTCCAAAAATGAGAGGCATGCCAAACCTGCCACAAAATCAAAGGGCAGAGGCACAACTACAAATTTCAAAGCTCCTAAACATGAGAGCTATACAAAGGTACCTACTCACCAACAAGGTCAAGGTTTTTATTCAAGACTCTTTCTGGTGCCAAGAAAAGGGACAGACTGGAGACCCATTCTGGACTTATCCATCCTAAACACATTTCTACTCGTACCAAAATTCAAGATGCTCACACTACAGCAACTTCTTCCCATGCTGGGCAAGGAGTTTTGGCTGGTAACATTGGACCTCAAGGAGGCATACCTGCATGTCCCAATCAGACAAAGCTGCAGAAGATACCTCAGATTTCTTGCAGGTTCAATCCACTATCAGTTCTCTGCATTGCCCTTTGGCTTATCTACTGCGCCCAGAGTATTCACAAAGTGCCTGGCATCAGTGATTGCCCATTGCAGACTTCAAGGGATACAAATTTACCCTTATCTGGACGACTGCCTGATCCAAGCGGACAGCAAACACATACTACTGGAACATCTGGCATATGTGACACGGCTACTGCTTTCTCTGGGATACACCATCAACAAGGAGAAATCAAAGCTAATACCATCTCAGAAAATAACCTTCCTGGGTGCCAGCTTGGACACAAACACCCAGATGGCATATCTTACGCCAGAAAAACAAGGGCAACTATCTCTGTACTTCAAAACTCTAGCAAAAAGTACCAGGCTTACTGCAAGGAAAATCCTGCAGGCTCTGGGATTCATGGCATCTTGCATCCTTTTAATCCCATGTGCAAAGCTGCATATGAGAAAACTTCAATGGTACCTAAAAAATCTATGGTCTCAACACAGTCACAGTTTGGAAGCAATTATACCAATAATCCCATGCTTGCAAAAGGAATTTCTATGGTGGGCCCAAGCATGTCAAGTCAACACAGGTCTTCCGTTCTGCAAGCCTCTAGCAAAGCAGGTCATAACCACAGACGCCTCAGATTACGCCTGGGGGGCGCACATACAGGACAGGTGCATTCAGGGCAGATGGTCCCAAAAGGAAAAGCACCTTCACATCAATCAAAAAGAAATGCTAGCAGTAATAAATGCAATTACAGCTTTCAAGGACTTCCTGCATCCAGGACAATTGCTGATAAGAACGGACAACACCACAGTAATGTGGTACATAAAAAACAAGGAGGAACACATTCATACCCCTTGTGCAGACTAGCCATGACTCTTTGGAACTTGGCTCTGGAAAGACAAATCGAGCTTCAAGCACAGTACTTGCCAGGACTCGAAAACACACTGGCAGACACTCTGAGCAGGAATATGACAGACCCACACGAATGGAAGTTACATCCTCAGGTGTTTACGGAGATAATCCAAGCGTGGGGGAGGCCAGACATAGATCTTTTTGCCTCACACAGGAACCATCAATTGAAAAAGTTCTGTTCAAGGACCTTCCATCCAAAGGCCTGGAAAGTGGACGCCCTTTCATTCAGTTGGACAACATGGACAGTTTATGCATTTCCACCTCTACCTCTTCTGCCCAAGGTGCTTTTGAAAGTAAGAACAGACAAACCGAAGATGATACTGATTGCTCCAGATTGGCCAAGGCAACACTGGTATCCACTACTGAGGAGCCTAACACAAACTCCTCCCTGGTCCCTGCCTCTAATGCCTCTTCTGTTGACTCAGAACAGCTACAAAACCCTTCACAGTCAGCTGAAAACACTCAACCTCGCTGCATGGAAAATTCCTTAACACCACAACAGACCCTACTCTCCAAGGAGGTGCAGGATGTCATTTTGGAGGCCAGAAGACCATCTACTAGAAAAGCCTACTCCGCTAAATGGAAGCGGTTTTGCTGTTGGAATGAGAAAAGAGGCCAGGACCCTAGAAAATTGAACTTGCCTCAGGTTTTACAGTACCTAGCTGAACTGCTGAACAGTGGACTTTCATTTTCTTCCATAAAAATACATGCCTCAGCCATTTCTGCAGAATTCAACATGGATCCTCCTTTATTCTCTCATCCACTCTTACGTCAGTTCCTCAGAGGGGCTAAGAATATAAGACCTCCAAGGAAGCAACCAATACCAGCATGGGACCTTAATTACATTCTAGAAAAATTAACATTGCCTCCATTTGAACCTGCTGCCTCAACAGATCTACAATATTTGTCCTGGAAAACAGCCTTCCTTCTGGCCATCACTTCAGCTCGTAGGGTTTCTGAATTACAGGCCCTCATGGCGGTGCAGCCCTTCCTCATCTTCCATCAGGATAGGGTTTCCCTTCGTACTAACCCTTCTTTTATGCCAAAAGTGGTATCCAGGGTAGCCCTAAACCCAGCTATACACCTACCCACCTTTTATCCTAACCCTCAAAACAAAGGGGAAAGGCTGCTTCACTCTTTAGACATTCATAGGCAGCTTCGTTACTATTTGGACAGAACAAAGCCCTTCAGGAAATCACAACAACTTTTTGTGTCCTATGCCGTAGGGGCTCAAGGGAAACCAGTTACCAAACAGACCATTTCCAAATGGATTGGCCACTGCATACGTTTTTGTTATTCCTATCATGGGAAACCTGTCCCTACTGGTATCAGATCTCACTCCACCAGGGCCACAGCCACCTCTACAGCCTTCCTCAGAGGTGTGCCTACTAAGGATATTTTGGAGGCAGCCACTTGGAGTTCTGTACATACCTTCACAAAACACTATCACCTGCCCTTATATTCCAGAACAAGAGCAGGCTTTGCCACTGCTGTTTTGCAGGGCATTCTGGCTCAACCCAGTTCCTCATAGTACCTACCACCCTATGCATAGCTTTGGGACTCTACCCATCTGTGATTACTGCAGCTGTATGCATGATGAACATAGTACAGTTTTGTACCTACCATAAATGTAGATGTTCGAGTGCTAATACAGCTGCAGTACAGGTTTCCCTCCCTCCTTCCCCACTTGGTAAGGGCATGGGGCCTAACAACCTTTTCATACCTCCTGACTGGGTTATCCTGCTATGTTTTATTTGCTTGCTTACACTGATTTTGCATTACATGGCATTTCTTACTTCTGTACAAAAGCTTTATTTATGTATTGCCTTCCTTTTGGGGGCACCTGACATCTGGGGCAAGAAAGACTGAAGAACATGGCGTCTGCTGTGTCTTATATACTCTGGCCTTCCTGACGTCAGAAGAGTATGCGACGACCACCGACGCCGGACCAAGACTTTGGAATTCGGCCGACCGAGGGACCGCCTGACGGCTGAAAACCCATCTGTGATTACTGCAGCTGTATTAGCACTCTAACATCTACATTTATGGTAGGTACAAAACTGTACTTTTCTTGTTATGAAATTTTTCCATTACATCATTTTTAGTTTATTGTGGTTAATATCTTTGCTGATGATCACTGCTGCAGTCATCACACTTGGGTTATCCTGCCAGGGGTAGCCCTCAGCCAGAATACCAAAGGCTTAGTATTTCTGCGTCAGTTGCTGTTGCTCCAGGACTGATGTCAGGTCGTCAGTGGTATAAAAGGCAGCCGATGCCATTACATAAGTCTTTCTTGCCGAGGAGCCCGAAGCAGAAGCAGTTCGCATGAGTGCTGGTTGCCCGCTATTTGAGTTTTTGTTTTCAAATTGAAGTTGAAGTCTTCTAAAGCTAAGTATCCTGTTGGGGATCCTTTTTTCTTGCTCTAACCGATGTCAGAAAAAGTTAACAATTGTCTCGCCTGTGGAAAGCAAATACCACACCGAGACTTCTATTCTTACTGTGTCACCTGTTTAGGCCCAGACCATGACATCTCTCACTGTCGCTTTTGTGCTTCATTCAATGCCAGAACTATAAGTCGTCAGGCCCTTGTCGTAGCTAAATATTTTCGCTCTCTGTCCTCGTATTCTGATATGGCTTCGGTAAGCCATCCGACTACTGATCTTCCAAAAAAACATAAGGATAAAGATAGAGACAGACCGCACAGGTCCAAAACTGCCGACAACGCATCCGTTAAGCTAATTGTCAGTTCTCCGGTCCTCAGGCGCTTTCGCAGCCCCTGATGCCCACTTCTCTGGATTCGCAGGCTGCTACAGAGACCCATTCAGAGTCCGGTATGCCGGGAGTCTCTTCTTTGACTAAGGATCCTGCGGATGTCTCTCCCTTGGTTGGGTCCGGAGCCGCTGAGTAGGCACCGGGTTCCAAGGAAGTTCTTCTCACTACTCGATACAAACCGAGGACTTCTTTCGCGTCTTCAGTTCTTTCTAAAACTCTAGAGTGGTGTAGTTGTAACGTTTCCCTTTTTTGCTGCTGCTACTGTTTTCTTCCCTTTTCCGTTTTTGTACTTGGTACTGTCACATGCAGTCATTAGTATCTGCCTTGCCTTACCTCTTCGTACCATTGGTGGTATCCCTCCATCTCCTCTTCTTTCCTGAAGACGTTACCTTTTCTGATTGTCTTTCTACTTATTCTTTGATTCGGATACTGCACTATGACTGACACCTGCGGGTTTCAAGAAATGCACCAAATGTGGGCATAAGTTACCGCTCTCAGATGCACACACCCTTTGTGTGTACTGCTTGGGTGTGTTGCATTTACAGGAGGACTTCTTGATTTACCATGGATTTAATCTGCGAGCTTTAGCAGAGTGTAAAAACAAATTAATATTGAAAGGTCTCATCGCTTCCTCTTCTGGAGAAGCCATATCCCAGTCTCCAAAGTCAAAGCCTTCCACTTCGTCCAAATCTTCCTCGGATTCTTCTCTGAAGATGAGTGTTAAACATTTGGTCTCAACCCCAAATCAAAAGAAAATGAGAATTCAGGCTCCGACTGCGCCCTCTGATCCTACAACATCCAACTAAGGAATTATGGATCCTGCACTTAGTCGGATCAGAAGACAAAATCATTGAATCGGACAGAACCCTCAGAGACTCTATATTGTCCTCAGTCCAGATAGTCTCCATCAGTGGACCAGTTTCTGACAAACTCCCATTACCTTTTTTGCAGAGGCCAGCATCCCCCTCCATTTATTGTACTCTGTCTTCCAGAAATCTCATAGAAGGAGATGTAAGAGGGAGTGGTGAGGAAGAGAATACAGCTGGAGGGAGTGGTGAGGAAGAGAATACAGTCGTGTGCACTTACCATAAATGGAGATGTTCGAGTGTGTTCACTGTTGTGTACACTTACCATAAATGTAGCTGTTCGAGTGTGTTCACTGTTGTGTACACTTACCATAAATGTAGCTGTTCGAGTGTGTTCACTGTTGTGTACACTTACCATAAATGGAGATGTTCGAGTGTGTTCACTGTTGTGTACACTTACCATATATGTAGCTGTTCGAGTGTGTTCACTGTTGTGTACACTTACCATAAATGTAGCTGTTCGAGTGTGTTCACTGTTGTGTACACTTACCATAAATGGAGATGTTCGAGAGTGTTCACTGTTGTGTACACTTACCATAAATGGAGATGTTCGAGTGTATTCACTGTTGTGTACACTTACCATAAATGGAGATGTTCGAGTGTGTTCACTGTTGTATACACTTACCATAAATGGAGATGTTCGAGTGTGTTCACTGTTGTGTACACTTACCATAAATGGAGATGTTCGAGTGTGTTCACTGTTGTGTACACTTACTATAAATGGAGATGTTCGAGTGTGTTCACTGTTGTGTACACTTACCATAAATGTAGATGTTCGAGTGTGTTCACTGTTTTGTACACTTACCATAAATGTAGATGTTCGAGTGTGTTCACTGTCATGTACACTTACCATAAATGGAGATGTTCGAGTGTATTCACTGTTGCAGTCATTACATTTGGGTAATCTGCTGGCAGGATGACCTCAGTCGGCCTGAATAACAAAGTCTTGGGTCCTGCATCGGTTGCGGTCTCCTCTTCCATGACGCCAGGTCGTCAGGGGTATAAAACATGCAGCCAATGCCATTTTATAAATATATATATAAACTATATATACATGCAATTGTAACAACATAAACTTTAGCTTCATCTAACAGCAAACACACCACAAAGGCTGCAGAAAACAGTGAAGGAAAGAGAAGTTCTAGAAAAGGGGGGATGGCGGGTGGGTAACCCGGACTGCAACAGTGACTACACTCCAACATCTACATTTGTGGTAAGTGTACACAACTGTACTATGTTCTTCGTGTTTCACTGTTGCAGTCATTACATTTGGGTAGAATCCCAAAGCTATGGATGGGAGGATGGAACTAAATAGCATTAGGACCGGCTATAAGGCCCTGCAGAACTACAGTGGCAAAGTCTGCCCTGGATTTGGAGAAGAGAGGCAAATTATAATGCTTTGTAAAAGTATGAACAGAGCTCCAAGTAGCAGCTTCTAGAATGCCTTTGGTTGGAACTCCTCTGAGAAAGGCTGCTGAGGTAGAGGCAACTCTGGTGGAATGTGACCCGATTCCCTTGGGTACAGGCTTACCATGGTGCAAGTGGCAGAAACGGATGCAGTGGCTTATCCACTTAGAAATAGTCTGCTTTGATATAGCCTTCCCCTCTGATCCTGAAGCAAATGCCACCGGTAGTTGCTCAGACTTTCTTAGAGATTTGGTCCTATTTAAGTAAAATCTTAGTTGTCTGTGTACGTCCAATGAATGCAGAATCCACTCCCCCTTGTTCTGCGGATTTGGGTAAAATGTTGGCTGGTGAATAGTTTGGTTAACAGCCACACTGGATACCACCTTAGGCATAAAGGAAGGATTGGTCCTGAGGGACACCCTGTCTGGGACAAATGTAATAAAAGGCTCCACAGCCATGATGGCCTGTAGTTCTGAAACCTTTCTTGCTGAATTGATTGCCAAAAGGAAAGCTGTTTTCCAAGATAAAAACCTTATATCTGCAGTAGCTGCTGGTTCAGGAGGCAGGGTGAGTTTTTCCAGCACAAAATTGAGGTCCCATGCAGGAGTTGGTGATCTTCTGGGAGGCCTTAAATTTTTGGCCCCTCTAAGATACTATTTTAGCAGAGGATGAGAAAAGATGGGAGGCTCCGTGTTGTAATGAGCCGAGATGGCAGAGGCATGGATTTTTATTGAAGAAAAGGATAGGCCCTTGTCAAGCATCTCAGTCAAATATTTGGTTTTGCTATGTCCGTTCCTTGTGCTTGGTTCCAAGCACAGAATCTCTTCCATTTGTCACCATAAGATTTTCTAGTACTAGGCCTTCTGGCTTCCAAAATGACATCCATCACAGATTTACTGGGAGGTGTTCTTTGAATAATTACATGATCAGCCATGCTGTCAGGTTCAGAGTTTGGAGCTGAGTGTGCAGAATTTGATTTCTCTGCTGAGACAGTAGATGAGGTATTTGAGGCAAGTACCAAGGAGGGAGTTGAGACATATTCCTTAGAACTGGGTACCAGTGCTGGCGAGGCCAGTCCGGGGCAATTAGGATCATTTTTGGTTTTTCCTGTCTGACCTTTAGTAAGACCTTGGGGAGAAGAGGCAGAGGAGGAAAGGCGTAGACTGATAGGTTTTTCCAACTGAAGGATAGGGCATCCACTTTCCATGCTTGTCTGTAATAAGTCATTGTGCAGTATTTGTCCAGTTGATAATTTTGGGAGAGGCAAATAGATCTATGTCTCTGCCCCCCCATTTCTTTGTTATTATGCTGAAGACTTATGGATCCAGTTTCCACCCGTTAGGGTCCATAAGATTTCTGCTTAAATTGTCTGCCAGAGTATTTTGTTTTCCTGGAAGGAATTGAGCTTGAAGATGTACTTGGTAAGTCAAGGCTGTGTCCCACAATGCCATGGCTAGTCTGCAAAGGGGGTAGGAATGTGTACCCCCCCCTGCTTGTTTATGTACCACATAACTGTGGTGTTGTCCGTCTTTATCAGTAGTTGTCCTGGACGAAGTAAGTCCTTGAAGGCTGTCTGGGCATTCTGAACAGCTAGCATCTCTTTCTGGTTGATATGCAGATGCATTTGTTTTGGGCTCCATATGCCCTGAATGCATCTCCCCGCCAGGTGGTCCCCCCAAGCATAGTCTGATGCGTCTGTAGTTAGGGTTTGGGTGGCAGGGGGTAGAATGAAAGACCGTCCCTTGTTCTGGTGACATGTCTCTGCCCACCAAAGAAACTCCTGTTGTAGCAGGGAATGAGAGGAATCATTGTTTCCAGACTGTGACAATGTTGACTCCATAAACCTTTTAGATACCATTGAAGTTTCCTCATATGCAGTTTTGCATATGGAATTAGTAGAATGCAGGATGCCATGAACCCCAAAGCCTGAAGAATTTGTCTTGCAGATAACTGGGTTTTTGTTGCCATCTGTTTGAAGTATATAGTCAGTTGTCTTTGTTTGTCTGGTGTAAGGTAAGCCATCTGGGCAGTTGTATTCAAGCTTGCACCCAGGAATGTAATTTTTTGAGAGGGTACCAGTTGTGATTTCTTTTCGTTTATTGTGTGCCCTAGGCATGTTAGACGCCTTTTTACAAACGCCAGATGTTGAAGAAGAATGTCCTTGTTTTCTGTTTGAAAGAGACAGTCATCCAAGTAAGGATAGATTTGTATGCTTCTTTGTCTGCAAAATGCATTTACTGGTGCCAGGCACTTTGTAAATACCCTGGTGCAGTAGATAAGCCAAAGGGCAGTGCAGAGAATTGGTAATGCAAAAAATCTGCCTCGAAGCGGAGGTATCTTCTGCACTATTCCCTTATTGGGATATGCAGGTATGCCTCTTTTAAGTCTAGAGTCACTACCCAAGTGTTCTTGCCCAGCATGGGCAGTAGCTGTTGTAAAGTCAGCATTTTGAATTTTGGTATGTCCAAGAACGTGTTAAAAATTGCTAAGTCCGGTATTGGACGCCAGGCATTGTCTTTTCTGGGTACCAGGAACAGTCTTGAATAAAAACCTTGTCCTTTTTCCTGTTCTGGTACTGGTTAAATAGTCCCCATATCCATGAGGGACGTAACTTGTTTCTGAGCCTCTGCCCACTGACTTTGTGGCAGATCTGGCCAACCGTTTGGAAATGGCAAAGTATGGAAATGAAATCTGTACCCCTGGGATACTATGTTTAATACACACTTGTCCTGGGTAATTTACTGCCAATTTTGAGCATGAAGTGCTAATTTTCCCCCAAGGGGGCTGCCAAAAGATAAGTGCTTGGCGATGGTAGAGGGAAGTCATTGAGACTGCTTACTGTAGGGTTTTGCTTTGTTTCTTCCAGATTTGGAGGTAGAGGCACCCCATTGCTTTGACCTGTAAGAACCCTGTGATTGGTATCTAGAGCCTTTTGAGTGCCTGGATTTGCCTTGTGAGGCTGTGTTGGACACAGGAAAGGACTAATTTTTAGTAGGCCAGTGCCTACTGAATCTGGGTGGCTGCACTTGTAAGAAATCTTTTACAGTTTGCATAGATTTAGCTTTGTCATCCATTTTCTTTAAAACCTATTCTGCCTTATTGCCAAACAAAGTTTCATGCTGTAAAGGTGCATCCAGCAATTTAGCCTTAACATGATCAGGCAGATTTTGCTCCTTGAGCCAGGCATGCCTTCTAATCACAGATCCAGTAACTGCGGCCCTGTAAGTGGCCTCCAAGGAATCAAAACCACATTGCAAAGTATGCTTTCCAACCTGTTCTGCTGCATGCAATAATTCCTGTAATTCTTTATTTTCCACACAATCAGAAATCAACATAATTTTCTGTTTCAATAAGCCCATAACATGCTTTTGATATTTAAGCATATGAAACTGGCAGTTTAAGGCCCTAATTGCCAAGGTTGCAGACGTATACACCTTCTTTCCCCATCTATCCAGTGCCCTGGAGTCTCTATCAGCGGTTGTAGGATTTTTGGCTGTAGAGGCCTTTACACCTTTGGGGACCCTGTGAGATAGTTTCAGGATCAGCAGCAGGATTTTTGAATAAAAATTTGTGGGAGTCAGGAACCCTGTAATATCTGTCTGGCTTACTAGGAGCCGGAGGTAAGGAATCAGGAGCCATGCTTGATTCCGAAAACACATCAACAATGTCTAATACAGGAAGTATAGCCAAAGGCCTATGCTAAGATAAAGAAGGAAATCCCTAAGCCTCTTTTTTGATTCAGAAAAATCCTGATTCTCCAAATGAAAATGTTCCCTTAAAGTATGCAAGGTTTCTCCAAAAGAATAATCCTCAGGAGGAGATGCCGATGGAATGGATTCTTCTGCATCTGAATCCTCATAGGGTGGTATAGAAAATTCCTGATCAGAAGAGGACTCAGAAGAAATAGAAACCTGATCTGAAGATTCATAATCAGTGTCTTGCCTAGGCCTCTTAGCGGGGGGGCCCTGATCAAGGTAATTAAGTCCTCAGCCATTTTGATCATCTGTTTTTTAGGCATAGGGGCCTGAGCACATGGCTCATGCGTCGGTTTTTTAGACTTAGAAGTCATTTTTGTTTTTGTTTTTGAAGCTGGAGTCTGTTTTATATAGAAATGTTGAGGCCTGAAAACACCCTCAGAAGCCGGTGCCTGCTGCTCCGGACCTATCCGAGGGAGAGACATCCGCGGGTACAATACTCTCCTCGCGGCATACCGGACTCCGCATGGGTCTCGGTAGAGGCCTGCGACTCAAAAGTAGCTGGTATCAGGGGCTGTGAAAGCGCCTCACTGAGTACCGGCGACTGGCTTGGGAAAAGCTTCATCATCGGTTTTGGACCTCGATGGTCTGTCTCTGTCTTTTTATTTGCGTTTTTTGTGAACTGCGGTAGTCTGATTGCTGTCAGACGACATTTCAGGGTAATTAAATCTGGATCCAAAATATTTTGAAGCAAAAATATACTGACGCTTAATAGTGCGTTGGTTAAATCTAGCACAAAACCAACAGCAAGGCACGTTATGATCTGGGCCTAGGCAAGGAATACAATACAAATGAAAATCCTTATGAGGTATTTGCTTCCCACCAGTAATGCAATTATTAACTTTTACTGACATCGGTAAGGAGCAAGAAAAAGTTTCCCCAATGGGGTACTTAGCTTTAATTGAAGACTTTGGTTCTGAAACTCGAATGTGAAAATTTCAGGAGTCGGCCGACCGGCACTTGCGAACTGCTTCTGCTTCGGGCACCGCGCGGCAAGAAAAACTGAATAAAATGGTGTCAGCTGCATGTTTTATAACCCTGACGTCATGGAAGAGGAGACAGCAACCGACGCAGGACCCAAGACTTTGATATTCAGGCCGACTGAGGGCAACCTGCCAGCAGATTACCCAAATGTAATGACTGCAACAGTGAAACACGAAGAACATCCTCTCAACACAGGGGCAGATTGGTTTTCCCTCTGCGCCTACCCCTGTGGGTCAAGTTACCCACCCTTCCACCATACCTCCCCCCCCCACAAATTCCTCCTCTAACACCATCCATTGCTTTAGAGTCACAGGATCCCAGTCAACCAGATCTGTCAGTCTCGGATCTGAGGATGTCTGTATCTTCAGATCCAGCATTGTTTCTGAGACCTCCAGTCTTTTCGGATCCAAAGAGTTCTCTGAGTTGAAGTCTGCCTACCGGGTCAAGGGTGTAGCATTCAATTCCAACATTTTTGGAGCCATCTCTGTTCCTCAATGCCTCTGCACTGGACAGTTTAGCTATGGCATCCTCCTCGGGGGCAGTGCCAACGGGGCAGAGAGAGAGGATGATTTCAAAATCTTTCTGTGATCAGAGCCTCTGTCTAGCTTCTTCGAGCTTTGCTTTCCTGCCTGTGAAGAGAATGTTCTCTGCCTCTGCAGTCCTGACAGAATCTGCCCCCTTGGATCCTACATATTTCACCATGATACCCCTGTGCCTGGATCCTCAACACCTTTCTCCACAGGGTCATTCTGTACTGAAACCTCAGGTTCCCTCCCAGGGAATTTTGATTTCCTCTTCCAAGACTTCCCCAGAACATCCCACTGAGGAAGTGCCCAGGAAGAGGATGTGCAAGAGGAAGCACCTAGACTCCCCACAGGAGTCCATCACAGAAGACACATTTCGATGAGGGTGAAAGGTCCCCACGGTCACCTCCAGAAGATGTTCCCTTTGGAGACATCTTAGAAGTCCTTAAACAGAGAAGTGGCTGGACATCCTTCAACACTACGGCGGAGGAATCTGTTCTCCTAGAGGCTTTCGGTACAGGACCCTCTGCTTCCTGAGTGACTCCGCCCGCTGATGATTTCATTGATATGATCTCTAGGTGGGCATAAAAGGAACTTGACTCCATTGAACACACACCTCAGAAACCAGACAGGATAATAGCATCACATGCAGACAAGCAGTTTTGGGGGAATGGGATTACAGTTCATGCCACGGTCATTGTGGCAGTCACTAAGAAGGAGCTAACCAATGAGAGTTCGACTGTCCACCCCTCCCCCAAAGGGATTCGCGAGCGATGAACTGACTGGGGAAGCATATCTTTGCTTCAGCAACCTTTGCCTTGCAGTAGCTGAACTATTTGGAACACTTTATTAGACTTTAGAGAGATTTGACCAAGGAGTTATCAGATACTCTGTCAGGAACTGTTTCTGCAGAGAACCGATATACGGTAACTTCACAGTTGGCAACCCTTAGTTAATATCCAATAGTTCCCTGAGGTTAGTTTCCTGCACGCATAGTAGAACAGACCTCAAGAGCTGCAGTTTCAGACATGTCCATAAGAAGGCATACCTAAATGCAGTTGTGTGATTTTGCAGAGCCATTAAAGTCCAATTTTGTCAATGTTTCCTTTGCTGGAACTACTATTTTTGGCCTTAAGGTGAAAGGAATGCTGTCCAGGTGTGAGAAGGGTGGAAAGACTTTGTCTGCCATGGACATAAGTTTTTCACCCCACCCCCCGAAGATCCTACTCCAGGAATCAGCAGAGTGGTCAGAATGGTCAGAAAATGTGGTTCAAGAAGTTCCCAAGGTTTTTTCCGTAACAGGCTTGTAAGAAGTGCCCCCAAGGGGAGGGGGGGGGACTCCAATGGATGCTGTCGCCCTCTTGGCAGAGGTGGCCCACAAAACCAGGGTTTCATGAGAATCTGTAAAAATCAATACAACACAGCCGGGACGGCTTCAAATAGACTCCAAAGCTTTATTATTAAAACGCTGTAAAACCAGCACTGATGTACCAAATTTAAAGAAAAAAAAACAATAATAGTAAAAATCATAAGCACTTTCGTTCTGACTTAGTTACACAGGAACTTCATCAGATAAAACAACCAATTTTAGAGTCCGTTTTAAATAACCATTGTCCAATCAAAATAAGTAATCGGAAGCACACCCACATAAGATCCAGTGAACAAATTATAAGCTAGTTATATTAATGTATGCATTCAGTGTGTTTGTCATCGGAATTGTTCACTGGCTATCCTATGACCTTTCTTATTCCTCTATTAAGGTTCCTTTATCAGCCATTTCAGTATGTCTGCCATGGATCCTCCTCTTTTAATGTAGTCTCATGCCAAACAGTTTTGAATTTTTGAAATGGGTTTTGCACAAGAGGCCTACAGGTAAACTGCTGGCCTCTCCTTGAGATCTTAATTTTGTGTTAGAGATGCTAACAGTTGGACTTGCTCTATTTGAACCAGCTAACCTGGCTGACTTGAGGTTCTTAACATGGAAAACAATTTTACTGATTCCTCTGACCTCTGCAAGAAGGGTATCTGAGTTGCAAGCTCTTGTGGTGAGTCAGTCCTGTCTCATTTTTCACAGGTAGAGGGTTTCTTTGAGAACTAATCTTTCTTTTATGCCTAAAGTGGAATCCAAGTTTAGTTTAAGCAAAACTCTCCATCTCCCCTTTTTCTTTCCTGAATCCAAATATGCGGGAAAAAGTAACTCCATACTTGGATGTCCACAGACAGCTCTTCTACTATCTTGACACAGCTAAATTTTTCACATCTTTGGATCAGTTTTTTCATTTGCTGTGAAGGTAAGAAGGGACAACCTGTGTCAAAGCAGACTATGTCCTAATGGTTGTATAAGGCTGTACGTTACATTCATTACAACAGATCTATTCCAGACAAGGTCAAGACACACTGTACCAGGGCCTTGGCTTCATCTGTGGCTGTTTGGAAAGGGTTGCATTCTCAGAGTGTTCTAGAAGCTTGATATTCCATCTCTAGGTCTTTATCAGGCTTTGCAATGACTGTTCTGCAGGGGTTCCTGGACTCTTCTCCTTCCACCTCCCAACTGTTAGGGTAATCTACTTGTATCACTAAGACTACTGGAGCAGTGATCAATATGATGAACATAGTATAGTTGTGTAAGTAAACCTAACATAACAATAGGTGGTCAAATGATCACTGCCGCAGTAGCCACTCTCTCCCTCTGTCTCCTTTGCTTTTGCTGTGCTGTTTATGGCAGGGTGATGTTCTTTGTGTTTCACTGTTGCAGTCTTCACATATGGGTTATCCAGCTCCCAGTAACCCTCAGTCGCCCGAATACCAGAGTCCTTGGTATATGACATCGGCTGCCGCCGGTTAAAAAACTGATGTCAGAATGTCAGGTATAAAGGGAGGCAGCCGACACCATCTCCTCAGTCTTTCTTGCCGCGGAGCTTGAAGCAGATGCAATTCGCACTAGTGCCGGTCGGCCGTTTACCTTCGTTTTGCTTTCCGACTACCAAGTTGAAGACGCCTTCAGATAAGTACCCCGTTGGGGATCCTCTTTTCTTGCTTTAAAGAATGTCAGGTGAAGTTAATAACTGTCTTGCCTGTGGAAAACAGATTCCACACCCTTGTTTGGGCCTTGAGCACAACGCCCCTAACTGCGATCTCTGTGCTTCCTTTAACCCGCGTACCATATGCTGTACAGCTAAAGATTTTGTATAAGCATTTCTGTGTCTGGCCTAAGTTTGTCGGTATGGCGTTTTTTGGTCTTCCGACTTCAGATATACCTAGGAAACACATAGACAAGGACCGCGACAGGCCTAAGGTTAAATCTGCTGACGACGCACCAGTGAAACTGGTCATCAGCACAGCGGTAGTCAGTGAGGCGCTTTCGCAGCCCCTGCAGTCCACATATTTTCAGCCACAAGCCTCTGCCGAGACCTTTATGGAGTCCTCCACGCCGCAGGCCATTTTGTCTTTAGACCCTCCGCCTGTCGCCACCTCAGATGGGTCCAGAGCCACTTTGCAGGCACCGGCTTCTGACACCTCTTCTTTTCGACATGAGACTAAAACCAGACCGACTACCTCAGGTCAGACTTCTGCAGTTGCTAGGCCTCCCGATTGCTAGTAAACCTTCCAGCTGCAAACCTACTCACAAGCGGGCGTCGGCCTCCCCTCCTGTGCCTCAGTCCCAGTTGGTAAAGATGGCTGGTGATCTTCTTTCCCTGATTAGGGGCTCTCATCCCACCCTTCAAAGAGGACTAGGGAATTATCTCCTGAAGTTTTGTCTGTCTCAGATTCTGAGATTTCCAGTATGTCTGCTGGTGAAGAAGGAAATCTCAACTTTTTTCTGGCTTTGAGGATTCTGATGCTGAGGACTCAAGCCCTTCTGCCTCCCCTCCAGAAGATTTTTCCTTTGGGGATATTTTGACTACTCTTAGGGAGCACTTTAAATGGGAATGTCAGGATTTTCCTCGGTCTAAGAAAAGAATCAGGGAATTTTTGGATTTGCCACAGCATAAGCCTCTGGCTATACCTCCAGTTTTGGAAGTTGTGGGTGATGTTTTCATGGAAAATTCTGTAACTCCTAATTCTGTTTCTCCTGCCCCCACAAAACCGTATAGGTATTATAGGGTTCCTGAATGTCATCAGTTCCTTTTTAAAAACCCTACTGCTGATCCAGAAACTATTTCTCAAGGCCCCAAGGGTGTTAAGGCTACTATTGCTAAAAACCCTGTGCCTTCTGATGAGGAGTCTATGGCCTTGGACAGTTGGGGTAAAAAAGCCTATACCTCTGCAACTCTTGCCATTAGATCCCTGAATTGTCTTTTTTCACATGTTTAAGTCTCAGCAGCATACTTTGGAGGCTGTTAAGGCTAAATTTGGAGATTTTCCTTCCATAACGGAGAACAAGGATTTACAAGACTTACTGAATTCTGCCACTTTAGTTAGTAAGCATTCACTTCATTGTGGTTTTGACACTTTGGATGCTTCCTGCAGAGCAGCAGCCACTGGTTCCGTAATTAGAAGGCATGCTTGGCCCAGGGAGCAGCCTCTTTCTGAACCTGTTAAATCTAAATTGCTGGATGTTCCTTTGCACAAGGACAATCTTTTTGGTAATAAGGCTGAGGAGGTACTGAAGAAGTTGGAGAATAAGGCAAAAATCTATGCAAGCTCTAAAAGATTTCCTTCAGGTTCAGCCTCCTTGGTTTAGTAGGCATTATCCTTCCAAGAATTGGTCTTTCCCTGATTCTGGAAGCAGGGTCGTTCTAGGCCTAGGGGTTTCAGATCTTCCAGAGGGCCAGGCTTCTGCCCCTCAAAGGCTAAACAATGGCATTCTTCTGCTAAATCGGGGAGTTCTAAGCCAGCTTCCCAAAGCAGACATTCTCAATTACTCCAGCCTTCTTGTGCCTACATCTGCGGGCCCTGGGTTTCCTTTGGGGGGAAGGTTAGCCAGGTTCGCAGAGGTATGGTCTACCATCCCAGACAAATGAGTGCTCAATATAGTAAACCAAGGTTACAAGTTTTACTTTCACACCTTCCCTTGTTTGCAAGGGTACCCAAACATACCCAGAACTCTCAGGGCAGAGGTAGAAACTCAAATTTCTTCTCTACTGACTATGGGGACTATAGAGCCAGTTCCTGCAAACCAGGCAGGCCTAGGTTTTTATTCAAGACTTTTTCTGGTACCCAAGAAAGGGGGCACCTGGCGCCCTATTCTGGATCTGTCTATTCTAAACACTTTTCTGGTGATTCCCAAATTCAAGATGCTCACCCTTCAACAGTTACTACCAGTGCTGGGCAAGGATTCATGGCTGGTAACTTTGGATGTAAAGGTGGCTTATCTGCACATCCCAATAAGGGAAAGTTGCAGGCAGTTCCTTCACTTCAGGTTCTGGGAGCAGCACTTTCAATTCTCTGCACTGCCCTTTGGCTTATCTACTGCTCCCAGAGTTTTACAAAGTGCGGGGCTCCAGACATTGCTTTTTTGCAGGCAGAGAAACATTCAAATTTATCCTTACCTGGACGACTCTCATTCAAGCAAACTCCTCAGAACAATTAGAAAAGGATTTGGGTTTCGTGAAGAACATTCTGACCTCTTTGGGTTACACTCTGAACGTCAAAGTTGGTTCCTACAAGGGAGATTGTTTTCCTGGGAGCGAGTCTGAATACAGCCATCCAGATGGTATTCCTCCCTCAACAGAAGCAAGAAGATCTTTTGGCTTACTTCATGAACTAGGTAAGCATGACCCAGCTCTCTGCAAGGCAATTCCTGCAAGCACTGGGGTTCATGGCTTCATGTATTCTGATGATCCTATATGCAAGACTGCATATGAGAAAACTTCAATGCTACCTCAAGAACCTTTGGTGTCAACACACTCAGGACTTAGACTTGATTCTTCCCCTGATTCCCTGTCTACAAATGGAGTTCCTCTGGTGGGTGACAGCCTGTTCTCAGAAAAAGGGTCTGCCTTTCCGCCCACCGCCTGCCAGCCAGACTCTCACCACAGACGCCTCAGATGTTGCATGGGGGGCTCATCTGGAGGGCATACAGGGGACTTGGAGCACCCAGCAGATTCATCTGCACATAAACTTAAAAGAAGTGATGGCAGTGCAGCAGGCCTTGCTGGCTTTCAAGGACCTTCTCTACCCTGGGACTCTGCTGATCAGGACAGACAATACCACAGTCATGTGGTACATCAACAAGCAAGGGGGGACTCACTCTTACCCCTTGTGCAGACAAGGCATGAGACTATGGTCCATAGCAGCATCCATGGGCTTACATCTCACAGCCCAGTATCTTCCATGGGTATACATCTCATAGCCCAGTATCTTCCATGGGCTTACATCTCACAGCCCAGTATCTTCCATGGGCTTACATCTCACAGCCCAGTATCTTCCATGGCTCAC